>NC_090927.1:593549018-593863763 GCF_040938575.1 Ambystoma mexicanum
GATGTAAAAAATAACGCTGCAATGATGTTCAAATAGCTTAATTTTTTTCCATAAGGATTTACATGTTGCCAAGTTACTGCATTTTGTTTATTTTGTATGTAAAATCTACAAGACAGTATTACTGTAGGCCTTCAAATCCAAATGTTAATATTTCCAACAAGTAAATTTGGTTAAAATCTCTGCTTCAATGTCCTGCCATTGTGCCTCATTAGGAGTTTGGCGGTGCAGAATTAACGTGCAGTCATTCTGTTTACCTGCACGTTTCCGCACGGGCGAACTGCAAGTTTACTGGTGGGGTGGCCAAAGTTACTTCTAGCCAAGAGCTGGAGGTAATTACGCCACCCCACCAGCAAACATTGCTGGTATTACCGGTGCCAGTAATACCAGCAAATCCCCCCATAGAATGGGAATTTACTGCCCTTATCAGCACTTGTAATCTGGAGGTAATTCTGCCAGACCAAGAGCCGGTAACAGTAATTCCGTTGGTGGTATCCTTACCAAACTTGTAATGAGGCACATAGTGTGATCTTAGGCACATTTTGTCTTGTCTTGCTCTCACTTAACTGCAAACATTGGAGTCTTAGTAAGTGATAAAGTCCAGATTATATGAAAAAAAACTGTCCTTACATTGAGGCAGATTTAATGATTTTAGGGGCAAATGGTGTGCCCTCATTCCCCTGTTAATGATCACCATGCTGCCACCTAGAAATGATTTCTTTTTGCACTGGCCCTCACCCAGTCCCATATGACAGGCAGATATGCAGTCTCTAGTATAGAGGACTGACTGTATCAGAGCCAACATTAATTTCCTCCCCTTCCACCATGATCATGTTTTCAATCCATTATTTTGACTTTAGGACTTTTAAGGGTAGTAAACAAAGTAGGCTTTGACCTTCTTTATCCTTGGCTGAATTCTGTGACTTGGCATAGGTGCAAGCCACAAAGTTAATATTTGCAGGAATTGGGCATGTTCTAAAACAGCACTGTTTATTCTTTTTTGACAAAGCAGATCGTTGTGTATGCTGAATTCTTTTTAAAACTTTAATAGCACATTGATTGAAATCCTCAGATTACTTTTGCACGTGCAGTCCCAAAAGAAATTTACAAAATACGCTTGCTGAAATCATGGGTGCAGAAGTAGGCGCAGCATGCAACAAAAGTCAAAGGTGTACCATTTCTATCTAGAGTGGGAGAGCGTTATTTTTTTCTCACGCGTACAAGGGAATTGCGTGTGTTTAAACTGCAGTGCCAAAGTTGGAGTGGGAAAAAAAGAGTAATGTGGAGAGGCATTTTGCATCAATGCATACAAATTATGAAAGTATTTTCCTCAAAGGAAGCTGTCTGCGATACCAAAAAGTAGCTGAAGTAAAAGCTGCCCTGCAGATGCAACAATCTTTTTCTACACAACCAGCAAAGAAAGCAACTGCTGCAACAGAGGCATCCTTCAAAGCTGCACATTATTTGATGAAAAGTATATGTACTTTTACAGATGGTACAGTTGTGAAAGGCTCAATGGCTCTTGTGGCTGAGTCAATTTTAAAAGATTTTAAAAACTGCCCTGAAATTATGTTTGCCATTTCAGATGTGCAGCTAGGTGCAAAAACTATGCCAAGGAGCGTATCTGCACTATCAGACAATGTGATGGGGCAGCTGGAAAAAGATTTGAGCACATTCAAATGTTCTTCCATTCATTGGCCCTGTCCCCTCAAAAAGCAAGTCAACAGCTAAGAAGCCCCTCACAGGGATCCCCCCTACAGCCAATGAAATACTGCATGACGCAATATGTGCATTGGTGCATATTTCCACCACAAGTTCTCCTGGCCCTGTCAAAATGGCCGCTGACATCACACTGAAGAAAGAGCCATTCCTAGGCTCTGATGAGCCACACATCTAAGCTCCCAGCATCCAGGCCCTGGATTCGGCGCGGGATGCATGAATCACACCAATGGCCTGCGCCAGCAGGCAGAACCAGCCATTTCCCAAGGCCGTGATCTAAGGCTGATAAAGCCTGTCTGTACCTCCTATCTCGGAATGGAGGATCCTCCTTCCCTCCCGAGAACACTCCCTCACTACCAGAGCCCAACACTATCTGCATTCAATTAATTGCTGATGATGATTCCCATCCTGGCAGGTAAGACAGCCAACTGCTGGCTCTCAATTGCCTTCAATTCCTGAAGTACTTTTGCGACACCCTCCCCCAGTCGCTACTTGTAACCCCTGACCCCTTCCCCCTATGCTGATATGTTTGGACATCTACGATAGATCTATAATCAAAGCCCCCTTGGGCCGAGCGCATGCCTCCTATTGCACCACTGTGTACTGCTCTCTGTCTATGGTGTCTGCAAAGCCTACTTTGCAATCAACAAAATCACTATCTGCACATAATCCCTACCTCACGTAGCCCGCACACCTGATGTAGCCCCTAGCCTTGCTATTCACGGCTTGCCGGCATGCGCAATTCCTGGATCTCCTTTATTGTTCGTCTTCTGCCATTTACATCTCCAACACCAGAGTATTAGTCTCTGCCTGCAGTTCCTGAGCCTTTTCATCTCTATCCTGCAAACTGACGGACTGCTCAACTTGGTCCCCCTAAGAAGATTTACTGGCCTGTTCGCCTACTTTGCTGGGTGTGTAATAATCCTGTTTACTCATCTGTCCTGCCGTGTAATCTTTGAATCCAAACGCCAGTTGTATGGGCCTGCTACTCAGAGACTTTGACCCTCATTCTCTCTTGCTGTAAACATAATGTGACCTGTTGTGTTTTATCTCAGCCTCTTGCTGAAATTGTAATGTAATCTACTAACTCTTATCTGTAACCCACCCAACTATGACTGCTCAGCCTCGTACTGAATCTATAACTGTATTATGCCTGCAACCCACCTACTATGACCTATCAGCCTCACGCTGCGCTTGCACTGTATTATGTCTGTAACCCCACCTAGACTATGCACCCTTACCAATGTTGCTTTGTACCTACTTGTTCCTGCATAACTGATGTATCCCCATACATGAGGCGAGACTTTGCCAGGCTATGCACCCTTACCAATGTTGCTTTGTACCTACCTGTTCCTGTACACCTGATGTAGATCCCCGTACCATTGAGGCGAGGCTTCACCAGACTGTGCACCTTCACCAATCTTGTCTTTTATGCTTACATATACAACTGCAGCAGCCCCTGTACCATGATGCGTGGCTCTGCCAAACTATGCTTTCAAGTTCTATCCACATGCTGTAACCTTTATGCGTGGTCTTGTACATTACTAACTGTCACTTTGCACTTACTGTAACTAACGCCTAGATGCCTGATGGTTTTGTGTGCAAGTTATACTGGCCACCGGCAGTGTTTGTTCAAATGGTGTTTGAAGATTTTACCAATAAAGATGATTTCTTGACACTGTTGCCTCTGAAATCCACAAGCAGAGATGATGATATTTATGAGGGCAAGTATTATTTTGGAGAAAAAAAAAATGGCATTGAAGAAGTTGGTGTCAATAAAAACTGATGGTGCATCAGTGATGACCGGGCGTCATTCTGGTTTTGTTGCATGTTGTAAGGCAGACCCCAAATTCCTTCCATTGTTGCACTACCACTGCATCATCCATCAACAGGCAATTTGTGCCAAGGTTGTAAAAGCAAGAGAAAATATCGAGGCTGAGTACCACAAAAGGAAATACACCAAACACAGGCTTATAAAGATTCACAGATCTTTATTCTACTGCGCAGTTTACAAAGAACAATATCAGATAGCTATCTGACCCTCAGTACATCACAACGAGTACCAGCCCTTCAGTGTGAGGAGTGAGAGGTACTAGACATCTGGACATTCGTATATTTATACAATTTCAGTAATAATG
Source organism: Ambystoma mexicanum (assembly GCF_040938575.1). Classification (NCBI taxonomy): domain Eukaryota; kingdom Metazoa; phylum Chordata; class Amphibia; order Caudata; family Ambystomatidae; genus Ambystoma; species Ambystoma mexicanum. Next base: position 593,552,873 of record NC_090927.1, read on the forward strand.
TCCAGCCCCTCTGCAAATTAATAATCTGTGGTCTAGAGTTTGTGCCGAGTTCACTTATGGCTCATACAACAATATGCACACAGATTACATTTGGTTTACATTCAAACAAGTTACAATGGCAAAGTGTATTCCAGGATTTAGCAGTAAGCCTTAGCACATATCCCTTCACAATGCAGTTCAGCCAGTGTCCACAGTCGACATTTGCTTTATATTGTCTTCGATGTATGTTTGTGGATGAGGCTTGTTGGTGCAGACAATCCTAAGACCGCAAGTCATGTATAGGACAAGGTCTCATTACCTAGTCTAAACATTCGGCCCACGGACAGTCTAACCATTAACTTGGTGTAAAGGTCGGGAAGGCTTGATTACAAGTTAGAAACACAGTCCACCTTTTAGAACACAGAATGGGCCTCATTGCGATTTTGGCGGTAGCCATGCCGCTATTGGCGGCATGGCTGCTGCCAAAATTGGGTCCGGGTCTGGGTTCCCAGAATGGGGAATTACCGGGCCATTCCGAGTTCGGAGGGCCCGGTAATTCCTCCCTCCATGAACCCGGCCCGGACCTTCCCCATTCCCATTTCAGCCCCCATAGGGCCCCCACAGGGCTGAATGGGAATGGGGGAGGGAGCAAACAATGGGCCGATTACGAGCGGCCTGCTGTTTGCTCCCTCTTCCCCTCGTCAGACCCGGTAAGCACGCCTGGTTTGACCAGGCGTTACTTACAGGGTCCCGCGAGGGGAGCTTGTAATGAGGCAGAACGGGTTTAACGGGTCTGCCTTCTATAGTGGGTCCTGTTAACCCGTTCCGCCTCACTTGTAATGAGGCCCAATCACATATGAACAGAAATCAAAATGGCGGACGATCCTAAAATGGCGGCGAAGTCGATCTAAAATCGTAACTTTGCAACGCGGTTTTCTTCACAGAGCGACTAGGTTTAGGCCAAAGTACATTAGAAAGGAGGCACGATATGATTTCCCGTTTAACAAGGTGATGGGGTTTGATCATGTAATGGACACTGTTGTGGGAATTATTAATTTAATTGGAGCAGAGGCCAAACAGCACAGAATGTTCAAAATATTCCTGGAAGAACGATCTGCTGCACCTGGGGATCTATTGTTACACACAGAAATCCGGTGGCTTAGCAGGGGAAAAATACTCTGTCGATTTTTTTCACTTTTGTCCGACTCAAAGTTTTCATGTGGTTGAGAAATGGAGAAATCAGTCAGATATGCAGCATTTCTTGTCTTCTTGATTTGGCATTTCTGACAGATGTTACAATGAAATTACACACTCTGAACTCTGAACTGCAAGGCATAGGTACACCATTGGTGAAATTTTAAGTACAGTAAAGACATCCAAACTTGACCATTTCAGCGAACAAGTGGAGAAAAGGAAAATAAATTTTCCTTCTGTACTCCAAATGCTGACAGTGAATACAGCTAGTGCTGAACTCCTGAACATTGAGAAATACAGCAATCTCCTGAGCAGGCTTAAGGAAGAGTTCAGTGACCGATTCAGGGATTTTGAAAAGCTAGAACCCTGTGTGATGTTCACTTCAAACCCATTCATGGAAGTCAATGTTTGTGACTCGCAGAACAAATGAGTGAGCTCTTTAACCTCAAGAATATTGCAATGCTAATGAATAGAGATTATCAGCCTGCAACACAACATTCCATTGAAAAGCAGACAATCTTACACCACTTTCTGGAGGTGTATGTATTACAAGGAGTACAGTAACAATTGCACAGCAGCATTAGAAGTCACTTCTCTGTTTGGTTCTGCCTATCACTTTGAATCTGCTTTTTCAGACATGAACTTCCTAAAATCAAAAGGTCGAACCCGTCTGACTGATCAGCATCTGAGTGACTCCATCCGAGTTGCTGTATCAAGTTACACACCAGGCTACAGAGTACAGGTGGAGAGCATGACATGTCAGACTTCACGTTGAATGTCCCAATCAGGTTGCTAGATAACAGATACTAATAAAAAAGAATGCAATAAAGATGTTTTTGAAGTTATTAATATAACAGTGACTGCATGTGTTATTCGGCCTATGTATAGAGAGGAAATATACAGGCCACAAAATATTGGTACTCTCCACCCCCGATATTGCCCGCCAGTAGCTCCTAACTATTGGCCCTCAACCACGTGTAGCTCTAGCTAATGTAAAGGTTGGAGAACCTTTGCCTAGAGGGTTCAGAAAAGCTGGAGGGTGCAAGGACTGTTAAAACATAGAACATGGGATGAATGAAGTTGATTAGTAACCTAACTCACAAGTGAAGTAAGAAGAATGGTAACGCAAACCTGAGAGTGGTTTCTGCCAACATAAATGGCAATGGTTAATTAACTTTCACAGTGAGCTTTAAGCAGTCAGGTGTTGAGTAACAGACTTGACCAGACCATAGCAACGATTTATCTGTGATGAAGTGCGCACTTGCTGAGTGTCACGAGCAGGAAACACGTTTTAGAAGACATAACAACATATCAGTAAACTATTTGAACACAATGTGCACATGAAGCAAATCGACTTTGAAGGGCCTAGGAGATGGACAGGAAGGACATGAGCATTCTATGGCCTCATCATAGAGTTGTGCTGTGTTACTCTATTCAGGAGAACACTCCTTTTAGATATATGCAAGAACGTTTGGTACAATGTGTACATACTTGACAAATCAGCCAAGTAAAACTCTAAAGGCCACAGAGGGAGTTAGGGATGTATTTAGCATATAAAAGGCAAGCATTAGCATTGTACAGTGTTGCTGTTCGACAAAGATGGGACATGAGTGAATGCTAAAGCGGAGGCTGGCCAAAGAACATGCAGGCATTTCACTTCAGTTGTTGGCAAACTGGGACAAGGTGCTACCATTTAAACACGAACATAAAGGTCTTTGCAGAGGTAGAGTGTGAAGGAAGCGTGCATAGATATTCAGGGTGAAGGAAGCGAACTGGATGCATAGGAAGTAAAAGACAGCCTGCAATTTTAGTAACTCTGGACACGGCAGTCCATGCATTCGTTTTTAAGAACACTTATGCAATGCCTTTTCTGCCATAATGATTGTTCAGTTGTAGTGAATCTAACAATCTTTTTGTTGGAGATTTTAATCTCCCTTGAAACATAGGACACAGTCCTCCCATTTTGCTACAAGAACGTTCTTGACCAGCTCAAATTAATTTTTTTATTTGTATTTTTCCAACAACCGATTGGGCAATACTTTTTGTATTTTGCCATGATCAACCGCCAATCAATTAGTCTCATCACTTGGAAGTTCTGTTTAGTTTAATACCTATTGAAGGTCTCAAACTAAAGGTAGTGAAGGTTTAGTTTAACACCTATTGGAAAAAACTGCTCTCCTGTTCAAAACAAAACATGTAGCTAGGCCCTTTAAAAATATCTCACCTGCTGCTTTAAGTGAACTCTTAATTAGATGGAGTGTCATTTCCACAATAGATAGTTTGCCTGAAGTGAATGCATTAACATATTGCTTACTATCAGTTGACTGCAAGTGAACCTCGTCCTTCGGTTTCATGATTGTCTGCTGAATTATGTATGATTATAGAAAATAGCAACGACTTTTGCAAATTGAATGGAAAACACACGAGCACAGAACTTACAAGATCTGTCTTCCGAATGTGCCTCTTACGAAACACATAATTGTATATTAAACGCGTTTGTTTAAGTACTCAAATACCTTTTTCACACCATAGATTGTCAATGCAGTAGAACATGCATACATCCAGAGCCTGCTATTTCAATGACATTTTCTTAGCCTTTAGTTGAAACTTTAATGGATATTTAACTGAAAAGATTTGAAAACATCCAGTCTGATATTTCATCAAACATGTTCCCCTATCTCTTATGCAATTAGTCCTCGTGTTGTGATTATTTTTCTTCACTTTCTCAGCTTTCTTGTTTCCCATTGTAATTCTCTAATTAAATGTAATCGTTATGTTGAAGACTCAATACCGTCTTACCTTCTAATATCGACTCCAGATACAATATCTGTGTTCAGTCGTCCATCGATTCATTTGTCATTCAGATAAGGGGTCTTTCCAAATGCCCTAAAATGGGACCAATGCTCCCAAATGGGAAAACAAAAACAGTTTGGATCCTAATGATATGGCAAACGATCTTCCCATTGAGGACTTACAATTTGTATGAAAGATTCTAAGGAAATGTTCAGCAGATCGGCTTTCCCATCAATTAGACCAACAAGGGTTGTTATGGAGCTATCAATTTCGTTTGCATTCCAGTAGTAGCACTGAGATGGCCACTTTGCAGATTGTGCCTGATGTTTACCTTTTTTGGATTCTGGCGAAGCTTTTTAGTCTCATAGGGAGAATTCTCTCTTTAGGCTGAATTTCCCAACCTAGTGAGTCCCCCAGCAGCTTTGCTGGATTTCTGGAGTTTGATTTTTTCCTCCTGCCAAGAGTGAGACTCTTTTTCTCCCACTCTTGGACATGATTTATGGTATTCCTTTGACTGGTAATGTGTTTTATGGGCTATGGGGTCCTTTACTCATAGGGTCTCATGTGTTTTTCCTATGTGTGTTACACAGCACCCTCCGTGCAGTAACACAGGGGTGTCATAGTGACACCCCACCATAGACTCCATACCCTGGGACTGACGACTGTCTCCCAGGGCATGTAAAGTCACCATTGGCTTTACTAGTCACAAATTATTAACAGAAACCAGTACAAACCATCATATTGTGGACGTACTGGTCAGGGCAAATCGATTGCCCCGGGGTCTGTTAGTCGAGAGGGCACGTCTCCGTCCCCCCAGATCAAGTTTTGGCTGGTGGCAGTGGAAACTACTTTTTATATTCGACCGCAAATATTTTCCTATGGGATTTTCCCATTGTTCGAGGCTACCAACTTTAATTATTTAATTCTCATAGCCTCGAACATACTGCCGGTTTATTTAATTAATATTAATTCTCCGGTTGGTATTTTTTGCCAAGACTCAATTCTAAAATGGCGTTTGTGTTCTCTTCTGTGACTCCAACCGAAGTCGAGCCCTTTGTTCCACTTTTTGGCGGGCTTCTCCACAGAAGCCTCCAAAAGTGGTGCCACTCTGTCTGGGTACCACAGGGGGTGCGGGAGGGGGTTTAGGCACCCTGGACTGAGTTACCTTGGTAACTCAAGTCGCACTCTTGTGTGATTGGCCCAAGTGGTGAGCCACTTAGCATGTTTGAGTGACAGCTAGGCTGAGTGAATGGGGGTTTGCTGCATAAAAGCAGGGCTTTGGGGACTGGAACTTGAGAAGTCGCCACAGGACCTGAGAATCCGACGAGGGAGAAGCTGAGCCGACCTACCACGACGACACCACCGGTGGAGCCCTGCAGAACCGACTCACCACTTCCCGACGACAGAGAAGATCTCCCAGCTGGAGAGGCTTCTTCCCCTGACTGGTGGGCACAAACAGTTTACCTTTCTTTCTTCGCACCCCAGCCCGGTTTGTGGTCGAACTGCCCGTGCCAAGCACCCCGGCAGCCGGATAGCCACTCACCACTGAACCGCGAATCACCAGACCGCTCCTTGTACCTGAGAAACTCTGCGGCTGGTTTCTTCCCTGGCAGTGCAACGGACTCCTGTCTTCCTCCACGACGAGATCCTCTCTTCCCCCGGACGAAGCACCGACTTGCACCCGCTGCCAGGAACAACTGCCCCTGCTGGAGCGTTCTCACCACTTTAAGGTACCGTGTCCACCAAGCCTCCCTTTCTAAAGATTGCTACAAGGTAATAAAACCTTCTGGACTGGGCTGGCCGCCTTGACCCTCTAACTGGTCCCTTTCTTTGGTCCAACTCCTTTTTGAACCTTTAGAAGACTTTAGTGCACTGCAACCGTGTGACCTTGGACACATTTCGTTTGGATCCTCTGAAAGTGGATCAAGCCTCTTGAACTTGAACTTCACGGTTTTACTTTGCCTTCCTCTCTTGTTATGTTCTGATAAAAGTGTTGGGATCTGTTTCAACTTGCTCTCTGCTTTTCTCTCCCTTTTTAAAACGAACTATTAGAGTGCCATCTACGTTAAGCGCTCACCGCTGTCTGAAAATAAGTGGGGCTTTACTTAAGACTTGTCTAATATTCTTTTAAGGGAGTGTATATCTTTTAGTGACCGTGTTTTTAAATTGCTTACTATTAGTGCCTGTGTGTTTTTCTAGGTTTGGTTTTAGTCAGTGTTTACTTATTCTATTGTGTTCTCTTGACCTATTGTGAATACTCTGTATACTGCCTAACTCTTCTTGAGGGAAGTCTGACTGCTCAGCCACAGCTACCAAGTGAATCTGTGTGGTACAGACTGCTACCAAGTGGGTTTACTGCCAAACACCTGTAGTCCTAAATCTTTTGCAGTGGTCCCAGAGGGAACTGCACAGGTTTCTGCCCAACACTTGTGCGTCTGACTCGCAGCTATATTTGGCACAGTTAACCATAGGGTGTTGTTAAACAACTTATCCTGCCAAATCAACGTGGCCTTGTCCACCTCATTTCTGTGTGACAAAACACCCTTTTTGCAAGTGGGTTTCGTCAGATAGGATGCCTTCCCAGTGTTCAGCTCCTCATGTTTTCATCCTGCCTGCCATGTTGTTTAAGATCTACAAGGAACCACTGGGGGATATGGTGCTGTTGCCGGGTCACGAGGTGTGCCAACATGCAGATCACACAACATTATATTTTCAGGTGTCCTCTCCAGATTATGTCATTTGTCTTTTTGACTCCATCTGAGCTATAGAGAACTGGATGCTAGACATTCTTTAAACTTTAAACTTGAAGAAAAAAAAACTAATCTTTCCCAGGAGATGTGCTGTCCCGTTTGTTAGGTTAGGACACAAATACAGATACAAATTCAAAATCTGTGTTTTAGTCACAGTTAGGGGCTTGTATTCAAACCTGGTTCAGGATAAATTCAACGTGTGGTGTCTGTTTCATTTCATGGGCTCATAATACACCATGCACATTATGCAATAACAGTACCTTGTAGGGGGACAGAATTTACATGTAGTCCACGTATGTCAGAGGATATTGGTTTATACACCATAGGATGTGGTTTGTGCCCAATTCCAGCCCAGGATAGAACGCAAGAGAGCACCACTGTTAAAACAAGATTTGACCTTACTCTGTCTAACAGGTCTTCAAAGGATGATTCCACTAGATGTGTTTAGAGCTAATCTCAAGGTAATAAATACATGCTCACAATAACAAGTTTGAGAAACATGTGGGTCAAATGTATTCCAACTCCTACTTGCCTCCATGAGACAGCAGTTACATTGATGTTTAATCACATGTTCCCAGGTTTCTCCTGTACCAAAGATGTGGTCATGATGAAGATGTAGCAGATATGCAGTGTCAGGAGATGATTCTGCATTGCATACCCAGCAGCATCAAGTGTATCATGAAAAGAGTTACATGGTTGAGACTGGTCGACCAATAAAGGCCAAACAAAAGGGTGTGCTTAACAGAAAGCTTTATTAGGGAATATATAGAAGTCAGGGGAAAATAAAAAACGACTAGGCCTGAACAGAGGAGGACTGGGTGCTTTTGGCCTGAGGGGCAAGTACAGTTTAGCACAGTTTAATGGCCCATGGTGCACAGTCCCAAGCCCACAATGCAATGGTAAACTCAATACCACCCACTTCCTCCTCGACACATTCACAAGAATATAGAGCAGACATTATTGGCATTACTTTCCTTTTATTCTGTGTATGTTTCTTTTATATTTGTGGTTTCTTATAGACCTGGTTCTGAAGAAACCTCACCCACAAACCAAACATATTAAAATAATTTCACCAGGATAATTTAGTTTGGTGTAATAGGAAAGCTGGTATTTTTAAGCACATGCAAAAATGTGGGGATGCTAAAAAATGTATGTATATCTGGACCACTGTTGAGCCAGGGGGTCTAGCCTCACTCTAAGAGCCAAACATGAGTTTGCACAGCAAAAGACACACACCTCTCTTCCTGTCTCCCAACCCCACAACACAAAACCCATACCTCGCACCCTGTCTACCTATCCCCTACAAAATAAGACCCTTACTTGACATCCCGTCTCCCACCAGCACTCGTCTCTAAATGGTTAATATTTCATTATCTATGTAGTAACACTATAGAGTATAAACCATATGAATGTGACTTTCCCTACGGATAGCTTTAGAAAATAATGCACAGCTATGTGAAGTGATTTACCCAGGATCACATAATATGTGAAGCGTTGAAGGCAGGGATTTGAGCCCTGGCATCCTGCTTCCACAGTTTCTTATTTAGACAGTAGGGGTGATTGCATGCTCTCCTAATGCATCTTCATTATCAGACAAAACACTTTCTACACAGTTTTGTATTTAAGGGCTAGTCTAATACACTCTTCAATGAATACAGGTTTCAAAGCACCAATTCACATGATAAAGCAACCTGACAAAAAAAATAAGAGAAGTCTTAATAAAAACAAATGTTAATGAAGCCAGTATGCATCACTTTGTCAGAAAAAAGGAAGGAGTCATGACAGTTCCACTATCAGATGCAGTGGCATGCTGGTTAAGCACCGATCTCAGCAACAGTCGCTCAATCTGCTGACCTACCTTTCCAGATGTGTCCCTCTGTCTCATTTGCCCTGGTTTCCTTACCGTCAACCTCTGATGTCCTTCCCTTGCACCACATCCTTGCTGCCCCTTCAACCCACTGCCCTTATACTTTCAGATATCCTATGTTCATCATGTGCTGCGTATCTTAAACACTTAACTCTGTCCCCTTACATTATGTCTCATTAACTGCCTTCCCTAATCCATATTCCTCCTACACCAATTCACTGTCACTCACCTCATTCCATTGGCCCGGCTCTCATGTAGATGGTACAGCACCTTAATTTACCAGTAATCCTCTGCCAGACACAAGAAGAAGCTGTGGTCAGGGTCTTGCTGGTAGGTTTGGCTGCATGTGAGGAAAGATGTATCTGTTTTTAAGTGACTGTGTATTATAGGACGGGAACCCTATAGTCAAGGTGAGTCGGTGAAACATAGGAACCCCTGAAAATCCTATTTTTAACAACTTTTGATTCGAGTAACGGATTTGACTGGAATTTCAAAAGTGATTAAAAGTCTGAACCCCCCACCCCCAAGAATGCTAAGTTTCATAAAGATTCGTTAGAAAATAAGAAAGTTATTAAGCATAAAAAAGTGTTTTCCAAAAGTGCGGCCTACTTCCCATTCATTATCCCATAGACAAAAAAGGTCAATTTTTGCCAAAGTGCACTATCCAAACCGCTGGACGGATTCGGACCAGGTATGAAACAACTTGGGCACGAAGCGTTCAAAAGAGTGCTTTGCTTGGTTTGGGATTATTCTGTGCAGTAGGTATTTAAATATTTGGCAGAGAATGGGGTGCCTCTTTCCCCCACAAAAATAGATATATCTCCCATGGTGCATTGCAGGATTATGGTTTTCAGAAATGAAACGACAGCCATCTTGTTTTTCTCTCGAGGCAAGAGATATTTGCGACTACAGCCGAGGTTATGGGAAAATGAAACACAGTAAAATGCTATTTGCAGGTCAAAAATATACAAATGCCATCAGGGTAGCGGTGGGGGGATGGCTAGAAGGCACTGAGTGAAATGTTGGAGTTTGAGGGAGTCTAGGGACTGAGTTTGCAGCACAAAGCTTTATGTAGCCTCGACCATAGCCAACATTGTAATTGTAATAGTTTATTTGTAGAGCGCTTATACACAAGTGAAGTGCTTCAAAGCGCTTCAAGGCGGGAAGGTTGCAAGGGAAAACAGTAGTCATTCTTAGACCTTGATGTTGCTGAATGATCTAATAAAATAAACTAGTTTACTAGGCCAGAGGCATTTCTACTAGTGCAAGTGCATGACAGGAGGGAAGGAAGAGCACAAGTGTTTCAGGTGTGACCAAGCTAGGGAGAACAGGACGAAACGAACTTGCCGGGCCCAGTGCATTAAGATCTTGCAAGTGCACTGGATGGAGTGAGGGGGGCCAAGTGTGCCCAGTCCATCAGGGCCTGGGGTTAATGCAGAAAAGGGTGCCTCTCACTTGGAACGTAATTACAAATGAAGAAGTGCGAGGCATAGTGCAGAGGACTTGTGGCAAGTGTAGAACTGGCCGGGGAGCCTGGGGCCTGTGTGGCTCCGGAGGTGCACCAGGCGACCAGTTAGTGAAATGAGAAGAGTTGAGGAGGAAAAGGAAAGAAGGAAAGAGGAGAAAAGGGGGCTAGCAGGGGAGAGGGAGAGAGAAAGAGGATGAGAAATGTACTGGAAGTCATCTGAAAGCAAACTGTGTCACAGAGGCAGCGTGTGTTGTGGAGGAAAGGAGATTGCAGGGAAGGTGAGGATGCCATCTGGGTAGTAGGGGGAGCTAGCACAGATGAGTGGGACACTTGGTGAGGTAGGAACGCATTTATTTTTCTGCCGTTTTGCCGATATTCAGAGCTACAAAGGACTACGGACAGATAACCTTTGGTATGTGTAGTTCAGTTCCCATGGTTACATTTTTTAAAAAAGATATTTTTACAGGCATAGTGATGTTGGGGTTTTAAAATCGCTGCCCATGGCCAGTGAGTCGATTGCCATTCAGGTCCCCCATTCATGCATTAACTAGGACATACTCTGCCTAGCTGCATAGTGAGGAAGGGGCCAGCCTCCTTAGGCCATGCTGCCAGATGAAGAAGCCAAACTTACAAGACCACTTAAAGGAATGGGATGGCCATTTCCTAGCTTTGAAGCTAAGCAGGGTCAGTCCCAGTTACTGTATGCATGGGTGACCGAATTTTCATCTGAAATATTTTCTTTAAAACTGTGCTACTGTCAGTCCTTGGAAGTTTTGCACTCAGAGACCATGTCTCCCTTTTTTTTTATTGCATTCTGTTATGTGTAGTCTCACAGTGAAGATTGGGGGACTAATGCCACAATTGTACACTGTTGTCTAACATAGTTCTATAAGGATGTACATATTTGAGTGACACTATGCTATGTGTACTTTTCTAGTTAGCTTTATAAAGCAGAGTATTGTTGAAAGCCAGACATGGGGTGGGGAACGGAAATAATGACAGGGCAATTAAGTCATGAGTGTTTGCCCACGATGTGGCAATCCTGGACACTGGTGTAGTTATTTTCCCCTGATTGTTATTGCTTTTCAGGGCACCAGTAAAGGACACGTGTGGGTGGACAGCGTAACCTTTTTTCAGAGGTCGGATGCAACCCCTTGTTTTTTTTAGGTTGTAAGCTTGCTCAAGTATTTGGATACCAGGATTTTACTCAGGATTGTCATGTTCCTAGTGCAGACACTTACCCACAAGTACACAAGCACTTGCTTCATATTGGGATTTTGTTTTCCATGGAATATTTCACTAAAGATTGCTGAGTTTAAAAGATGAGCACCTTTTATACTTTGCCAGCATATTTATTGGAAGATTTCATCTCTGGTGTTAATTACTTTTTTTTAAATGTTCAATGCTATTTTGTCTTGCACACTTCCTTCTAAGGAGAAGGTTAATTCAACTACATTTGTTAAAAATAAATGGTCGCTTACTGTGTATATTCATGGGTGTCAGCTTTTGATTTTCACTATGGGGCAAAAGTACCTGGACATAGGTTCATCTTGCAGCTGATTATTCTTTACCCTTTTCCGTACTGCTTAAATGTGGTAGGTTGGGGTTGTGCGATATATCACAGCAGCCACCAAGAGAACAGCCATAAAACAAGGGGCATGTAGCACGCTGCTTAACTGAAGTGTGTGATACTCAACAAATAATTTAATCACACAGGTACATTAACTTAAAACATTGGGAGTTCTCAAATCCTGAAATCTTTTATAAATAATATTGTTACAGCTACAGTGATATCTAGGGTTAAACATTACTGGTGATGCGGGTCTCCCATCCATACAGTAATAAAGAGCGACCCTGCTTAGCCACAAAGTGAGTAAAAGTCCAGTCCCCTAAGGCCATGCTGCCTAATAAATGAGGCAACATTACAAGACCACTTAGAGCAAAATGGCCTGGGTGGGCAGCTTCCAAATTACATGGAGACACACACACACACACACACAAAACTCACACTCGACGTGTCACAATGCTCACATACAGACACGGGTGCTTTTAGCATGCACACACACTAAAACACGCCTTCAAGGAGCAAATACACACTGCACGCACAATCCCTCACAAACAACTTCACATAATGTACACACACACTCACATCAAACACAAACACATTGCACGCACACCCTCCCAGTTGACTTGCACACCCTCACAACACACATTCACCCTTACACTGCACATATATTCAAAAAGAGGACTACACCGTCTCTGGGCAACATTATAAAACAGAAAAAAATATCACATTTATGCCTGGACTGAAGAAGTTTGAGACACAGCACTTAAACATTATGCTACAAAGATGTTATGGTTTGGATTCTAGCAAGTTTCATACCTAGCCTGAATGCTAGGTCTTGAACTCTGGCATACCATGGTTCAAGGCTATATGTTTTTTTTAATGTAACTAATTTTATTTAATTAAAAGAAAAGTAGTGCAACTGGGAAATGGTGAGGTTTGTTGCAGTGCAGTCCTGTGATCTTATTTGGCATGAGGCAGTTTAGACATAGCTTCAATGTCAGCTACGTCCAAACATCCCTTGTGGAAAAATAACAGCACCGGAATGGTTTTCACGCCAAAAAGGGTGCACCAAAATGGGCTTTGCAGCAAAATTTCTGCACCAAATCGTCCTGAAATAAAATGATGATGCCGGAAAGGGGTGTACCGCTTGGAGCATGTTGCCTAACCAAAGTGTGTGCTCCATGAAAAATAATTTCATCTCACTGCGCATTGCCTTAAAACATTGTGAGTTCTCAAAGCCTGCAATCCAAGGCAATGGCTAGTGGTCTGGTAGCATTGTAAAATGGACAGTGCCATCATGGTGTTAGATACTTATGAGGGAGTGCTACAACAAGAAAGATGTTTCTCAGAATTAAAAGTTTAGCAAAGGCTTGCCTAGCCACTGCTGTAATCTGTGGCTTTAATGATACATGTCAGTCCATAATAATTGTCAGATTCTAAACAGATACTATCTGAGCAGTAGGTGAAATAGAAATAACTAGATTATTGATTCAGAGGTTGTCTGTGATTAGGATTTCTGTTAAGTAACAGATGTTTTGATGCAGCCGCAGCTCTATCTGGCAATGTTTGTGTTTGAGACACTTGAGATTAGGTGGGTGTTGTCAGCAAAAGTATTGCATGATACATTGAAGGATCACAGAAATGAAGGGATGCCAAAAAGATGCATATCTCACAGTAGTGGGGCTAGTGAAGATCCTTTGGGAATTTCATAAACAACCTTTTAAATTTAGAGATATATGGATCAATGTTGATCTGTCTTGGGTGCCCTTTGAGGAAGGGCATAATCCATTCAAGGCCTAAATACCAAATGCCTAATTTAAATAGCCATGACTTCAGTATAGTATGGTTAACTAGCTAAAATCTGGCTGAAAGATCAAGTGTAATTAGGACAGCTGTGTCATCGTGCCCTCCACTTGCTTTCAGGTTTTCCCAACTGGAAAGTAGAACTAACTACTTTGGCTTGGACTGAAACTGGCTTGTGCTGGGCATAGCAATTTATGTTTTTCAATACATTGTTTCAGTGGATGCTATGCAGCTCTAACAAATAATTTAACCAGAATTCTACAATTAGATAATGTCCTAAAATTACAAGGGTTTGTAGATTTTAGGCCGTTTTTTTTTAGTAACGCTTTACAGCATGTGTTGAATTTCGTCTGCACTTTCCAGGATTTAAGCAAGACATTGATAATCATAATGGCCACTTTGGCTGTTTGAGAAAATTGGAAAATATCTTATTATCTAATTATCTACCTGAAAATACCTCATTTTAAAGGTCTCAAGAGAAAAAGACTGATTTACAATGCCCGATTTTATATTGATCGGAAAACCAGTATTGTAAAGGTATTTTTCTCTTGAGACCTTTAAGATCAATTTTTTGTTAATATTTGGGGGTTTCACCATTGTTCCTCACTGCCCCCCCAACCGCCACCACCCCCACCCTCTCCCTCAGGATTTACATTAAATTGCATGTTTTGCTTCCTGTCAGAACCCCCATCGTTCAGCCCCAACCCTCTCCCCCACCACCCAGCCCCCACTCCCCCAGACCAAAACACATAAATACACACAACACACACAAAATCTTTGGAAAAAGAACTTATCACCTAGAACGGAACCAACTTTCAATGACTGGTTGCTCGAATTCCTCAGGAGATGTAAACAAAATGTGAGACAGTATCCCTGCCCTAAAGGCAGTGAACGACTAATTGGGCTTATAGCAGATGATCTATCTGGCAGTTTATATCTGATTTAGGTATCCACAGTTAGTTGTTTAACATGTGATATTTGTTATGAGCGTGGAAGCAATCTGAAAATCAGATCATTTTGAATACCATTCGCTGTGGTTGGTGGCTTTTAATATTCTGTCCATTGCAAATTTGAATTTGGAGTTTTCATTCAATTTCAGCTTTATTTCATCCATCCTGCCGTAAAAGCATATTAAATGCAACAATATTAAACAAGACAATATACAAGATTTAAAAATAATTTTCGGGGGGCGCTGTTGAGCAGCCTGCAAAATGGCTGCCTAGCCTGGGAGCTCCGTGTGCCACTGACTGCAATCTGTGAACAACGGCGTGATCCTGTATAGAACCTTGAAAATAAGCTGCACGGCATCCTATGGGCACTGGGCACATACAGTCCCAAAACCGTCAGAAATCAGAGACGCTGTCCGCGCTGGGCCTGCCTGCTGTGCCGTGTGGGACCGAGCCAGCGGTTGCAGCTTTGTGCTGTGCTACAGCTGCGCTGCTGTGGCCCACCATGATATGGGGGAGTGATGCCCGCGAGCACCCCCCATATCACGGGGAGCAGGGGTGGTGTTGTGGGAGACCAGCGAGCTGGACTGTGAGACCTGGCCCCAGAGGCGAACCATTGGCATCCTGTCTGTGCCGCCGTGGGCTATGGCCGACTGCAAGCGGCCATTGTAGGTCCACCCAAGGGGGGCGTGAGGGGCGGCGCTGCCTCTAAGATCTGAAGCCCCCGCTGTGGTCTGCGGTCCCCGTGGAGGAGCCTCATTGGAGGCCAGTACCTGCAAAGAGGCTGCAGGGCTGCCTCCCCCCCTCTCTCCTGCTGAGGCACTATGGCTTCCCCCTCCTCTCAGCCCGCCTGCACTCCGGTACGCACCGGAGAGAAACTCTAACTGCGGGGCTCAGCCCGCGTGTCTCGCCCCTATAGGGAGGCCGATGTTGAGCAAATAGGCCCGCCCCCTGCGGAACGTTGCTGGAGCGCCCTGTGGACACTAGCTGCCTCTAGACCAGCTAATTACAAACCAAATACATGCCAGTTGTGGCAGAACTGTGAAGGGGGGAAATGAATTAAAACATTACTGTGAAGGTGTCTTTGGCTGTGGGGGGTGCTCTGTGTAGGTGCACGGTCCATTGAGCACTGGAACCTCCTCCTAACCTCTCTAACACTCTGCTGAGGACCCCACGATACTAAGGTTGCACAGTGCACCTGGAGGAACGCAGGGCTCGACCTGCCGCACTCTTTACATTGGCTGAGACAAAAGCTCTATGCCTTGACCTGAATGGGCAACCCTAGATCCACCCTAACATCACCATCCAGCCCAACACTCACAGGGGGACCAGCATGAGCCACAGACCATGGTGCGCCCACCCGGCAATTGCAATTTCGTGATGGCGTAATACTGTGGAACAATACACCTGCTGCACTGAAGATTGCATAACAACCCTCTGCCATAGCCAGCCACTGGGCCCACTGAGATCTACCCTGCTATTATAATCTACTTAGGGGTCCACCTCCACAGGGAACAAGGACGTGGACATGCCACCAGGTCCCCCTCAACCTGACCTAACAGCAATGATGGAGTCCATGGCGAAACATTTTTCAGCCTTTCATGAGAAACTCAACGATATCAATGAGAATGTGGCCTCCCTAAAATCCAAACTAGATCAACATGGGACCAGGATTGCTGAGGCGGAAACCAGAATTGGGGCCAATGAAGATGGGGTGCATGCCCTACAAAATACGGTTACAGAGCTTGTTTGTGACATGAAGCAGGTCAAAGCCAAGTGTGATGACTTAGAATCTAGGACACGCAGGAACAATATCCGCATTGTGGGTGTTCCTGAATCAGCGCTCAAGGGACGAATGGAACTTGCGGTCGAGAAGCTGCTCAAAGACTTACTTAGCAATCCTGAGCTGTCCCCGTTTTTCACTATTGAGCGAGCGCATCGTGCACTGGCGCCTCGTTCCAAGCCTGGTAACTTTCCCAGACCAATAATTGCGAAGCTCCTAAGCTACAAAGACAGGGACCACATACTCTGCCTGGCAAGAGAAAAAGGAGAACTAAGATTAGACTTGCAATTCATCAAAATTTTTCCGGACTTCCCCATAGGGGTTCAAATGGAGTGACAGCAATTTGCAGGAGTGAAGAAAATGCTCAGAGACAGGAAAATTGAGTATGCGATGCTTTTCCTTGCTTGCCTGAAATTCACCCACTGCAACAAACTCTACTTCTTCACGGTCCCAGACGAAGCAGTGAAGTTCATAGAGGCAGAAATCCCACAAAGGGAACCAGCGGATGAGATAATGGACAATGACTGAGGCAAATGACACCCAACGCTTGGGGCGGGCCGCCTCCTGGGTGAACCTGTTATCTTCCCCCCTTTTTTTCTCATCCCTCTTTCCCGCTTTATGATGGCTCGAGCCAACTTCACCCCAATGATATCACCCTAAGAACACCATCAGCGGAAAGGGAGGGCGTCCTGGATCCTCTCTACTAACCCTTTGCATGCTGTGGTGGCCCCCCGACCGGCCTGTCTCATTTGCAGGCATTATGGCTTGCGGCTCAATTGTCAAGATCTCTGCTCTTGAATGATAAGATTACTCTTGAAACCTGGAACGTCTATAGCCGTTAGAAGAAAAATTATGTTCCATCACAATAATATCAGCAAATGTTGGGCAGCGGCAGCCCCCACTGCAGCTGCAATGCTTGCTAAGGCGGAATTGTTGAGTTTGTGCCCCTGTTGGGCAGACAGACTAGAGTTGCTGAGTTTGGGATGGCACACGGTAGTCCGCTCTATGGGTGGGAATTATTACACTGCTGGTTGGGGTTGGGCGGTGAGGGTGTCGGGTGGAGAAGTTGGGGAATGCATTAAAAAAACTGGCGGGAAAGTGGTGGCTGGATTGGGAACGAGGCGCAGTCATGCCACAGCGATGCGCAGGGCGGAGAGCAGGGACAGATCCTTCAGTTGGGATGTTCCATGATCCCATCTCATGTCTGTTAAACTGATGACATGGAACGTTCAGGGTTTAACCAACCTCATGAAGGCCCACAGGATCACTGGATATGCACAGAGACATGGGATCAAAATACTCCTGCTGCAGGAGACGCACGCTCTGAGGCACCTCGCATCAAATTTGGCACCAAACTGGGGACCTAACAGGTTCTATACACAATACTCCACCCAGTTCAGGGGAATGCTGACCTTGATCCACAAATCAGTGCAAGTCTCACTCCACATGTCCCACATAGACACAGGAGGCAGATACGTAATCCTTCACTGCACGCTGGTCAGTGAGGAATGCTTGCTAGTAAACACGTACGGCCCGAACATTGATGCTCCTGAATTCATCGATGAGGTGGCCACCCTGCTCATGAGATATATTGAGGTCCCATCATATGGGGGGGGCATGAACCTGATACTAGACAACGTCCTTGATAGAACAGGCACTACCCGCAGAGCTATGTCCCGAGCTGCCAGACGACTGCATACACATATGGCGACCATGAACATAAACGATGCATGGAGAACACTCCACCCCCCCATGAGAGATTATACCTTTTACTCAACAGTACACGACATCTCCTCCAGGATAGACATGTTTCTAATATCGGGCGGCCTGATAGACAAGACTGTAAACATTAAGATACTGGCGCATGCACTTTCAGACCATTCCCCGGTGATGATGCAGATCCAACTTGGGCCCGACTCCCCCGTCCGCCCTGCCTGGTGCTTCAAGACGGAAGCTCTGTGCGACATAGTGTTCAAAGCAGACATAAGTACCTTCTTTGAAGGCAATAAATGGCACAACACATCCGAGGGGACTCGCTGGGAGGCGTTCAAAGCATATATCAGAGGCATGTGCATTTCGAGGGAAGTGGGGGTACTAAAAGCTATAAGACATGACTTACACTGTTCCGAAACTATGCTCAAGGTGCTAGAACGTGAATATGTCACTACACCCACCCCGGCTAAACAGGCACAGATAAGATCAGAGCTTGAACTCTTTGAGTCCTACGCCCTCAGTGAGGTGCGGTACTACACGCGGCCCTTAGTGGCATGAATGTACGGTGAGGAGGACTGACCAGGAAGAATCCTGGCCAGGTTGGTGCGCGCAGAGGGCGGCAAGACCCGCATCGATAGTATCATAGACACGCAAGGCATACAACACTGGTCCGATCAGGGCCTAATTGACACCTTTGCAGACTTTTACGCTAATTTGTATGCCCCTCAGCGGGCACATACCATACACAACATGGATGACCTGCTGGACCATATCCCTATGACCTACATCTCCCACAACACCAGAGAACAACTTGACGCCCCATTCTCTCTTGAGGCAATAGTTCAAGCTATCTCAGACCTCCCAAAGGGCAAGGCCCACGGTCCGGATGGGCTCACCTGAGAGTTCTACAAGGAATATGTTGCCATTCTGGCACCCATACTACATGAGGTCTGGGCCGAGTCACTCCGCCTATCTGCCCTCCCCCGATCTTTGTGGGAAGCCCTAATAACTGTCCTCCCTAAGCCGGTTAAACCCCTAGATGAATGCGGTTCCTATAGGCCTCTATCGCTTATTAATACGGACACAAAAATATTCGCTAAGGTAATAGCAAACAGGTTTTTCCCAATCATGCCGCACCTGGTCCACGCAGACCAAAGTGGATTTGTCCCCGGCCGCTCAACAGCCCTCAATATTCGCCAACTTTCCAATGTAATGTCTAGGATTGACCCGATGGCTGATGCGGTAGAGGTCACACTAGATGCTCAGAAGGCATTTGACATGGTGTCCTGGCAATACATGTGGGCAGTGTTGGAGAAAATGGGGATGGGACCAAATATGATATCCTACATTAAATTGCTATGAACAGGGCCACTAGCCAAAGTCCTGGTTAATTCCCAGATGTCTCCCACCTTTGCGCTGCACAGGGGTACCCACCACGGCTGCCCCTTCTCCCCAGTCCTGTTTGCGCTCGCCATCAAACCCATGGCTGATAGTGTCACAGATCGGCACACCTGCAAGGGCATACGCTTGCAAGACACACCGGAAATTATTTCATTATACGCTGACGATGTACTCCTCTATATCAGAAGCCCATCTACACACTTAGACCCGATCATCCGTGACATAACCAAAATAGGCACATACTCGGGCTTCACTATTAACTACTCCAAATCGGAAATATTCCCACGTACTGCGGCAACCCAGCAGTCATCATGCAAATTCCCCCTCCGCTGGTCCCCAGGCGGCATTAAATATCTGGGTATCCAAGTTTCACTATCCAAATCCTCCCTACTGGCAGATAACTACACAACCACGGCACAGCTCTTAGAATCAAAAATGGTAAGGTGGCGTAACCTCCCACTATCTCTCGCGGGCAAACTATCCCTAATAAAAATGACAGCGGTCCCCAATCTCCTTTATGTTTCTGCCAATGTTCCGATATGGCCTGGGAAGCAATACTTTAAGAAGCTACACTCTGCGTGCGCCCAATTCCTTTGGCACTCCGGTGCGGTCTGCAAGAAGTGGCAACACATGACTCTTCCCTATGAGAAAGAGGGCTTCACGGACACAGATCTAACATTGTATTGGATTGCGGCACAGGCCCAGCATGCAACACACTGGTTGGCTGGGGAGGAAACCAACATTATTACCCTAATTCTTCTCCGCACATATCAAACTGATGCCCCAGCAGATCCTGTGGCTAGCACGATCAGGGTATGGAACCATCTATTGCATTCGCATCCGGAGCATCGCCCATACTACAAGTGGCTACCCATCTGGCAGTTCCCGGGTCGCTCCCCCACCCATAACAAGCATCTCCTGCAACACCGGCCAAACCTGGGTTACCGAGTACTAACAGACATATACCCTGACGGTAAATTCATTACCCCACAGACATTGCGCCCGGAACACTCTGGTTCGGCATTAGAACTGCTGCAATACTTCAGACTAACAACGGCAGTTTGCGAAATGTGGCTCTCCTATCCAGACCAGCCCCCTGACCCAATGAGATCCAATACTTAGCCAACTCAGCAGGCAGCAGGGGCATAACATCCTCTCTGTACAAAATATTGCTGGGCAAATCTGAGGATGCATCCCCCAAACCACGGGACGAGTGGGCGGCGGAGATGGGAGTGGAAATTACTGAGGGTATATGGAGCAAAATGTGCCTACACACACGCAACGTTTCCCTCAATGCTAGATTGAGGTGTATACAGTACAAACTCCTCAATAGACTATATTATACACCACACAAAGTGGCGAAATTTACACACAACCAGACCCACACTTGCTCGAGATGCAGATCCAAAGAGGCAGCCCATGCACACATGTTCTTGTCTTGCAATGCTCTTAGTCCGTTCTGGATAGCAGTGACGGAAGCCCTCTAAGAGATAATCGGGACCCCAGTGGGCCTCGACCCATTAGCCTTGCTGTTTGGAATATGGGCGGGTAGGATGTGAAAATAATCTCTACATTTTTTAATGTGAGCGCTATGGTGGCAAAAAAATGTATATTGCACTGTTGGAAGCGCCGTTCTGCCCCCCATGTTTGAGATGTGGTTGAGATCCCTCACCTGGACACAGACATGCGAGGAGGAGTACATCGGCTCCCTCCCAACGACTTCTCGCCCTACAAATGTGTGGACTGAGTTCTGCAGCTATCTAAATAACAAAGATGATATCGAAATTGTCTCCACCCCCCCTATGAACTTGCTAGATATACCCGAACCCCGAACAATGGAAAGTACAACAGGCCGACAGCCCACCCCCTTGTGTACTGTTTGATGTATTGTAAGACTTAATTGTTAATATGACACTGCTCTCCTACTCTACCATGTACCTGCTGCTACTTCCTGCCAATAAAGAAAAGTTTAAAAAAAAAAGATTTTTCATATTCATAGATAAAAAGAATTCCCATAAATCCTGACTGGATTTTATGAAGTCAGCATGTTAGCCAGTTTTCTGTTGTACAGGCTTTGCTTTTGAGTCTCAGTAGTGTTAGGTATTAGGGATGGAGCTGAAAGTGCTACCTTTAAACCAAAAACTATTGCCATTAAAATAGAGCTTTAACATAAGAGCTTAAAACAGGGTCTTTGAATGTAGGTTTGTAATGCTTTTCAATGGAAATGACATATGAGGATGGATGTATGCAGCTTGGCTATGTGTACCACTTAACTCCCATTGCTAAGTAAAATCTAAAGGATTTTCCTCCCATTCCCACTCATGTTCCCTCCAAACACACCTCTTTCTGCACTCTTTGGCTGAATTTGCATTGTGTGGTGAATTTGTCACCCATTTTTACTTCCAAATTGGCAGCTCCCATATCTTCATGTTAGTTAAAGATTATTGAAATAGTTTTTTTTATTTAAAAAATGTATGCTAGTGCTTTTAAGTTATAGTTATCTACTTGATTTGTATTTAATTTAGATTAAAAATAAACAGCTTACTTTTATAGATACGTTTTTCAAAATGTCTCTTAACATTTCTGTGCAGTGTTGCTTGTGGGTGTGCGTGTCTAGTGTTGTCTGATGTAAGCAGTACCTGATTGGCTGTGTTGTCAGTAGGATCTGATTGGCTGTAGAGTATGTGTTTTTTCCCCACAAATCAGCCATTTTCTTTCATCGCATCATGGTTATCTGCAACCTCGAGTGTGAGCACAGGGTAGGAAGCTCGGTGCCGGCAGGTGGTGCTGAAGGCTCTACACCCGTGAGTCTCCAAGCTTCCCTTTCCCTGAATTGAGCTTGCAGTCTCGAACAGAGAAGCTGGAAGAGGGCTAGCCCCTAAACCAATTAACAGTGCCGTTGCCTGCTGAAACAATCATAGGTAGATCTTGCGCCATGTCTGCCTTGTTCAGCAGGATCTCGGACATTCAGGACATCTTTTTTCAACAATCTTAATGCATTGCTTGGAAGTAATACAACAGCCCCAGTGTGGCTCTTTGTTGATTTATTTGCTCCTCTTATGTCACATATCTTGGCGAGTACGCTCCTGGTATTTCAACATGGGTGGCTGGAGTGCAGGCCATATCTGGGACCTCCTCTACAGTGGAAAACTGCCTTCACTATAAAAGAGAGGAGATTCCTCCAGCAGCTGCTCATAAAATAGAGTCCGAAGAGAGAATCAAATATGCGAATAGATGGAAAATGAAGCAGCTTCTTAGTCTACTGACATGTGACCAGCCAAGCACGAAGAGGCACCAATGTCTGATGTCACCCAAACCCAGAGGATGCCATAACTTTTCCTGATAAGAAGCTACAGTTTCGAGGCCATCCTCAGCCAACTAATTGACACAAAGTCCTAAAGTAAAGATTGATGGAAGGGAGGTAGGGTGAATCTTGGGGCATGCCGCATCTGGGTAACCATTCTGAAAGCTGCTATTTAAAGTGGAGATTTATGCCTAGGGGTGTAACCAACCCAATCACAATGGACCAAATAATCTAGGGTCCTATAGCTAGTAGAACTAAAGAGACGTCGTACTTGTCGTGACGTCTAGCACGAGTGATTTAGAGGGATGGGTGTAGACCCCACCCGATAAGAGTTATCCAATCCTCACACCCTGTTAATATATACAGTTATAGTACCTATGCTTAAGTTACCTTTCCCAACCAATAGACTTGCATGACAAACTTTCGAGTGTTACACGTCAATGATGACGAATATTGCCTATAAAAAAAAAAGTTGAAGCGAGACGGGCGATCGCATCACTGATGATTTCCTAATGTTTCCCCGTTTTTTGTACTTGTCATTAAACAGACTTCCCTTGGCCAAACCATTTGAGTTGTCCTTATTGATTTGTGTTGGAGTAAGTGAATCCTGCGCCCCATCCTCCTCAAGGTGCAGCTATCTCGTCTTAAAGTACTTGAGGGTGAGCTCTGATCCCATGGGCCCATCAGAGGTCACTCTGCACTCTTGTACACCACTCCAACCACAGGATCACCCTCTCATTCCCATAGGTCTCAATCACCTGCTTTTGGACGGTGTCACCTGGTTGAGCCCTATTCATGATACCCACTTTAAGTGTAGCCCAAGTGTGTACTGGAATATGCCCGTCCTTATGCAAAGTGGGTCCATAGATGCATAAATCTGCAAGGCCTGGAGATTTCTGCTACAAAATGTTTCCTTCTCTGCTGCTGCTGGGAGCTTCGACTACCCACAAACTCTTTCAACTCTGCCCCCTCCCCTGCACATCCGCAATCTCAATGTCACCTGGCCTAGTAAGATTATTGGGCCTCATTATGGTTTGCCGGTACAATAATAGCGTTCCCAGTAAGCTTGCTGGTACGTTGTTACCGGACCGGCAAACTACGGGGTCTGCTCGCGGATGTCTTTTCGCCCGCCAGGTCTGACCTTGCAGGCGGATCAGCACCTGCGAGCTTACCATGTTGGATGCGCCAGCACCATTCCTGAATGGTGCCGTCGCATCCAGCCTCCCCATGGGACTCAAAAGGGAATGGCATTTCCAGGTCCGGCGGGGCCGTAATGCCCCAGTAATGACCCATTCCCGGGTGCCGGAAAATAAATAATTCTGTTGGCAGCAGTGCCGGTTTTGCCGGTCTCATAATGAGGCCCATTGTCTGTGTCTTCCCTCTGTTGCCCCTCCCTTGTCTCGTCGCGCTTTGAAACACTTGTGTATAGGCACGTTATGGCTGTCCAAGCGAAGGCTAACATTTCCAGCACAATGTCATTGTCCTACTTTTCAGATCAGAGAGCGAGTGGGAAGTGAAATCAACGATGTGGGTCTCTCTGCATTCATGGATTGCACCAGGAAGTACCTAGCCCATAGGCACCAGCATCAGCAGCTTTTGTTGTTAGGGAATCTGAAAGTAGTGGCTGGAGGCATGGAACTCGCACAATATCACTTTATTGGTATACAATTAAACTTGTCGGGCACTGAGCACCCCAATGGGAAGTAATGCCCTCATTGCTTCTATTTCTGAACAAATGTGTTGAACTTACTTTGTTTATCTGAGGCCTATGAATGAATGAATGGAGCTGTTCTTTAGTAGTGGGTTGCAGTCTAAGCTTTATGAATTCAAGCAAGAAAATCTTCAGCAACACGCCATTCACCGGAAGTTCTCATCATAGATAGTCCACCCCAGTTGCAAAAATCAGCATTTGTCTTCATGCAAGATCATGCCACTGGAATCAACCCCCTGCCCAGTGTGTGATATGAAAGGTTATTTATAACGTGCTTAATACCCAGAGGTTTCTAATCACTGATCTTGTCTTCCAAGGCGCACACGTTGCCCATGAGCTATCCTCCCGAGACGTGGTTCTCTATGAATCACTGGAGATCGAAATGTCATCTTGGACGAAAAATACATTTAGAAGACCATATAAAGGCTGTGTGACTAGACATTAAACAAGCGTTGGCAATGCTAACACTTTTTGGCATGGAAATGGCACTTGCTCGACACGGCCGTAATTGTATTAACTGGCCATTGATGGTGGCAGGTGCAAAATGGTTTGTGTTCTTTGACATCTAATAGCAGTCTCTGGCGAATACATAAGTGGTAAAGAAAACAGTGGGGGGACTCTTTAACATACGCAGTGGGGTGTGACATCACCAGAAGTTAGCAAATCAAGGGAACATATGCAAATGTAATTCAATTGGCTTTCCATAACAACACACATTGCGCAGAATGAATGGCATTTGCCTTCCATAAAATGAACACCCACCAAAAACAAAGCGAGGATATTTTCTTGTAATAGTGTTTGAAAATGTTAAAGGGTGTGTATTTCTTAAACTCAAAAAAATCAATACCAATGTTTGCCCTGGAACATGCAGTCCTGAAATATGTCATTTTAACTTTAGTTGTATTTTATTTTTCATACAGTTATATGGTGCAATGGTGAAGTGCCTGGCCTGTGAACCTGGCTGCTGCGGTGGGAATACTCAGATCAGCATAAATTTAAAGAAGACAGTCAAATGTTCTCATTTTACACACAACCTCTAAAATACACTGGGGGACTGCGTCCACCCTCTGAAAAAAAGTGGGTGGACTCTGTCCACCTGCATGTACCCTCGACTTGGGCCTCAGTCATAGCCAATAATGGGGTTAGGTTTTCTGTGGTATTAACGTTTTTGTGATTTCTGTAGGAGATTCTCATTTTGTGGGTATATTTGTTTGTCAATTGGTGTAAACGGGTTGATGGTAAGGAGTTTATCAGAATTATAAGTGCTCGTAAGGCTAACAAATTGGATGGGTGAGACAAGGTTTGGTGAAGCAAATATGCAGGCCGATTCATGGAATAATTAGCGCGGCGCAAGTGGGCAAAAACGTGCGAATCGCAGTGGAATAGCGAAAATCGCAGTGCAAGTGCGAAAATCGCACGAAAAGCAGCGCACATCGATTCATGGAAGGCCGTGCGCGAGAAAACCAGCGGATGTGCGATAAAAAAGTGCGCGGCGCACGTTGGCGCACAGGCCATCTAACTGCGTGCGCCAGGTCACAGCGAAAATCGCACAGGCCACAGCGAAAATCGCACATAGCGCGGCGCACGCAACAAAAGTAGGCGGAACACGGGCGTAACACTCGGAATGGGGAACAACTTGCCAAAACGTGGGCGTCACGGGGGAAGTACAGGGCACAAGTGCGCGGAACGCCCACACGCTCGCCTACAACACGTATTCATGGAATAGAATAGGGCAAAAAAGCGCACGCTCAAACCAGCGCACAGGCACAAACACGACCGCCACAAGAAAGCAGGCGGTAGCGTCTCTGCGGCTGTAAGAAATGTGCGCCAAAAGATGCGCCAACAAATAGCACCTATATACTGCCATGATGAATGTCCTATACTGTGGCCCTCCAGGACAAATGACGTGCAAAGGGGTACCCACAAACACGGACACCCGCTGACAAAAAATATGTGTGCGTGTATACCGGGGTGCGCGGGAAGTCTCACACGCGATTTGGCCGGGTACGTGGATTTCAGGGGTGCGAGGGAAGTTCCACACGCGATTTGGCCGTGTACATGGATTTCAGGTGTGCGCGGGAAGTTCCACACGCGATTTCAGCAGGGTATGTGTATTTCAAGGGTGCGCGGGAAGTTCCACACGCGATTTCATCAGGGTACGTGTATTTCAGGGGTGCGCGGGAAGTTCCACACGCGATTTCAGCAGGGTATGTGTATTTCAGGGGTGCGCGGGAAGTTCCACATGCGATTTCAGCAGGGTATGTGTATTTCAGGGGTGCGCGGGAAGTTCCACACGCGATTTCATCAGGGTACGTGTATTTCAGGGGTGCGCTGGAAGTTCCACACGCGATTGGCCCAGTGCGAGTAGGGTACGTGTATTTCAGGGGTGCGCGGGAAGTTCCACACGCGATTTCAGCAGGGTATGTGTATTTCAGGAGTGCGCAGGAAGTTCCACACGCGATTTTATCAGGGTACGTGTATTTCAGGGGTGCGCGGGAAT
This sequence comes from Ambystoma mexicanum, assembly GCF_040938575.1. Classification (NCBI taxonomy): domain Eukaryota; kingdom Metazoa; phylum Chordata; class Amphibia; order Caudata; family Ambystomatidae; genus Ambystoma; species Ambystoma mexicanum. The sequence continues at coordinate 593,579,653 of NC_090927.1, forward strand.
TTCCACACGCGATTTCAGCAGGGTATGTGTATTTCAGGGGTGCGCGGGAAGTTCCACACGCGATTTCATCAGGGTACGTGTATTTCAGGGGTGCGTGGGAAGTTCCACACGCGATTGGCCCAGTGCGAGCAGGGTACGTGTATTTCAGGGGTGCGCGGGAATTTCCACACGCGATTTCAGCAGGGTATGTGTATTTCAGGGGTGCGCGGGAAGTTCCACACGCGATTTCATCAGGGTACGTGTATTGCAAGGGTGCGCGGGAAGTTCCACACGCGATAGGCCCAGTGCGAGCAGGGTACGTGTATTTCAGGGGTGCGCGGGAATTTCCACACGCGATTTCAGCAGGGTATGTGTATTTCAGGGGTGCGCGGGAAGTTCCACACGCGATTTCATCAGGGTATGTGTATTGCAGGGGTGCGCGGGAAGTTCCACACGTGATTGTCCCAGTGCGAGCAGGGTACGTGTATTTCAGGGGTGCGCGGGAAGTTCCACACGCGATTTCATCAGGGTACGTGTATTGCAAGGGTGCGCGGGAAGTTCCACACGCGATAGGCCCAGTGCGAGCAGGGTACGTGTATTTCAGGGGTGCGCGGGAATTTCCACACGCGATTTCAGCAGGGTATGTGTATTTCAGGGGTGCGCGGGAAGTTCCACACGCGATTTCATCAGGGTATGTGTATTGCAGGGGTGCGCGGGAAGTTCCACACGTGATTGTCCCAGTGCGAGCAGGGTACGTGTATTTCAGGGGTGCGCGGGAAGTTCCACACGCGATTTCAGCAGGGTATGTGTATTTCAGGGGTTCTGGGGAGTACCACACGTGAATTGGCCGTGTGGGTCCTCCCAGGTGTACGCTCCACAACCTCCACGGCCCCTGCAGGCAGCCCACACCACGGGGGACTACCCTGCACCCCTGCTCATGTCCTGCAGGAAGCCCATCCACCATGGGCATGCCCCCCAGCCAACGCACATGTCACCTTGCACTACTGATCAACAATGCATGTCTCCCACCACCCCCACCCCCTAGCACTGTGGGGCACCTGCCAGCAGGCCCCCACTCATGTCCAACTCATGTTTCCCACCACCCCCACCCCCTGCTACCATGGGCAGCCCCCACCAGGCCCCCACCCATGTCTCCCACCACCCTCACCCCCCAGCAGTGCAGGGGCACCCTCCACCAGGCCCCCACTCATGTCACCCACCACCCCCACCCCCCAGCAGTGCAGGGGCACCCTCCACCAGGGCCCCATTCATGTCTCCCACCACCCCCACCCCCCTGCCACCATGGGCAGCTCCCACCAGGCCCCCACTCATGTCTCCCACCACCCCCACCCCCCTGCCACCATGGGCAGCCCCCACCAGGCCCCCACTCATGTCTCCCACCACCCCCAACCCCCTGCCACCATGGGCAGCCCCCACCAGGCCCCCACGCATGTCTCCCACCACCCCCACCCCTCTGCCACCATGGGCAGCCCCCACCAGGCCCCACTCATGTCTACCACCACCCCCACCCCCCTGCCACCATGGGCAGCCCCCACCAGGCCCCCACTCATGTCTCCCACCACCCCCAACCCCCTGCCACCATGGGCAGCCCCCACCAGGCCCCCACGCATGTCTCCCACCACCCCCACCCCTCTGCCACCATGGGCAGCCCCCACCAGGCCCCACTCATGTCTACCACCACCCCCACCCCTCTGCCACCATGGGCAGCCCCCACCAGGCCCCACTCATGTCTACCACCACCCCCACCCCTCTGCCACCATGGGCAGCCCCCACCAGGCCCCACTCATGTCTACCACCACCCCCACCCCCCTGCCACCATGGGCAGCCCCCACCAGGCCCCCACTCATGTCTCCCACCACCCCCACACCCCTGCCACCATGGGCAGCCCCCACCAGGCCCCCACTCATGTCTCCCACCACCCCCACCCCCCTGCCACCATGGGCAGCTCCCACCAGGCCCCCACTCATGTCTCCCACCACCCCCACCCCCCTGCCACCATGGGCAGCCCCCACCAGGCCCCCACTCATGTCTCCCACCACCCCCACCCCCCAGCAGTGCAGGGGCAGCCTCCACCAGGCCCCCACCCATGTCTCCCACCACCCCCACCCCCCAGCAGTGCAGGGGCACCCTCCACCAGGCCCCCACTCATGTCTCCCACCACCCCACCCCCCTGCCACCATGGGCAGCCCCCACCAGGCCCCCACCCATGTCTCCCACCACCCCCACCCCCCAGCAGTGCAGGGGCACCCTCCACCAGGCCCCCACTCATGTCTCCCACCACCCCCACCCCCCAGCAGTGCAGGGGCAGCCTCCACTAGGCCCCCACTCATGTCACCCACCACCCCCACCCCCCAGCAGTGCAGGGGCAGCCTCCACCAGGCCCCCACCCATGTCTCCCACCACCCCCACCCCCAGCAGTGCAGGGTCACCCTCCACCAGGCCCCCACTCATGTCGTCCCACCACCCCCACACCCCTGCCACCATGGGCAGCCTCCACCAGGCCCCCACCCATGTCTCCCACCACCCCCACCCCCCAGCAGTCCAGGGGCACCCTCCACCAGGCCCCAACTCATGTCTCCCACCACCCCCACCCCCCAGCAGTGCAGGGGCACCCTCCACCAGGCCCCCACTCATGTCTCCCACCACCCCCACCCCCCAGCAGTGCAGGGGCACCCTCCACCAGGCCCCCACTCATGTCTCCCACCACCCCCACCCTCTAGCAGTGCAGGGGCAGCCTCCACCAGGCCCCCACCCATGTCTCCCACCACCCCCACCCCCCAGCAGTGCAGGGGCACCCTCCACCAGGCCCCCACTCATGTCTCCCACCACCCCCAACCCCCTGCCACCATGGGCAGCCTCCACCAGGCCCCCACCCATGTCTCCCACAACCCCCACCCCCCAGCAGTGCAGGGGCACCCTCCACCAGGCCCCCACTCATGTCTCCCACCACCCCCACCCCCCAGCAGTGCAGGGACAGCCTCCACCAGGCCCCCACTCATGTCTACCACCACCCCCACCCCCCAGCAGTGCAATGGCACCCTCCACCAGGCCCCCACTCATGTCTACCACCACCCCCACCCCCCAGCAGTGCAGAGGCACCCTCCACCAGGCTCCCGCTCATGTCTCCCACCACCCCCACCCCCCAGCAGTGCAGGGGCAGCCTCCACCAGGCCCCCACCCATGTCTCCCACCACCCCCACCCCCCAGCAGTGCAGGGGCACCCTCCACCAGGCCCCCACTCATGTCCCCCACCACCCCCACCCCCCTGCCTCCATGGGCAGCCTACACCAGGCCCCCACCCATGTCTCCCACCACCCCCACCCCCCAGCAGTGCAGGGGCACCCTCCACCAGGCCCCCACTCATGTCTCCCAAGACCCCCACCCCCCAGCAGTGCAGGGGCAGCCTCCACCAGGCCCCTACTCATGTCTACCACCACCCCACCCCCCAGCAGTGCAGGGGCACCATCCACCAGGCCCCCACTCATGTCTACGACCACCCCCACCCCCCAGCAGTGCAGGGGCAGCCTCCACCAGGCCCCCACTCATGTTTCCCACCACCCCCACCCACCTGCCACCATGGGCAGCCTCCACCAGGCCCCCACCCATGTCTCCCACCACCCCCACCCCCCAGCAGTGCAGGGGCACCCTCCACCAGGCCCCCACTCATGTCTCCCACCACCCCCACCCCCCAGCAGTGCAGGGGCAGCCTCCACCAGGCCCCCACTCATGTCTACCACCACCCCCACCCCCCAGCAGTGCAGGGGCACCCTCCACCAGGCCCCCACTCATGTCTACCACCACCCCCACCCCCCAGCAGTGCAGGGGCAGCCTCCACCAGGCCCCCACTCATGTCTCCCACCACCCCCACCCCCCAGCAGCGCAGGGGCAGCCTCCACCAGGCCCCCACCCATGTCTCCCACCACCCCCACCCCCCAGCCACCGGGGGTACCCTCCACCAGGTCCTCACAATCCCCAATCATGTGCGTAATGGTCAGCCTCCACAGCCAAAAAGCCCTACCAAGTAACCCATTCACCCACATGGAAATGGAAATCACATGTTACACCCCCAATGTTCATGAAGCTAATGAACCCATGTCCGTCACACAAAATGGTTGCAATTGAATGGGAAAACACCCAACATGACATGCATGAAACCAATGAGATGATACCACACAGTGAAGTATGAAAACAAAATTGTATTGAAAAAAATAAAGAATGCTAAAGAAAGGAAACAAACTACAATGGGAATGAGAAAAAATAAGCTGCATGTCCGTATTAAAAAAAAAAAATGCTAATCAGAATCCAAAAAAATGTCGTCCAAAGTCAAATGTAAAAAAATCTCTATGCAATAAAGAACTATGTAAAAAACTACCAAGGGTCCATGAGCCCAACTGAACAAAGGAAACCTACTAAAAAACCTAACAAAAAATCAACTATATACAAAAAGTGGAGCAGTGTCTGTCGACTCCAAATCATAATAAGAAACAAAGGAAACCTAAAACTAAAGAACTATATACAAAGGCGGCGGGCAAGTCCAGCGGCTCACTCCGTGGTGTCCCGGGCCAGGGCATCATCGAACTCCTGTTCGTTGTCCCGGAGGCGGTCCAGTTCCATGGCCCCGAGGGTCCGCAGGGACGACGCCGTGTCCTCCTCCAACCCCCTGCGGATTGCCTCGAGGCACTCGGCCCGCCTCAGGGCCCTCCGCATGGAGTTCTCCGCCCTGACCATTGTGAGCCGCGCCTCTTCCGCCCGCCGCCGCTCCGCACCTATGGCGTGGCCCAACCGCTGCCACACGGAATACACTCTCTGTCCTGGGTCCCCCTGCCCTCCGGCCGATGCCTGCCCCTCCGATGTCGAAAGCCCCGAGCCTTCATGTCTCCCACCATGTTGCTGCTGCTGCTCTGCCTCTGCCCGTGCACTGCCTCTTGCTGCCTGCACATCCTCTGTCGGCTGGGGTGCAGTTGTTGATGTGGCCACCCCTGCTGGACCTCCGACCCCCGACTGTGGCAGGGATGCCTCCTCCACCAGCCTGGCCGCACCGTCAGAGGCAGCTCCACAGGGAACCCAGGTGACTGATGGGTGGGAAGATGGCACAGAGGACGACTGGCGCGTAGGGGGTCCAGTTGAGGAGGGGGTCGGAGCAAGCCCCATCAGACGGAGGAATCCGGCCTGGGTGACCTGTCCCAGCAGGCTGACGTGGTCAACGAGCCATTCGAGATGACGTGCAGTCTCTCCATGAAAAGACTGCAGGTCACCTCGCATGGCCCGTTGACGCAACGCCACACCAGCCAGGACAGGCTCAACCCGGACCTGGATGGCCACGTCCGCAGGCAGAGGAAGGCCAGTTGACGTCAGCTCATCCCCTGCCTGAAAACAGGTCTGGACGTAGGCATCCCTGCTGGTGCAAGATGATGCAGGGACAGGATCGGGGACAGGATTGCACACAGGCACCTCCGCGGCGGCCTGTGCTGCCTCCTGTCCCTGTTCCTGCACTGCACCACTAGCACCAGTGGGATCCCCACCTCCAGACCCCGTCTCTGGTGCTTGCACGGCCTCCTCCTCCACCAAACCCTCCACCAACCTGGATGACTCCGTGCCATCTTCCGCTGTTGGGCCCTGTGGGGTCCCAGCTGCCCCTTCTGCTGCCGAGGAGTCCAACTGCAACCTCCGCCTCTTGGACCTCCCCCCGGCAGCTGCGGCCTGGGACGCGGCACCGGACTCCTCACTCCCCGACCAGATGACAACACGGGAGGGGAGCCGGGCCTTGCGTCTCCGGCTGGCGGTCGGATCCCCGCCGCTGTGCTCCACAGCACCTTCTCCGCCCTCTTCATCAGTTGACGCTGCAGACAGGGAGAAACAAAACACAGGCATCAGGGCACTGTACAATGGACACATACACACATGACAGTTGCACATGAGTGGCATTGGCAAACCTCAGACATGTCATCACAATCCCCAACACACATGTCATTGCAACTCGCACACATGAGCCATACCACAGCCATGTCGCAACTGCCAGCACCATCCCTACACATACAACAGCATCAGCAGCCAAAGGGGAGCCAGACATCACATGCAACACAGGAAGTGCACCACACATGTACATACACCACCACACTTGCATGCATGTGTACACCTCTGCCAAGTGTCGCACTGTTCAGACGGGCATCCATGTCACATCTGCCAATCAGGCTTCCACATACCGCTGTCACATGCATCCATGTTGCATCACTCTTGCACCCTTGTCAAATACACACACATGCACATGTACACAGTGCTCATACATGCAGCCGAAAACAACATACATGCGTGACATCACGGACATGTCTACTTACATACACATTCATCCATACATGTGTGCACGCACAACTGCATTTGCCATGCAAGCCTACACACACAAGCACCATCCATGTCTCACACATTACAGCCCTCGCATGTGTCAGCCCCACGGCCCTGTACACCCCCACCCATACTCGACCCCATACAAACAGATGTGCAACCTGCACAATACCGAATAATCACCACACGCACTGCTCACAATCAGGATGCATGTACACTCACCGCTCGACTCCAGACGGGTCTGCTTCTCTAGGACCTGGACGTGGAGCGCTGGGGATATGCGTTCCAGGACCCCCATCTGTTCTTCCGACAAGTGGCCCCGGCGCCCCTTGGCATCCGCTGCCTTCAAGAGGCGCCGGGCCTTGTTCAGGGTCCTGGACCTGAAGTCCTCCCAGCGCTTCCTGACATGTTGTAAGTCCCGGACTGCCACCCCCTCCGCGTTGATGGCAGTCACGATGTCAGTCCAGATTCGAGTCCATCCTTCCTTTTCGGTGCGGGAACTTCCGAAGAGGGCATCATACTGCCCCAGGACTTGCTCCACCAGGACACCAACTTCGGTGGCACTGAAGCTGGTACCCCTCTGCCTCTCTGGCCAGTGGTCACAGATGGTGTTTGCCCCGACATGACAACCCCAGAGGCAGGAGTGGGTGGGCAACTGGGTCCTGGGGCTGGGCTGTGGAGCGATGGAATTCCAGTCGGGAGTCTTCGGTTCCAGCAGGGGTGGTCACAGCAACAGCACCCCTGGCTGATGTGCAGGCAGCAAATGGCATTGCACGTGGGCAGCAGGCAGTCAGGCAGCAGCAGATGGCAGGTGGGAGCGTGCTCGGGGCTCTGGGGGGCAGTAGTTCAGCCTTCTGGGCAGGAGCGTGGTCTTCCGTGTGCTTACGCGTGGCCAGCTTGGTACAGAGTGATTTGGCACGTGAAAATCCTGCACGTCAGCGTGAAAATCGAGGAAAGGCCCTTAGCGCGTAAGCGCGTCAGCACGCATACGCGATTCTATTGGACCAAAGGCCCTCAGCGCGTAAACGTGTCAGCACGCATACGCGATTCTATTGGACCAAAGGCCCTCAGCGCGTAAACGCGTCAGCACGCATACGCGATTCTATTGGACCAAAGGCCCTCAGCACGTAAACGCGTCTGTGCCGTGACCCGCACGGGTGTTTCCCACACAGCACGTGATGACAGAGCACACGCGGAAAGACTGCACGTCAGAGTGTCATCGCGTGTAATTGGACAGCACGTCAGAGTCTCATTGCGTGTAATTGGACAAAAGTGCACGTACACGCGATTTGCCTATGTACGTGTATATCAGGGGTGCGCGGACACTTACACACGCAAGTACGTCAGCGCACCTGTATCCCAGGGTGCGCAGGAATTTCCACACGCTATTGGACTGGGTACTGGATTTCAGGGGTGCGCGGGTCACACGCTCGCCTACAACACGCGCAACGCATTAATTTGCGCGCTAACAAAATAACAAGCTCAGACCCAGGATGAACATACCGTTCCTAGCATCAGTGGGCGTGGCCTACCAAAGGAGGAGGAGGAGGAGGATAGTCAGGGCCAGAATATTCACACCCAGAACCAGCCTTTTCAGGATGCCTGATGACCAGGTGCATGGGAGGTACAGGTTTCCACCACACATTATACTGGACCTGGTGAGTGAGTGGGAGGATGACCTCACATCACCCACCCTGTGCTCCCAAGCACTCAGCCCCCTGGAGAAGGTCCTCAATGTACTGCACTTCTTAGCCACTGAATCATTTCATTGGACAAGTGCCATTGTGGGTGGTGTATCACAGGCCACCCAGTCACGCTGCCTACACCAGGTCTTGAACATCATCACTGCACGCCCATCAGTCCGCAGGCACATATACCTGCCCAGAACACCTGCAGAAAGGCATGCTGCCGCCCTGGATTTTTACGCTGTGGCACGATTCCCCAAAGTGCTAGGTGCCATCGACTGCACCCATGTGGCTCTACGTCCCCGCACGGCATCTGAGCACATCTATAGGAACCGCAAGCACTGGCATTCCATCAACGTGCAGGTAGTATGTAATGCCAAGGGAATCATCACCTCAGTATATGCCAACTATCCCGGGTCAACCCACAACAGCTTCATTTACCGAATGTCCACCCTAAGCCGGGACCTAGAAGCAGGGCGGCATGGCGATACATGGCTGCTTGGTGAGTATGAATGCCACTGCACATGCATGCATGTCAGATACTAAGCAAGGTCACAACCCCACCAATGATACCAATCACCACCTCCACAGGGGACAGTGCCTACCCTCTCAGCCCCCACATGATGATGCCAATTCGGAACCCCACCACGCCACCCCAGGTAAGATATAACACAGCCCACATTACAACCCGGGGCATAGTGGAGCGCACATTCGGAGTGCTAAAGTCACGCTTTCGCTCCCTTGACCGTTCTGGCGGGCAGCTGTTGTACGCTCCCCCAGTAGTGTGCAGGATCATAATGGCAGCATGTGTCCTGCACAACGTTGCAACACGCCGGGGCCTGGCCGTGGACATGGTGGTGGCCCCACATCCCCAACCACATGCACAGCCGCTGCGCATGGGAGGGGAAAGGGCACGGGGGAGGCAGCCCGTACACAGCTAGTGGCTAATTACTTCACATAGAAATCACACCCCTGTGGAGTGCACACTGCCCTGGCACATTCCATCTAACAATCAATGATGACTCAACCTGACACTGATCATGAATGTCTGGAGAATGAACCGTGAAAACCATATCAGCCTGAGATTGTTCACCTGGAAGTGTCACAATGTGTGCATCCATACCCACACAGACACCACCAATGCAGTTTTGTGAAGTAACACATTCAAGCAGCTAAAATGAATACCCACTTGCAAAATGCAACAAGAGGACAGTGCCATGTCAGCCAACCCATCCCCAGCACCGCCACACGACACACCGTGCCATGTCATGCTATTTGCAGGTAAACAAAGTAATCCCCACAACATGACACTAGTGTCACAATGTAGAGTGTCCCTAATTGAAACTTGCAACACCTGAAATGCTCACAGTAATGCAGGACCAACAACAAACTTGAGCAGGTACTACCATTAACATGACATCACAAATGTTATATATTAGTAGTCTCACCACCTGGAAATGCCTGCACTCCCACCACTACCAACTGTGCAGTGTTGGCGCCATGTAGAGTTGTAGGTGCACTGCTGCCAACATGGACCCCATCTCCAGACTAGAGGGCCTTGTGTAGACATGAGGAAGGGACCTGCAAATTGGGAGGTAGACACAGATGATGAGTTACACATCAATGCAACATGCAGTGTACAACACAACAGCAATATGCACTAGGAATGTATACACAGTATTGACTAGACTACCCACACATGTAGTGGGAGTCCAATGTCACCATGTACGTCAATGTCACTTGGGCACACCCTTTGCAAGCCCATGGAAACGGGAAGCAGGAGGGGTGTGTGTAACTCAAACCCAAGCATCTGAACCAAATACATGACAAGCCTGCATGTGCCCAGCCACAATGCTGCGTATGCCCACAGGAACCACGGAAGCCAACAAATTGTCCCAAAAAAATTGGGAAAAATTATTTAGAAATTAAAAATAAAAATAAAAAAAAAAATAAAAAAAAAAATTATAAATAAAAATCAAAAATGGCCATGATGGGCCCGGGGGGGTTTGGGAGGCCACCCAGGAGGTCCGAGGACAGGGTGCACACCAAAACCCACCTGTGTGGGTCCTGGGAAAAAAAAAAACACCTCCATGGGCTCATGGCCCACACGGCTACCCTATTGTGGGAGTATCACTGCTGTCGCTATTATCACCCTGTGCAGCTGCATCCAGAGGTGGTTGCACTATGGGAGGCAGCCCACGCAAGGCCCTAGTCTGCTCCTCCATGGCTGCAAGCATGCGGGTGTGGTAGGTCTGGTTCTGGAGGATGAGTGTGCGGAGGTCCCCATGCAACAACTCACGGGATGCCCGGACCTCCGCCCTCGTGGCCTGCATCTCAGCAGAGAGCGTACGGGTGAGACGCTCCAGCTGCTGTTCTGTCCTTTGGTGTGTTGAAGCCTCAAGCTCAACAAGAGTCGTCCTGAGGTGAAGGAGCTCCAGCCTCAGGGCTTCCCTGTGGGCCTGGGACTCAATGGAGATGGCCTCCTGCAGAGTCGCCAGTGCCGCCCGCCTGTCCCTGTTGGACCCCAAAATGTCCTCCCTGTGTGACTGGCAGATGGAGTCGGTTGCCTGCTCTAGTCGCTCCATCAGCCTTTCAGGGGGGACAATGGAAGTAGCCACCCTATCCATGGCCTGAGCCATCATCTCAGATGATGCTGCCTGTTGTGTTGCCATACCGTAAATGGATTGCTCCCATGCGGTATTGCCAGGTGGCGTACGGCCACCACGTCAGCGGGCACCACACCTGTCTGGGGCAGGGCGAACTGCGCCTTGCTGTGCCGGCACTGCCTGAGGCTGCAGGACTGCATTCCCCCTCTGATCTGCTGGCCCAGGAACAGGATCAGATGTCGCGGAGTGTGACCCTGCATCCGTAACCACCAAAGGCGTAGCTGCCAACACTGACATCCCCATTGAGGGTTCTGACCCTGGTGCAGGTGGGTGGGACAGAACAGAATCCCTCCCTGGAACACTCACCTGCGACGGCAAGTAGGTCTCATCTGAATCAACACCTGAGTACAGCTCGGGGGAGGTGCAGCCAGAGACACCCCTTGAGAGCATGACCTGCAGCACTTATGGGTTCTCACCCACCACCACACCACGTCCCTCACTGGTGGTTGGTCGGCCCTCGGACCCCTCCTGGGTCTGCACCATCTCCACAACCCCAGCAGTATCAGGTGCGTCTTCCCCTGCAAAGACATAAAAACAAAGAAATGGAAACAGGCATTAGCACCATGGCACACAATGAGGGCTGAGAAGCAAGAGAACCAGTACTTGATTGACACATGTCCCACATGACTAAAACCCTCCCATGCATGCACCCTCACTGCATATGAAGGGCAGGCAAATGGCACACACTGATGACACCAAGATGGAAGATGAACACATTTTCTGCATGCTGCCTGGCAGTGGCATCACACATTGGCCTGTGATTGCCAGGTGAAACACACATGCCATCACACAGATGGCATGTACCATTGCTATTGAGTGAAGATGGAGAGGAGGGCAGCACCTATTCATTCAGTCCAGTTCCCGCATGTAATAGCTTTTCTAATTCTAACAGGTCAGATTTTTCACCTGGAGCTGCCAGTCTGAAATGGTCCAATTGCACAGGGACATGTGTGAACAAATGATATCCAGGTAACAAAGTCACTCCACTTTACGATAGCCATGTCAGACATGTGACTACTGGACTGTGACATGCCTAGTAAAGGTGGTGGAATGCAAACAATCTGACTGAATGAACAGTGAAAAATAAGCAACAATGTTGTGGCAAGGTGACACTTCAAGGGCAACTGGCGTGCAGTTGGGCTAGATGTCTACTGTTGGCAGAAGGGATACTGCTATGGCCAAATGCAGCTGCGCAGGATGTATTGCATGAAGCACTTGGCTGACCCATACGACTCAGGCGCACACACTCTCACCTGGCACACAAACAGAAGCCCTCACACACACACCATGCACATGGATGACACACACATGCATGTGCACTCACCGGACAATGCCTCGTAATCAGCCAGATCTCCCACGCCTTGGATCTGTTCCTCCATGACGTAGGTCCCAGCGACTGACTCATGTGGAGTGAGTTCCATGTCTACTACTGGAGACCCACCTCCAGTCACTAGAGTTGCGGCATGACTTGAGGCCAGCTTACTCTTTGCCCTGCGCTTTAGGTCATTCCAGCGCTTATAGCAATCATTGGCTGTGCGCCTCACGATTCCAAGGGCACTTACGATGTCCGCAACGGTCTGCCAGTGTGCCTGGCGTTGTGCAGGTGTGGTCTTGGATCCTGCAACAATGACCATCTCGTTGTCATGTGCGGACACATACTCGACAAGTGCATTCAGTTCGTCATCCGTGAAGCTGGGCTTCCTGGACGGGCCGGACTGTGTAGCCGTGTCTGGGGCATCAGCCTGTGCCGGACGAGCACTCTTCCTCTTCCGCTTGGAAGGTGGTGGTGATCCTGAGTGTCCTGCGCCGCTCTGGACACTAGGGGCAGGAGCCCTGGTGGACTCTGTATCAGGAGTGTGGGATTGCACACTCAGCATGGGAGTTGGTGCAGGCATTGGCTCTAGTGTGATGGTGTCAGGGGGAATGACAGCAGCATGGACTAGGACCGACACTGTCCTGGCTGGGTGTGTGAGGGCTGGGGTGGATGGAGCCGCAGCTGCCCCTGCAGCCTCTCCGCCCTGCCTACTTGGTGCAGCAGATGACCTTGCTGCCCCAGATGCACGTGGCATGGTGACATCAACGTGCACCAGCGCACGTGTCATAGGCCTGCTGACCTGGAAGTCAGCCATGGAGTCAGCCAGGTCTGGTGCCACAATGGGCTGGTCCAACAAGGGCTGAGCATGGATGGTGTCAGCCACATCAGCCTCAACGGGAGGGGGGGGATTATGGGTGCCCTTGACTGGTCCTCCACACATGGGGGGACAGGCTCACCCTGCAAGTAACGACCACGTCCCCTACCGGATCCACCACGGCCACCACTTGTGGCACTTCCACCTTTGCCACCCTTACGGAATCCTCGCCTCCCAGCCATGGCACTGATGTAAATGTGCGTATGGGAGTGGCTGTAAACTATTGTCCTGGGCAATTGGGGGTCAAAGGGGTTGGGTACCAGATGGTAATTGTACCCTAGTGCTCTTGCAAGACTGATTGTAACCCCTGGGGAAAGATGACTGGTCACGCTACGCACAGGAGCCCCAAGAAAGGGAGATGACGTGCACGCAACCCCTCCTAGACCACGTGTGCAGAAAGAAAAACCTGCACTACGCTGTGGCACCCAGTAACACAAGAATGAACGTATGCGTGTCACATGCAGCCTAGAATGACCTCTGAAGGGGTAGGCTACACACGGGGCAAGCACAGATGTTAGATACGTGCGTGACTCACCGTCGGCCAGGTAAAAGAGCGTGAAAAAGGAGCGCGTTTGGTTGGCAACACCCCCGCCAAAAGAAGATTTGTACGCTGTCTGAGGAGACAGGACAACAGTAGAAGGGAACACTGTTTGAGGGAACAGGCCCAGGTAAACCAGTAAAAGAGAAAAAAGAGAAAAAGCTGTCAGAGGTAACAGGGAATACAAACTTGAAACGCCGTGAAGTAAATCGCGTGTGAAACGACAAGAAGTACAGAATTCACCCACTCGCTCTCCACGAAAAGCACGTACAAGGAAATGGTGTTCTACACGTACCTTTTATACAGGCCCACACGTCCAGCGTCACTTACGCGGCGTGTACGCGCTAGGGCCATTTCCACCAATTACACGCTTTGTCACTTCTGCGTGTAGGGCCATTTCCACCAATCACACGCGATGAGACTCTGACGTGCTGTCCAATTACACGCGATGACACTCTGACGTGCAGTCTTTCCACGTGTGCTCTGTCATCACGTGCTGTGTGGGAAACACCCGTGCGGGTCACGTCACAGACGCGCTTACGCGCTGAGGGCCTTTGGTCCAATAGAATCGCGTATGCGTGCTGACGCGCTTACGCGCTAAGGGCCTTTCCTCGATTTTCACGCTGACGTGCAGGATTTTCACGTGCCAAATCACTCCGTACCAAGCTGGCCACGCGTAAGCACACGGAAGACCACGCTCCTGCCCAGAAGGCCGAACTACTGCCCCCCAGAGCCCCGAGCACGCTCCCACCTGCCATCTGCTGCTGCTTGACTGCCTGCTGCCCACGTGCACTGCCATTTGCTGCCTGCACATCAGCCAGGGGTGCTGTTGCTGTGACCACCCCTGCTGGAACCGAAGACTCCCGACTGGAATTCCATCGCTCCACAGCCCAGCCCCAGGACCCAGTTGCCCACCCACTCCTGCCTCTGGGGTTGTCATGTCGGGGCAAACACCATCTGTGACCACTGACAACCCCCGGCCAGAGAGGCAGAGGGGCACCAGCTTCAGTGCCACCGAAGTTGGTGTCCTGGTGGAGCAAGTCGTGGGGCAGTATGATGCCCTCTTCAGAAGTTCCCGCGCCGACAAGGAAGGACGGACTCGGATCTGGACTGACATCGTGACTGCCATCAATGCGGAGGGGTGGCAGTCCGGGACTTACAACATGTCAGGAAGCGCTGGGAGGACTTCAGGTCCAGGACCCTGAACAAGGCCCGGCACCTCTTGAAGGCAGCGGATGCCAAGGGGCGCCGGGGCCACTTGTCGGAAGAACAGATGGGGGTCCTGGAACACATATCCCGAGCGCTCCATGTCCAGGTCCTAGAGAAGCAGACCCGTCTGGAGTCGAGCGGTGAGTGTACATGCATCCTGATTGTGAGCAGTGTGTGTGGTGATTATTCGGTATTGTGCAGGTTGCACATCTGTTTGTATGGGGTCGAGTATGGGTGGGGGTGTACAGGGCCGTGGGGCTGACAAATGTGAGGGCTGTAATGTGTGAGACATGGATGGTGCTTGTGTGTGTAGGCTTGCATGGCAAATGCAGTTGTGCGTGCACACATGTATGGATGAATGTGTATGTAAGTAGACATGTCCGTGATGTCACGCATGTATGTTGTTTTCGGCTGCATGTATGAGCACTGTGTACATGCGCATGTGTGTGTATTTGACAAGGGTGCAACAGTGATGCAACATGGATGCATGTGACAGCGGTATGTGGAAGCCTGATTGGCAGATGTGACATGGATGCCCGTCTGAACAGTGCGACACTTGGCAGAGGTGTACACATGCATGCAAGTGTGGTGATGTGTGTACATGTGTGGTGCACTTCCTGTGTTGCATGTGATGTCTGGCTCCCCTTTGGCTGCTGATGCTGTTGTATGTGTA
Organism: Ambystoma mexicanum; assembly: GCF_040938575.1. NCBI lineage: Eukaryota > Metazoa > Chordata > Amphibia > Caudata > Ambystomatidae > Ambystoma > Ambystoma mexicanum. Next base: position 593,594,952 of record NC_090927.1, read on the forward strand.
GGGATGGTGTTGGCAGTTGCGACATGGCTGTGGTATGGCTCATGTGTGCGAGTTGCAATGACATGTGTGTTGGGGATTGTGATGACATGTCTGAGGTTTGCCAATGCCACTCATGTGCAACTGTCATGTGTGTATGTGTCCATTGTACAGTGCCCTGATGCCTGTGTTTTGTTTCTCCCTGTCTGCAGCATCAACTGATGAAGAGAGCGGAGAAGGTGCTGTGGAGCACAGCGGCGGGGATCCGACCGCCAGCCGGAGACGCAAGGCCCGGCTCCCCTCCCGTGTTGTCATCTCGTCGGGGAGTGAGGAGTCCGGTGCCGCGTCCCAGGCCGCAGCTGCCGGGGGGAGGTCCAAGAGGCGGAGGTTGCAGTTGGACTCCTCGGCAGCAGAAGGGGCAGCTGGGACCCCACAGGGCCCAACAGGGGAAGATGGCACGGAGTCATCCAGGTTGGTGGGGGGTTTGGTGGAGGAGGAGGCCGTGCAAGCACCAGAGACGGGGTCTGGAGGTGGGGATCCCACTGGTGTTAGTGGTGCAGTGCAGGACCAGGGACACGAGGCAGCACAGGCCGCCGCGGAGGTGCCTGTGTGCAATCCTGTCCCCGATCCTGTCCCTGCATCATCTTGCACCAGCAGGGATGCCTACGTCCAGACCCGTTTTCAGGCAGGGGATGAGCTGACGTCAACTGGCCTTCCTCTGCCTGCGGACGTGGCCATCCAGGTCCGGTTTGAGCCTGTCCTGGCTGGTGTGGCGTTGCGTCAACGGGCCATGCGAGGTGACCTGCAGTCTTTTCATGGAGAGACTGCACGTCATCTCGAATGGCTCGTTGACCACGTCAGCCTGCTGGGACAGGTCACCCAGGCCGGATTCGTCCGTCTGATGGGGCTTGCTCCGACCCCCTCCTCAACTGGACCCCCTACGCGCCAGTCGTCCTCTATGCCATCTTCCCACCCATCAGTCACCTGGGTGCCCTGTGGAGCTGCCTCTGACGGTGCGGCCAGGCTGGTGAAGGAGGCATCCCTGCCACAGTCGGGAGCCGGAGGTCCAGCAGGGGTGGCCACATCAACAACTGCACCCCAGCCGGCGGAGGATGTGCAGGCAGCAGGAGGCAGTGCACGGGCAGAGGCAGAGCAGCAGCAGCAACATGGTGGGAGACATGAAGGCTCAGGGCTTTCGACATCGGAGGGGCAGGCATCGGCCGGAGGTGCAGGGGGACCCAGGACGGGGTGTGTCTTCTGTGTGGCAGCGGTTGGGCCAGCAGATAGGTGCGGAGCGGCGGCGGGCGGAAGAGGCGTGGCTCACAATGGTCAGGGCGGAGAACTCCATGCGGAGGGCCCTGAGGCGGGCCGAGTGCCTCGAGGCAATCCGCAGGGGGTTGGAGGAGGACACGGCGTCGTCCCTGCGGACCCTCGGGGCCATGGAACTGGACCGCCTCCGGGACATCGAACAGGAGTTCGATGATGCCCTGGCCCGGGACACCACGGAGTGAGCCGCTGGACTTGCCCGCCGCCTTTGTATATAGTTCTTTAGTTTTAGGTTTCCTTTGTTTCTTATTATGATTTGGAGTCGATGGACACTGCTCCACTTTTTGTATATAGTTGATTTTTTGTTAGGTTTTTTAGTAGTTTCCTTTGTTCAGTTGGGCTCATGGACCCTTGGTAGTTTTTTACATAGTTCTTTATTGCATAGAGATTTTTTTACATTTGACTTTGGACGACATTTTTTTTTTTTAATACAGACATGCAGCTTATTTTTTCTCATTCCCATTGTAGTTTGTTTCCTTTCTTTAGCATTCTTTATTTTTTTCAATACAATTTTGTTTTCATACTTCACTGTGTGGTATCATCTTATTGGTTTCATGCATGTCATGTTGGGTGTTTTCCCATTCAATTGCAACCATTGTGTGTGACGGACATGGGTTCATTAGCTTCATGAACATTGGGGGTGTAACATGTGATTTCCATTTCCATGTGGGTGAATGGGTTACTTGGTAGGGCTTTTTGGCTGTGGAGGCTGACCATTACGCACATGATTGGGGATTGTGAGGACCTGGTGGAGGGTGCCCCTGGTGGCTGGGGGGTGGGGGTGGTGGGAGACATGGGTGGGGGCCTGGTGGGGGCTGCCCATGGTGGCAGGGGGGTGGGGGTGGTGGGAGACATGAGTGGGGGCCTGGTGGAGGCTGCCCCTGCACTGCTGGGGGGTGGGGGTGGTGGGAGACATGAGTGGGGGCCTGGTGGAGGCTGCCCCTGCACTGCTGGGGGGTGGGGGTGGTGGGAGACATGAGTGGGGGCCTGGTGGAGGGTGCCCCTGCACTGCTGGGGGGTAGGGGTGGTGGGAGACATGGGTGGGGGCCTGGTGGAGGCTGCCCATGGTGGCAGGGGGGTGGGGGTGGTGGGAGACATGAGTGGGGGCATGGTGGAGGGTGCCCCTGCACTGCTGGGGGGTGGGGGTGGTGGGAGACATGGGTGGGGGCCTGGTGGAGCCTGCCCCTGCACTGCTGGGGGTGGGGGTGGTGGGAGACATGGGTGGGGGCCTGGTGGAGGCTGCCCCTGCACTGCTGGGGGTGGGGGTGGTGGGAGACATGAGTGGGGGCCTGGTGGAGGCTGCCCCTGCACTGCTGGGGGGTGGGGGTGGTGGGAGACATGAGTGGGGGCCTGGTGGAGGCTGCCCCTGCACTGCTGGGGGGTGGGGGTGGTGGTAGACATGAGTGGGGGCCTGGTGGAGGGTGCCCCTGCACTGCTGGGGGGTGGGGGTGGTGGTAGACATGAGTGGGGGCCTGGTGGAGGCTGCCCCTGCACTGCTGGGGGGTGGGGGTGGTGGGAGACATGAGTGGGGGCCTGGTGGAGGGTGCCCCTGCACTGCTGGGGGGTTTGGGTGGTGGAAGACATGGGTGGGGGCCTGGTGGAGGCTGCCCATGGTGGCAGGGGGGTGGGGGTGGTGGGAGACATGAGTGGGGGCCTGGTGGAGGGTGCCCCTGCACTGCTGGGGGGTGGGGGTGGTGGGAGACATGGGTGGGGGCCTGGTGGAGGCTGCCCCTGCACTGCTGGGAGGTGGGGGTGGTGGGAGACATGAGTGGGGGCCTGGTGGGGGCTGCCCATGGTGGCTGGGGGGTGGGGGTGGTGGGAGACATGGGTGGGGGCCTGGTGGGGGCTGCCCATGGTGGCTGGGGGGTGGGGGTGGTGGGAGACATGGTTGGGGCATGGTGGAGGCTGCCCCTGGTGGCTGGGGGGTGGGGGTGGTGGGAGACATGGGTGGGGGCCTGGTGGGGGCTTCCCATGGTGGCAGGGGGGTGGGGGTGGTGGGAGACATGAGTGGGGGCCTGGTGGAGGCTACCCCTGCACTGCTGGGGGGTGGGGGTGGTGGGAGACATGAGTGGGGGCCTGGTGGAGGCTGCCCCTGCACTGCTGGGGGGTGGGGGTGGTGGTAGACATGAGTGGGGGCCTGGTGGAGGGTGCCCCTGCAATGCTGGGGGGTGGGGGTTGTGGTAGACATGAGTGGGGCCTGGTGGAGGCTGCCCCTGCACTACTGGGGCGTGGGGGTGGTGGGAGACATGAGTGGGGGCCTGGTGGAGGGTGCCCCTGCACTGCTGGGGGGTGGGGGTGGTGGGAGACATGGGTGGGGGCCTAGTGGAGGCTGCCCATGGTGGCAGGGGGGTGGGGTGGTGGGAGACATGAGTGGGGGCCTGGTGGAGGGTGCCCCTGCACTGCTGGGGGGTGGGGGTGGTGGGAGACATGGGTGGGGGCCTGGTGGAGGCTGCCCCTGCACTGCTGGGGGGTGGGGGTGGTGGGAGACATGGTTGGGGGCCTGGTGGAGGCTGCCCCTGCACTGCTGGGGGGTGGGGGTGGTGGGAGACATGAGTGGGGGCCTGGTGGAGGCTGCCCCTGCACTGCTGGGGGGTGGGGGTGGTGGGAGACATGAGTGGGGGCATGGTGGAGGCTGCCCCTGCACTGCTGGGGGTTGGGGGTGGTGGTGGGGGCTGCCCATGGTGGCTGGGGGGTGGGGGCGGTGGGAGACATGGGTGGGGGCCTGGTGGAGGATGCCACTGGTGGCTGGGGGGTGGGGGTGGTGGGAGACATGGGTGGGGGCCTGGTGGGGGCTGCCCATGGTGGCAGGAGGGTGGGGGTGGTGGGAGACATGAGTGCGGGCCTGGTGGAGGCTGCCCCTGCACTGCTGGGGGGTGGGGGTGGTGGGAGACATGAGTGGGGGCCTGGTGGAGGGTGCCCCTGCACTGCTGGGGGGTGGGGGTGGTGGGAGACATGGGTGGGGGCCTGGTGGAGGCTGCCCATGGTGGCAGAGGGGTGGGGGTGGTGGGAGACATGAGTGGGGGCCTGATGGAGGGTGCACCTGCACTGCTGGGGGGTGGGGGTGGTGGGAGACATGGGTGGGGGCCTGGTGGAGGCTGCCCCTGCACTGCTGGGGGGTGGGGGTGGTGGGAGACATGAGTGGGGGCCTGGTGGGGGTGCCCCTGCACTGCTGGGAGGTGGGGGTGGTGGTAGACATGAGTGGGGGCCTGGTGGAGGGTGCCCCTGTACTGCTGGGAGCTGGGGGTGGTGGTAGACATGAGTGGGGGCCTGGTGGAGGCTGCCCCTGCACTGCTGGGGGGTGGGGGTGGTGGGAGACATGAGTGGGGGCCTGGTGGAGGGTGCCCCTGTAATGCTGGGGGTGGGGGTGGTGGGAGACATGGGTGGGGGCCTGGTGGAGGCTGCCCATGGTGGCAGGGGGGTGGGGGTGGTGGGAGACATGAGTGGGGGCCTGGTGGAGGGTGCCCCTGCACTGCTGGGGGTGGGGGTGGTGGGAGACATGGGTGGAGGCCTGGTGGAGGCTGCCCCTGCACTGCTTGGGGGTGGGGGTGGTGGGAGACATGAGTGGGGGCCTGGTGGAAGGTGCCCCTGCACTGCTGGGGGGTGGGGGTGGTGGGAGACATGAGTGGGGGCCTGGTGGAGGGTGCCCCTGCACTGCTGGGGGGTGGGGGTGGTGGGAGACATGGGTGGGGGCCTGGTGGAGGCTGCCCATGGTGGCAGGGGGGTGGGGGTGGTGGGAGACATGAGTGGGGGCCTGGTGGAGGGTGCCCCTGCACTGCTGGGGGGTGGGGGTGGTGGGAGACATGAGTGGGGGCCTGGTGGAGGCTGCCCCTGCACTGCTGGGGGGTGGGGGTGGTGGGAGACATGAGTGGGGGCCTGGTGGAGGGTGCCCCTGCACTGCTGGGGGGTGGGGGTGGTGGGAGACATGGGTGGGGGCCTGGTGGAGGCTGCCCATGGTGGCAGGGGGGTGGGGGTGGTGGGAGACATGAGTGGGGGCCTGGTGGAGGGTGCCCCTGCACTGCTGGGGGGTGGGAGTGGTGGGAGACATGGGTGGGGGCCTGGTGGAGGCTGCCCCTGCACTGCTGGGGGGTGGGGGTGGTGGGAGACATGAGTGGGGGCCTGGTGGGGGCTGCCCATGGTGGCAGGGGGGTGGGGGTGGTGGGAGACATGAGTGGGGGCCTGGTGGAGTGTGCCCCTGGTGGCTGGGGGATGGGGGTGGTGGGAGACATGGGTGGGGGCCTGGTGGAGGCTGCCCCTGCACTGCTGAGGGGTGGGGGTGGTGGGAGACATGGGTGGGGGCCTGGTGGAGGCTGCCCCTGCACTGCTGGGGGGTGGGGGTGGTGGGAGACATGAGTGGGGGCCTGGTGGGGGCTGCCCATGGTGGCAGGGGGTGGGGGTGGTGGGAGACATGAGTGGGGGCCTGGTGGAGTGTGCCCCTGGTGGCTGGGGGGTGGGGGTGGTGGGAGACATGAGTGGGGGCCTGGTGGAGGGTGCCCCTGGTGGCTGGGGGGTGGGGGGGGTGGGAGACATGGGTGTGGGCCTGGTGGAGGCTGCCCTGGTGGCTGGGGGGTGGGGGTGGTGGGAGACATGAGTGGGGGCCTGGTGGGGGCTGCCCATGGTGGCATGGGGGTAGGGGTGGTGGGAGACATGAGTGGGGGCCTGGTGGGGGCTGCCCATGGTGGCAGGGGGTTGGGGGTGGTGGGAGACATGAGTGGGGGCCTGGTGGGGGCTGCTCATGGTGGCAGGGGGGTGGGGGTGGTGGGAGACATGAGTGGGGGCCTGGTGGAGGGTGCCCCTGCACTGCTGGGGGGTGGGGGTGGTGGGAGACATGAGTGGGGGCCTGGTGGGGGCTGCCCATGGTGGCAGGGGGGTGGGGGTGGTGGGAGACATGAGTGGGGGCCTGGTGGGGGCTGCCCATGGTGGCAGGGGGGTGGGGGTGGTGGGAGACATGAGTGGGGGTCTGGTGGGGGCTGCCCATGGTGGCAGGGGGGTGGGGGTGGTGGGGACATGTGTGGGGGCCTGGTGGGGGCTGCCCATGGTGGCAGGGGGGTGGGGGTGGTGGGAGACATGAGTGGGGGCCTGGTGGAGGCTGCCCATGGTGGCAGGGGGGTGGGGGTGGTGGGAGACATGAGTGGGGGCCTGGTGGAGGGTGCCCCTGCACTGCTGGGGAGTGGGGGTGGTGGGAGACATGGGTGGGGGCCTGGTGGAGGGTGCCCCTGCACTGCTGGGGGGTGGGGTGGTGGTAGACATGGGTGGGGGCCTGGTGGAGGCTGCCCATGGTGGCAGGGGGGTGGGGGTGGTGGGAGACATGAGTGGGGGCCTGGTGGAGGGTGCCCCTGCACTGCTGGGGGGTGGGGTGGTGGGAGACATGAGTGGGGGCCTGGTGGGGGCTGCTCATGGTGGCTGGGGAGTGGGGGTGGTGGGAGACATGAGTGGGGGCCTGGTGGAGGCTGCCCCTGCACTGCTGGGGGGTGGGGGTGGTGGGAGACATGGGTGGGGGCCTGGTGCGGGCTGCCCATGGTGGCAGGGGGGTGGGGGTGGTGGGAGACATGAGTGGGGGCCTGGTGGAGGGTGCCCCTGCACTGCTGGGGGGTGGGGTGGTGGGAGACATGGGTGGGGGCCTGGTGGAGGCTGCCCCTGCACTGCTGGGGGGTGGGGGTGGTGGGAGACATGAGTGGGGGCCTGGTGGGGGCTGCCCATGGTGGCAGGGGGGTGGGGGTGGTGGGAGACATGAGTGGGGGCCTGGTGGAGGGTGCCCCTGGTGGCTGGGGGGTGGGGGTGGTGGGAGACATGAGTGGTGGCCTGGTGGAGGCTGACCCTGCACTGCTGGGGGTGGGGGTGGTGGGAGACATGAGTGGGGGCCTGGTGGAGGGTGCCCCACAATGCTGGGGGGTGGGGGTGCAGGGGTACATGAGTTGGACATGGGTGGGGGCCTGCTGGCAGGTGCCCCACAGTGCAGGGGGGTGGGGGTGGTGGGAAACATGAGTTGGACATGAGTGGGGGCCAGCTGGCAGGTGCCCCACAGTGCTGGGGGGTGGGGGTGGTGGGAGACATGCATTGTTGATCAGTAGTGCAAGTTGACATGTGGGTTGGCTGGGGGGGAATGCCCATGGTGGATGGGCTGCCTGCGGGACATGAGCAGGGGTGCAGGGTAGTCCCCCGTGGTGTGGGCTGCCTGCAGGGGCCGTCGAGGTTGTGGAGCGTACACCTGGGAGGACCCACACGGCCAATTCACGTGTAGTACTCCCCAGAACCCCTGAAATACACATTCCCTGCTGAAATCGCGTGTGCAACTTCCCGCGCACCCCTGAAATACACGAACCCTGCTCGCACTGAGACAATCGCATGTGGAACTTCCCGCGCACCCCTGAAATACACGTACCCTGCTTGCACTGGGACAATCGCGTTTGGAACTTCCCGCGCACCCATGGAATACACGTACCCTGCTCGCACTGCCCATTCGCGTGTGGAACTTCCCGCGCACCCCTGAAATACACGTACCCTGATGGAATCGCGTGTGGAACTTCCCGCGCACCCATGGAATACACGTACCCTGCTCGCACTGGCCCATTCGCGTGTGGAACTTCCCGCGCACCCCTGAAATGCACGTACCCTGCTGAAATCGCGTGTGGAACTTCCCGCGCACCCCTGAAATACACATACCCTGCTGAAATCGCGTGTGGAACTTCCCGCGCACCCCTGAAATACATGTACCCTGCTGAAATCGCGTGTGGAACTTCCAGCGCACCCCTGAAATACACGTACCCTGCTTGCACGGGGCCAGTCGTGTGTGGAACTTCCCGCGCACCCCTGCAATACACGTTCCCCGCTTGGCGTTTGCTGTTTGCCAGCCCGGTGAACTGGTCCAGGGTTAGCGCAGCCCTTTGCGATGATTTAGCGATTTTGATGCCTTTCCTTGCGCGAGTGCGTTCTTGGGGGCGTTACTGGCGCTGCTGCAGGGTCGCTGCGATTCTCTGTGCCACGGCTGGTTTGGAAGCCTAAAATCCATGAATACGCTGTGCGCGGAAATCAGTTTTAGCGCACGTGCCTGGCGCAATCAATCGCACGCGGACACTCTGCGCCAGCCGCTTGCGACACTTTTCTGCGAAATTCTATGAATTACCTTGATGGAGTCTAAGGGTTGCTGGGCAACCGCGTTTGCTTTGGATTTTAATACTTGTAAATCCAGACTTCATGGCTATTATATGCTTGATCGAGCCAAATATCGAAGCCCAAAATATGCATTGACTGGTTTTGTGATGCCATCTTGTTGGAGAGAAAATAGACTAGAGTGTCTCAACATTTTGAATTATTGCTCATCCGTCTGTATTTGAGGATGAAAGAGATGGAAATGGAAGGAGAGACCACAATACTGATACGTGTGGACCCACACGATGGTACAGCAATATCTAGGAAAGTTAGCAATGCTAAGGCTTCTTTATGCACCAATGATGTTCACCCTGCTCTTTGTTCCCCATGCTTTAAGATCACATGTTAATAGGTGTGGCTGTGTGAATGCCCACGTTTAGCCAAGTTTCTGCACAAGATATTAATGAGGACTCCTATTCCAGAATTAAATCATAGAGGTCCTATTTGCTTGCCCATTGATCTCACATTTAGCACTGCACAGGTGAATAGACTGGAGAAAATAGGAAGAAACAGCAGTGTGTTGAAAGTACAGTCTGATGATATGACTGGTGTTTTGCTTTATAGAACATATATTGTTTCATCCATTATAGACAGGGCTGCTCAACATGCATGTGGAAAGATGCAGGCTTATCAAGGAAGTCCTCCTAAAACCTGGAGTTGTCACAAAGAAGTCTGCTAAGTGCTGATAGGAGAATAAAAAGGAGAGTAAAAGGAAGGAAAGGGATTGCTAGTATGCAATTGGAGTTGGGGCTGCAATAAGTTTCTTGATAATATTGTGATGGCAGTGCTGTGTGTTTCGTGCTGTTTGTGTCTTTCTGATTGCCACAAGGAGAAGTCTGGTTGCCATTGTCATTTATGCCTGGAGGCGGTACATACCACTACATACAGCCCGCATCGGCACAGCGTGTGGGGCAGTGTGCAGTGTGTGTGTTTTGTGTTGCTTGTGTGTCTTTCTGATTGCCACAAGGAGAGAGATGTCTTGCTTCCATTGCCATTATTGCTTAAAGGTGGTACTTACCACTATATGCAACCCACATCGGCACGGAGCGCTGCACGGTGTGCACCGATGTGTGTTTCATGTTGCTCATTTGTCTTTCTGATTGCCACAAGGAGAAGTCTTGCTTCCATTGCCATTACTGCCTGGAGGCGGTATTTACCACTACATACAGCCCACATGGCGCGGAGTGCGGCGCGGGGTGCTATGCTCTGCGTTTCATGTTTTTTGTGCTTTTTTGTGCCTTTTCGGAAGCAGGGGGCTTAACTTAAATCATGTACCGGCATGCAAAACATATAATTCAGGACATTAAGACAGTAAGACAGACGGCCTCTACCTCCATATATAGAGCTGACTGTAGGCTGTTGGCCTTTGAGGCTCTAGAATTGAGTGGCGACTAGCTTTGAAATCTGTCACTGCTGCTTGAACCACGTAATAAGTGGAAGACTTTTACATAGGTTCTAGAGGTAACTGTGTCCATCAGCCTTTGAACCTCGGGGAAGACCAAGCCTACCTTATATAGCCTGAAACGTACTGGTATATTAATTACAAGTGCTGTGAAACTTCCTTTAGTATTGCACTAAAAAGCTCTGTAATATGTGGAAGACACCCCTTTTTCATAGCTGTAGAGGTGACTGCGGGCTATGGCCTTTGAACCTCTGGTAAATTTAAGTCTATTTTATACAGCCTAAAACTCACTGATGTAGTAATTACCCCTTTTCAATTTTGCATAAAAAATCTGCAATTGCGCTAGTCTCTGTGGAAGTGACTGGGTAGTGGGAGAACTTTTTAACCCAGCTGGGTTTCAAAACAATATGGTCTAATACTGATACAAGATATCCTCTTCACACAAAGGATTGTGCACCCTGCTCATCGGTACTTACAGCAAGCTGAGAGCTAAAATAGAAGGGAAACACTATCAAGCGAAACCAACAATCAAAAGCAGCCTCTGTGGGAATTGCCAATTTGATCCTTGAGATTAACAAAGTTGCAGCTTCTGAATGTGGAAAGATCACAGTGTTTCTTAAACCGACAAAATAAACGAGCCTGGGTGAGACAACTGGAACCGCTGCCACCAAAGATGCTAGCAGTACTACAAACACAGGCACAACAAGTGTAAAGAAAAACCTATTGATAATAATGTACTGCTACACTTGTATTTAAACTTACAGGCAGTGACTAATTCTACAAACCAAGCAACTAGTGTTGAAAGATTAAAGAATATTGAGGCTTAATACCACATAATAGAAATATGCTAGTCATGAGTACTAAGGTACAAGTACACTTTATTTTAACAGAGAGCTGTCTGGATTTCAACACCCCGCAATGTGTCCAAGCAGACACCGTGAGATGAGAGAGTCCTGGACATTTCAAAAACATAAGAATTCAACAGTTTTTACACAATCCCGGACATATCGTCCAGCCCCTCTTTGTGTAACACATTTACCTAGGGTACATAGCCTTTCCACAAAACGAAATAATCCTTGAATAGCTCGTTGTTTTCTGTTACACACTTCATATGTTTTTCAAACATTGGACACAAAGGTAACCGTCCTCATTTCATTTACTTATATTTGTATACCATTTGTTCTTAAGTTTAAAGTCAGCTTAGTTTCAAGGAGCAAAAACAAAGATTTCTGCAAAAGCACATGTTCACCTATTCATCATTTTGTTTTGCTATTTGAACGGGGAAGACACTTTTGGTACAGATGACATCTATATTACTGATTAGCACGGCTCTTGATTAGGTCCAAGATTTCCTTATTGCAGGACACACAATTCACCTTAGCAGCTTCAGCATGCTTATCTACATTGACACAGTACAAAGTTCATTTTGCTCTGCTAGAGCCGAAAACACAATTTCTAACATCGGACAGAAAGCAGGAGTTAACCAAATGGTGGATAACTTAAAATGGTGGCGTAGTCAGCCTGTTCCAGGTTCATTCAAATGTGATTTACAGTGCGATGCAAATGTGCTTAGGCCAACGTTCAGTATCAGGCGGTATTTGTGCAAAATATACTTTTATAACCCCTCATTTTGGCCTAAGCCAAGAGCATTACTCAAACATTAGCATCATCCGAAGACCATGTATCATTGTCAGAACATCCTGAATCACTATCCTCAAAAACATTGATCACCATTAACTCCTTTATAGTGATGTCCTATATTACCAAGGCATTAGTAATCTTTCCGGGCATATGTGTCTTAGGTTCTAGTTTTCGAACCACTTGTGCACAACTTCCCCCTGTTGTAGAACAAATGACAGGCAGACACTGTATGTAACAGTGGCAAAAAAGTACAATGCGAAGGATCACCATTAAAACTGCAAAGATTTTCCAGCCCCAAGATCGTAACAAGTCCCAGAACCATGTGCCAATATCCCAGTTTCCTTCTGGAATGTGTACTTCAGTACTTAATGTGTGCAATTTCTTAATGGCCTTAAAAATGGTGGGGGAGGAATCATGTACAAAAACACAACACGCAGATCCCACCATTTTGCACACCCCACCACACTCAGCTAGTATGATGTCTAGCACCATCCTATTTTGAAGAGCCATAATCTAATAGACTTTTGCCCTAGTGTCAGCGGCGTAGTCAGCCTGTTTCAGGTTCATTCAAATGCAATTTACAGTGCAATGCAAAGGTGCTTAGGCCAACGTTCACTATCAGGCAGTATTCATGCAAAATATACTTTTACAGTACGGCATAACAAACAATAGGGTGCAATGTCCCTTGCCCTATTCCATCTACCATCTAACAAAATCCCCTAACTTAACAACAATCACCATGAACACTTACTCATCTTCACTGAAATGCAATGTGAGCTCCTCCTCAAGTGATGCCTCTTCTTTGGATGATCCAACCATTGAACCCAACATTCTTGATCTTACTTAAAGCCCCATTCTCTCTCTGAAACTCAATGTACAAGGACCAGTACATTATAAAACGAGATCTAAATGAGATTGCAGAGATGTTACTCCCACTGCAGACTGCACTAACACCAGCAGGTAATGTTCAGATTACTTATAACCCTGACACTATAGTTACTACTATCTGTAAGTGATTTCAACCCGGCACTCCACCTAAGTCAATGCCTAGCGTGTGATGCACAGTTGGAACCCTTAATTATATATTTTTGTCTATGGCCCTCATTACGACCCTGGCGGAAATCGAAAAACGATGGCGGAAATGCAATACCGCCATCGAATAGCGCTCGGTGCGACTATGACCCGTCACCGCAAAGTACGAAGCCATTAGCGACACCGTAGTGAACGCCAACGCTAACTGCACCAAGCACGCGCGCGCGCGCCATGCCAAACCGCAAACACCACCATGGTGCAACGGTACGCCAATTCCGACCCTAGCGGACATGTACCTAACGCCATCAGGCATGGCGTAATGTACCATTCCGCCATGGCGAGAAGTACGGCATCGCGAATCAACCGTAAACGGCCCCACTGAGTGCCTGTACACCGCTCCCTGCCCACAAAGTACAACTCCCCGTAGGTGCAATGAAGCCACAATGCAACCATTGAAATGTACAAGTCACCCATGCATGCCAACGAACAAAAGAAACACAAGAGGGGCCAATGGGAGCTGCAGGGCACAGATGGCACGAATACAGAAGCCATCCCAATGGACATGACCACAGTCCCCCACCAAGAAACGCACGCAAACACAGGCACCTGTGACCAGCAATATTCAGAAAATCACATCATTCCACCAGTCCACCTGGCTGACCGGCATCTGTTACACAAAACCCAATCCCCCGCCCCTGAGCATGACAACATTCAAACTGTCATATTGGCAGCCCCCATCCCTGACCTCACTGGGCTTCGTAGGCAAACGCGCACAGCACAGTACCACGCAACTAAACCCCGAAGCTGGAACCCAATGCAGATCTCCTCACAATACATCGCCCCCCAAATAGGCATATGCCACATCACTTGCAAAGAAAAACGCTACACGGGCCAAATCAGAATAGAAATTTTATGCACATCAAAATCACCAAGCCCATACAGCCATCAGGCCATGAACTCCAAAACACTAATCACCATTGTGGGCTGCTTCCGCAAGAAATGACCAGCCACTACCTGTGTGTCGCCCTGTTCCCCCATGGTACACAGAGCCACATTCACGTACGAAAAGGCAACATGGAAGCGCACAGAACCGCAGGGCCGTCCCAATGGGGAGGCACTAGTCCAGCTGAAAGGCCGAAATGTTGCTCCGAGCCACCAGTACTGCGTAAGGGCATGTGGCCCATTGGCGATCGTCCCATAAGATCGTAATGCTGCTCCACTGATTAACACGAAGCAGCAGGTGTCGGGAGTAAAATCCATCTGCAGGAGTGGCATACAGATGGCAGTGGCAAAAGGGGAGGAGATACCTGTCAACCAAAAGAAAAGAAAAAGAACAGAATGGCCATCAGAACTACATTCCAACAACTCACTTCAATGATCACACGAAATCCACAGCCATATGCATGCTAGCCCACTCCAAAGGATCATCACCACCCCAAAACCACTTGCGACTCATAACCATCTATATCGAGGTGCAAACACCATCACAAACGAGTGTCTGAGGGCGCCTCGAGACAGGGAGGGCTCAACAAGGCCAGATGGACGATGGTCCCACTATGGCAGCCCTGCATCACATAGCGTAGGGGAGGCGGATAGATCCCAAGAAGCCCTGTACATGGCAAACTCTGTATCAAATCACCTGCCCATGCATCCATCCATCATTCCCTCATCCCGGGATCAAAATGCCTGAATAATTACTCACATAACATTAGAAACATCCATTGAGTCTGTGCGTTATGCAGCCTGCTAAATCCACAGTGCCCCAGCCCGTAATTCCAGTGTTGTGAAGTAACATGTATTTTGGAACGGACGGCCTCATCGCCCACGTAGCTATTGCGCATCCCAAACTATTCATATCAATCATTGCTCCCTCGCCATGGGCCCTGTCTCAAGGACATAGAACAATAGAACGTTACATTTGCAGTCAGACCTGTGGGCATCTCCTCGCCGCTAGCTGGAAACCGAAAGCGCCGCCCTTCGAATTCCTCATTTGCAACATCACGTCGAAAAGGCATCTGTGGCCGTTTGAAATCACTAATTATTCCATCGAGTGCGGCTGTGTGTGAAAATGGCAACTGCCTTCACCCACGAATGGGACGCCCCGCCCGTCGTTGCAACTCGGTACAGTGATGCATGAGGGCCCACCGTTACTCGAGTACTACGTTCCACTGACCCCTCACAAGTCTGTTCGCGACTGCACAGATAGTATGTGAAACAATGGGACCACAGCAGAATGAACATATCAACCAATCTTACACGGCCATCGGGTACAAATACATGATTGCAATAGCAAGATACAATTCCCCGAATTGCAGCGTTGTGCGCGGGACGTGCTCGGCCAAAGGGGAGAGCAGTTTGCACAGGTGGAATCAATCACCACAGGTGGAGGCCATACAGCCTGAAAACACATAAATTGCACAGCCAGTCTCCTCCCACAACCACACCGAAATGCTACCGGCAGGACTCGCGATGTTGGCCCTGGGGGACCTGATAGCACTGCAAGTGCTCCGACTCCAAGAAGTAGACGAACACCAACTACAACCAGCCGCACGGAGGAGACGCAGGAGGAGGAGGAGGCTAAGGCAGGGCCAGCAAGGCCCACCAGCACAGCCACTACCACCACGCAGGCAGCCCGCAATCCCACGCCTCCGAGCACATCCGTTCAACCTCACTGATGAGCAGATCCACACCCTCTACCGTCTGGACCGGGACACCATAGCCGCCATTGTGGACATGACACAGGCTGACCTTGTCAGCATGATAGATAGCCCAACCGCCATCCCACCCCTACTGAAGGTGGTGTCTGTACTACACTTCCTGGCCACAGGCACCTACCAGCACACAGTCGGACAGTTGCATGGCATTTCTCAGCCACTGTTCTCACGGACACTATTGCAAGTGCTCGATGCCCTCCTGAAGCACGCAGACGACTACATCTCTCTACCACGCTCGGAGCAGGAAATAACCAACACAAAAGTGGGATTCCATGCACTTGCCGGCATACCGGGTTGCATTGGTGCCATCGACTGCACCCATGTTGAATTGGTCGTCCCACATGCCATGGAGGCCCAGTACCGCAACCGAAAACAATTTCATTCCCTGAATGTACAGATGGTGTGTGACTCCAACAGGATCATTACACATTGTTGTGCCCGATTCCCTGGATCAACCCATGATTCTATGGTCTTGAGGAACTCTACAATACCACGCTACATGGAGCGACACGCAGGGAACAGATCCTGGCTACTCGGTGAGTCTCATTACATGCATGATGATGTGGGGTATGTGAATTGGCAATGACCTGCCAGGAAGGGGGGGGGGGGTGTGCGTAAGTATCAATGGCATTCCACATCATACGTTTCTCGTCCACATACAGGTGATGCTGGATATCCACTGAAGAGATGGCTCCTCACACCAGTCCGGAACCCACGGGACCAGCATGAGGAGGACTACAACCATGCCCACTCACGTACCCGTGTAGTCATTGAACAGGCATTCGGCCTACTGAAGACCCGTTTCCGCTGCCTCAGCAGGTCTGGCGGGGCACTCCTGTACCGCCATGAGAAGGTTGCAAAGATGGTGATGGCATGTGTCATGCTCCACAACATGTGCGTACGTAGAAATGTGCCCATGCCCCCTGACGCAGAACTGCAAGCACCTGATGATGGTCATGATGAGGGTGGGGATGTGGCAGCACCTCATGGAGTCTGCGAGGCACCGGAGGCCCGTGACATTCGTCAGCATCTCATTGATGTATGCTTCTAGCACTCACGCCTGGTGGCTGATACATGGACACGGGACTCGTGGCACTGCGTGTGTCTGGGACATGCACAATATGGACTGTACGCCTATGATGGCCTAGTA
Organism: Ambystoma mexicanum; assembly: GCF_040938575.1. NCBI lineage: Eukaryota > Metazoa > Chordata > Amphibia > Caudata > Ambystomatidae > Ambystoma > Ambystoma mexicanum. The sequence continues at coordinate 593,611,339 of NC_090927.1, forward strand.
CACAAAGATCAATGTCCACACTTCTCATTGGTTGATCGTGCACTTTTTATGGCATATGTGATATCATGTTGAACACCCTATCGACCCGCCACCCAAGTGAGCCCAACACACCCCCTCCACCCTCCTACCTCCCCCCCGAACACCAGTGTCCAAAGATGCTCATTGTCAGTGGGCTGTCGCTATTGCATGCCCCCTCTGCGGGTATCAGGGGCACCCCTGCCTGTGGAGCGCAGGTTCCTTCCAGATCTACGTTGGGGGCTGCCCTGGACGGAACTTGCAACGGATGATGTGTCTGCCTGCTCACGTCCATGCATGTCCCTAAGGGTTTGCGAGAGCTCAGTGAGCACACGGCGCACTGCGGCAAGTTCGGCACATACGTCTTTGGACGTCGCATGCAGTTCCCCCCTCAGGCTCTCGGTGCTTCTCTCAATTTGTGCCCTTAGCGTCTCTGTACCTCTCTCCATTTCTGCCCTAAGTGTCTCAGTTGAGGTTTCTATGTCTGCCTTAGTGCCCCCACATTCATCGGCATGGTCCTTGAGGAGTGTGGCCAGTTGCTGCTGTTGTTCGATCAACTGGTCGAGGGACTGTTGCCTCTGCTGGGCCATGGCCATTTGCGGGGGTGTCACAGAGGGGCTGTTGTCCTCATGTTGCCTTGCCACAGGGCTTGTGGGGGATGGCCAGTCGTCGTCTTGTGGGTGCCCCTGCGTGGTATCCTCATGTTGTACGGGATGGGACAGACAGGGGGATTGGGACAGGTCATGGATGGATCTGACTTCGGCATCCCCGTTTTCTGTGTCCGAGCATGCTGCCATCAATGGGGTGTCACCTATGGTGCTGCTGCCACCTGAGGCAGTGCCTTCTGTGGCATCCATTGGGGGGACCTGTGGTGGTGGTGTTGTGGGCATGCTGGCTGCTGGGGTGCCTGTTGATGTTCCCTCCTCTGTGCTGCCACCTGATTTGTGCTGCTGCCGTGTCTTGATGCGTGCAGCTGAGGTGGAGGGTCTCTGGCCGTTGGTCTTGGCCCTCTTTGCAGGTGTGCTGGTAGGGGTGTCCTGTAGCTCGTCGTTTGGATCGGACCCTGTGGTGGAGTAAAGGAGGGCGAGGGTTATTGATGGGTCTGTGGGAATTGGAATGGCATTGTATCACATGCTTTGGGGTGGTACCTGAGGGTGATTTGGGTCGGGGTCTTGGAGGTGCTTTGATTTGTGTGTGGAGTGAGGGTGCAGTTGTTTGGCAGCCTGCAGTTAGGGTGTGCCTGCTGCACGTGTAGTGCGTGTATTAGGGGTTTTTAATTATTTATGTATTTATTGTGGGTTTTGACGTGCGCTTTCAGGCCGATGTGTGTGGACGTTCTCCTGGACATGTGTTTCTGTTGCACTATGTGGACGCATGGTACTTCACATGGATGGACTGTGTGGATTTGGCATTGTTTTTTCTGGCCCACCTACCTGAATCTTCGGATGTCTGCACTCCTTTCTCCATCCCTCCGACTCCCTCTATGCTCTCCATTCCGATGGTGGAGGCACAGATTTCTTCCCAGGGGGTCAACTTGATGGGTGATTCAGGACCTCCCCCGGTGGCTGTGGCAATGTTGCGGTTGGCAGAGAGTATGCTGCGGACGCGTATCCGCAGGTCGTCCCATCGCTTGCGGCATTGCTGTGGGGTGCGGGGTGCGGTCCCCACCGCACTTACCCGCTGTGCCACCAGAGCCCATATGGCCTTCTTGTTTGCAAGTGCCGTCCTGGTCATTTGCGTGGAGAAGACGACGGCAGCATTCTCCTGGAGGGTCTCTGTTAGCACGGTGAGTTCCTCACGGGAGAAGTGGACCTGCCGCTTGCGGTCGCACGCTTTCTTCGCTACTTTTCCCATTTTTCTTGGTTTCGCTAGGGTGGTTGACGGGTTGGGGTGTGTTTCAGGGTAGTGATTTTAGTGGTTGTGTGGTTTTAGTGTTTTTATAGGTGTACGCCGGGATGTTTCCCGTTCCGGGCCCATGTTTTAACTTCCGTTTCCGTATATTTCCGGGCACCGTACTTTCCGGTAGGCGCACACTGCGGTGACCGCTAAGAGGGGTGGCGGTATTGCACCTAGGGCGCCGTACGGCGGCGGTGTGGGCCGTTTTGGGGTCATTTCCGCCATCGCGGACTTTGCACTTCCGCCGTGGCGTGGTGCTCGTGCCCGATGGGTCGGAATGGGCCGCACTTTGCTCCTTCGTGCAATGGCGGAAACGCTATTTACGCTGTGGCGCTCCGGTCAGTCGCTTTCCGCCAGGGTCGTAATGAGGGCCAATGAGTTCTTTTAATTCTGAATGATGTACCCTTATATCACGCCCCTCTCTTTGAATCCCCCCTGGTCTCACTGAACCAAGAAGAAGGTTGTTTTGCAAAGTTAAAATATTTATTTATGGATTTGAACAATATATATATATCACACTATTATGAATTTGAACAATATCTAGATGTCACACTATTAATATTTATACAATGATCAGCATTGGGTGATATCACAACAATCAACAATCTCTTTAATCAGAATGAGTATGGAAAAGAAAAAATAATGCAGCATGGAATAATACTTGATATGGATAGGAAAACAATGCAGCACGGAATAATACTTGACGTGGGTTCAATCAAATGCAATGATAGGAAATTAATGCTGCACAGAAACAATACGTTTGTGTGTTCAATCAAATGCAATGTCACTCTTTCCACCTGATACTACTCAATCCCCCCTAATATGCAATATAGAGATGGAAGGAGAGAAAACAGGTTTCAGGAATATACAATCTCAACCAATACAGTTTAAATCCGAATTCCCCCCCAGCAAGCAGAGAGAAACAGGAATGCTTTCAAAACAGGTCAAATTGAGCCAAATGCAAATCCACAGCAGACTTTTCAGTGCACGAAAAACACGAATGCGCCAAAACTATAAGGACTTGGAATGCATCTTGAAAGCTGAGGATGCTCGCTTCAATCTGACACTTAAATTTTGTTTCTAGCATGTACGGTATGGAAGTTACAGAGGTTTTTGTAGATGTCGATTTTTCTCAGAAAGAGTCAAGATTTTCAAATGAAAGATGCCCTTTTGAATATTACCAACAAGAATTTTCTTTACACTAAGGGAGGCTATGAAGATGCAAGATGCCCAACGGACAGCCACCAGAACAGCGGCGCCTCTGCTCTGACTTTTGCCTGCCAAGACACTTCTTTCCTCAGCAAATATATGAGCGCAAAGATGAATTTATCACTGCAATTAACAAAGGACTATATGGATGAGGGAACGATTCAGAAAAACAAGAAGGTTCTACAATGCAGTTCTGGATATGATAGAATGGGTTGATTAGGATTACTTAAAGATAAGAGGCTGGCTATGGACAATTCTATGCTAGATACTCACAACTATGGTTTTGGAATAGGCCCATCAGGATCTGGTCAAAGGGGTCTGGACTGGAATTCTGGAATTCTGCTAGCCCACCGGACAGGATTCAGGGACCCGGTTCTGCACTCAGCAGAGCACTCTGGTCTGTGCACGGCCTCTGGACTGGATCTGACGGGTTGGTTCTGGGTTGATTTATCAGGTTACAGCTCTGCTCTACTGGTATGGATCTCTGGCTTCTAGCAAGAGTTCTTGGCAAGAAGCAGAAATAGCACAGACAGGCTGTTCAATTTTTGGTGTGCCCCTTGGAAGTCTGGGGTTAAAATCAGGTTTCAAGATTTTAAAGGCCAGCTGAGAAATGTTCAGCTTTGGAATTGGGCCTCTGCTTTCAGAGTTCTGGAGTCTTGAATCTGGGTTTTCCTGCAGAGCGCTTTGCCAGTAAATCAGTTGATGGGTGAATGTCTGTCTCTCTAGGTCCTAAACTGTTCCTATTTATGTATCCCCCAAAGGGGTGGGTCAGCTGAATTATGCTAAGCACACCCTCTAGGAATCCTATGGGTTAAAGTCATTCCCCTCTTCTGATTTGAGAAGGAAATCTAGTGTCATAGTGATGCTGCATTTACAACCCAGGGAGTCCCTCCCCCTGGTTTCTGTACAGTAAATTTATTTTCCACATAAATCATATTTACAATATCACCAACTTGCTAATAATACATATTCACATAACAGATTTAGTACAGCACGTATCCGTCCAAGTTCCATCTCGATGAGTGCTTTAGTTCCAATTTTACAGTTTTCCACGCTTTTGGTTGGGTACCCAGTGTCAGATCTGTCCACATTTTTCTCCATATATGCGCATGACATCTGGGCATAATCCTGTGAAATTTCATATTTCTAGCACTATCACAATTGCTACAACATCAACATTTCGGTAGTCCTGTCTCTGAACATCGCACAGATTTCAGTGTAGTCTCAAACTATTAGCAGAATTTTCATGTTAACAACCCATAATTTATAGATTTTTCCAAATTTTGTACAGTTCTCTATGAGTCTATTTTTCAAAAAGATATTTTCTGCAGTTTCAGTTACACAAATCTGTCTAGTCCCACCTCCAAGGTTTGGCTTGGCCAGAGCACTCCCAGGCTCCCTTCCTGCTGGCAGTTGTTTTCTGTTGACACCCGAATTTGCATTTCCTTTCAATCCAGGAAGCCTATTGTCTCTCTCCCAGAGAAGCAGAGCAAAATCTACTCCCACCTCCATTAACAACTCAATGACAGTTCCTGAGCAGAGAGCAGGGGGAAGATTCCTTTGTTTGGGCCTTTGAAGTACTGTGGCTAACATTAGTTCACTTTAAAAACACTGTTTTAAAATTGTCTTTTCTAAAATAAAATGTACATTTTCAACAAATATACACACAGATCTCTTCATTCGAGTCTTTTTAAAACATAGCAACCCATATTGCTTTTGATGGCAAGTCTCTTCTTTTCCACAATTTGATCTTAATGTACAAGTTTAACTAACAGTATAAGTAAATAACAGCCCTGACACAGGTGAGCGGCGGTACTGCGCCCATATCTGACAGATTTTTCTAGCCAAGCACCTTTTTGAATGTGGATTTTCTTGTGATAAAATGTGCTTCTCCTGACATTGTGCTTAGGTGGATTCTTTAAATAAAGTGATGTTTAACACCCAAAAAGGATTTTGGATCTTTTCTGATGTTTGGGAACCATGATTTTGCCCTTTCAACAGCCAAGGAAAAATGGATTTTAAAACACTTCTGGGTTTTCCTTGGAATGCAACACTGCCTTTTCAAATAATTCCATTTCACTCTGTGGGCAGCCCAATGACAGGTTTTGGTAGTGTGGTCTCCGGTTCTACCACTAACACAGGCAAAATGGATTGGCGGCCTATTTTTCAGATTTCCCTGCGCACTTCTCAGAGATTATTAGCGCATAGAGCTTTTTGGCGGCCATCCTGTTGTTTCTGATGAAAGCGGCACACAGTGATGTTGCAGGGCAGAGCGTAGTGGGTCAGAACATCCCACATATCTAAAACATGCATTTAGAACATGGAGGCCCAAGAGACCAGCAATGCTGCAACTCCAGTGCAAGATATAGGGGAACATGATATACAAACAAATAAAATTGCAGCTCGCAAAATATGTGCGAACAAAACCAAGAACTGTGTTTTAAGAAAGAAGAAGGCTCCTCACAATTAACCTGTCAGAAATCTGCTAAGGGTTTCAATATCATCCCTAAGATGGTCCAAGCAAATAGGAAGAAACATATGCAGGGATATATCCCTGGTCTTCAATTGGAGAATACGGGCTGTACGCTCAAAGAAGAAACCTTGGGCCCTAAGTCAATTAATGACACTTTTTTCTGTTTGGTTAACAATACGGAAAGACAATAAGTTGCCTAACTCATTAGGGGATATTGTGCATTGGGGCTCAGAGTGTGATTTTGATGGGGATGATATTGATGATATAGATATTTCTGCTTTTATAGAGTAAAATCGCATCTTATTGGATCTTGATCATCTCTCTTCCCAAACAATCAACGTAGCCTCATGTTAAATAAAAATAGTTGATGTATATGACACTTCTGCAAGCCCATTTTTATATCATTCAAATGTATTAGAATTATTCCACGAAGTGGCTTCTTTGATAATGATCACTACCCATGATATAAAACAAGTGGCAATCCTGTGTCAAAGCTGTAAAACTAATTGGGCAGTGATTGATTTTGTAACACCTATTATCACTGAAATTATTATGACACAAGAACATAATTTCTTGCAACTAGGTTATGAGTTAATTAAGGAACTAAAGATCAAACTAAAGGAAAATAATGTGTTAAAAGATACTTATAGGGATATTCCTTTGTCAGAACATCTAATTAAAGATGTAGGAGTGAAAATATGCCACTCTCTCCAACTGAAAAACCAAGAAGGGGTAAAACATACCTTTAAAACTGGGGTTCCCCCAAATATGGAGGGGGCTGGTGTGACTAATGCACCCAAAGAATATACAAATTGGATCTTGGAATTCTACGGGCCACAGTTCCTTTTTTAATGAATCCCTTTGGTATTTATAATTTAACTATGGCAGCTAACTTTCTCATACAAGAAACCTGGCTAATGCAGGATTTGATTTTCGATGGTTTTATGATGTTTCAAAGAAAGGCTCCGAAGCATGAGAAAGGTTGTCCCTTTGGAGGACTGATTATTGTTGTTGCTAATAATCTAAGAGCTAAAGAGTTTCTTCCTTTAAAGCAATTGGAACAGGTCCTGGGGCGATAGTTGTGGAATTGCCCTTGGAATCTGGAAATGCCCTGATTCTTTTGTTGAACGTGTACAATCCACCATGGGATGACAAGCTAAATCAGAGAATAGAACATTTGGAATATTTGAGTTTGGCATGGAGAAAGGTCTACCCTGGTGGATTGTTCAATGTAAAAGGGTACTTACATTTCTATTGACCTAGATACAATGAGAAAAAAAATAATGATTTGTCAAAATTACTATTGTACAGTGAATAATTGTGATATATGTGTCCTGGACTCCTCTGAGGAGGAAGTGGAATATGACACCAGTTGGTGGGTCCTCTTCTTTCAAGCATATCAATTACTGCAAATGGTGAATGAAAGGATGAAAATGTATATTTTATTTGGTCAAATGGTATTTTACACTCGCAGATTGACTAATTATGATAGGTTTATGTGTGTTTGTCATTTTAGACTCCTTTCTAATTATCTTAGTGACCATGTCATAGTTGAATTCACCCTCAATTTGGAGGTCCAACAACCAGCTCAGCAGTTAACCGGAAAGCTACAAATTAATAATGGGTGAAATAGAATTCAGGTGGATGGAAAATAATGTGAATCAGATTGGTATAAAATTTATTTCCCGTTTAATGAATGGTTAGAAATGAATTTTAAGAATATTGGGCCTCATTACGAACTTCGCGGAATGGGTTAACGGACTCCGCTAATGGAGGCGGACCCGTCAAACCCATTCCACGAAATTACGAGGTACCCTCACGGGACCCGGTAAGGACACCTGGTAAAACCAGGTGTCGTTAGTGGGTCCCGCGAGGGGAAGATGGAGCTAACACGGGCCGGTCGTAATCGGCCCATTGTTAGCTCCCTCTCTCCCATTCCCGTTGAGCCCTATGGGGGCTCAGATGGGAATGGGGAAGGTCCGGGCACGGGTTCCCAGAGGGAGGAATTACCGGGCCCTCCGAACTCGGAATGGCCCGGTAATTCCCCATTTTGGGAACCCAGTAAAGGAGCATGGTTTGGTGGAGCCATGGACCTTATAGCTCCATGGCTACCGCCAAACTTGTAAAGAGGCCCATTGAGTCTTTTTATCAGATTATTTATACTTTCAAACTGAATTTAGTTAATGCACAGAGTAAAAAGCTCCATCTGGTAAATAAAGCACAACATAAAGTTTATGATCACAAAGTTGTGCTAAAGAAGAGGCAGCAGTCGGAAGATATTCGCTGGAATAAATGAAATGTTCACAGGGAAGTAACACAAAAGTGTAATATTAAAAAGCTGAGATCTTACTTCAAAAACTGGTACAAAATGCATAATGGTACTATTGCCTCTACCCGGTGGAAAACTGTCTGGGAAAAGACACAAAATAACTTTTGTATATTTTCCATAAATGTAATAATAATCCTGTGGTAGTGAAAGAAATCAATCCAATATCGTCTGAAGGTGTTACGCTCACCTGACTCCCACGGAGGCGCTGGCCTGGTTCGCGCTGCTGTGACCTCTTCTAAGGTGATGCGCTGGGTTCGGAAGACGGACTGGACCGGGCCCCCCAAATCTGACTTGTCTGGCTCGCAGAAGTATCCTTCTGTAGGCGAAAATAGGGGATTAACGGTCTGCGGGGTAATGCAATCGGCCTCCCACTTCCCCTCTCACCCTCCTCAAAACCCTTCTGTGATTCCTCGTAGCGTCTCACCTTAGGGTCTGGAAGGACGAGCTCTCCATCCTGCTTCTGATGCAGGGGCGCGTTGGTATCCAGTTACTTCACTGGATTTTCGGATTGGTGAGAACCAAACTTGCTTGGCTTCCAGGTAAGTTTTTTGATAAGAGGTTCCCCTTGTGTCCATGCATTAATGTACTAATGCTAGTGTCTTTTTCCCCATAGGGGCCAGGGTACGGAATGCCGGGGAACAGGCACCGACCCGAGATGAGAGGTGAAATCCTTGTAGAAATCAGGTAAGTCTTTAATGAGCGTTTTTTGGTAATGACTTTTCATTCGCTCATTAATGCTGATGTCTCTTTTTCCCCTTAGGGGCCGGGGTCCGGAAATGCCAGGATGCGGCGCGGACCCGAAATGAAGAGGGAATGAATCAACAGGTAAGTCTTAACATGGAGATTTAGCTTTCCTTATTCCCTTCTCTCTCTCACCTTTTGTTCTGGTCTTTTTCTCCCTAGGCGCTGGGGCGTGACTGCGAATCCGGATGATCGCTGCTGAACATGGAGGCGCCCTGTAAAGGTGAGTGGAATGCGGCGCTGCAGCGATCGACGCGATGAGCTTTTAAATAAAAGTTTTCCTTTTCAGGATTGTCGGCGAGATGTCTCCGGGATGCGGATTTAGCAGGTAAGGACTTTTCCTTCTTCTGTTCTCTTCTTCTCTTCCTTTGCAGGTGATCCAGGATGCTGGCAGGCGTGGCAGAAGTCAGGATGCAGGAGCAGACAGGGTGAGCGTCCAGCTGCTAGATGCAGAACAACGCGAAGCATGTGTGGCTGTTCGGGTGGGGTTTAAATAGCCTTGGAAGAAGTTCCAGGTATGTATCCTTCCTCCAATCAGGTATGTATCCTTCCCCGACCACGCCCGGATGGTAAATTAGTCCCACAGGTAAAGTAGTTCCTTTCAGGCCTCAAGGAGGCCGGGATCCTGCAGCATGGTCTGCATCAGGTAAGTGCACCCAAGCACTCCCATAATGAGCCTGGCGCCTATGGCACCAGGACTGATGTCTTTTATGAGCCTGGCACCATAGGCGCCAGGACACTGTTTAAAGGGCCCCTATATGGGGTTGCTGGGTCCTTCCTTGGGGACTGGATGTCCGCTTTCGGGGACGCAGGGCTTGAACCGGCTCCCCGGGAGCGGGCATCATGACAGAAGGATGCAAGAGATATATTTTAGCTTTATATTTCAGGGAGAACATAAAGGAAAATGAACAGTTTTATCAACCCCTGAAAGACAAAGATTTCTTTAAATTTATTCCAGAGGATATTGAAAAAACTATAAAAAAAATTGAAACCCTCGAAAGCTCCGGGTCCAGATGCCCTACTGAGTGTTATATTTAAAGCTCATCCACAAATATGGGCCCACAATTTGTTTCTTATTTTTCAGAATAACTTGATAACCAGCCAAATTCCAGACTCTACTCTAACTGCAGAGTACTGGCCATGATTGAATCAAGTACTAAGATATTTTGTAAACTATTGCTAGAATATTTTAACGCATGGCTAGAGAAAGAGAACATCCTCAGTTTACAACAATCTGGTTTTGGAAAAGGTTTTAGTACTATTACAAATTTATGGCTCTTAATGTATTTTATCTGTAGTACTCCAAGTGACTCTTTATATCTGTTTTATTGATTTTACGGAAGTGTTTGACACTGTTGATTGTCACATTTTATGGGAAAACATGAGGTTGGGGAAATTGCATAACCAGATTCTATTCTTTGCCAAAGCACTTTATATGAATAATATAGTGAAAGTTAGAATAAATCAGGAGGGGTCTTCAGTGAGGATATTCGAGTCAATCATGGTTTGTAACAAGGTTGCACCTTGGCTGCCACCTTCCTTAATATCTACTTGGCCAATTTTGGAACTCACTTGTTGAATTGCAATAACAATCTGCCACAAATTGCCCAATGACTGGTGGCTTGGCTTTTGTATGCAGACGGCTTACAGAATAGTCTTTGACAGGTTCGCCCGGGAAAATGGTCTGATTATTAACTTGGGGAAATTCAAGATTACTAAGATTAAATCAAATAGAAGAAATATAAAAAGGTATAAATAGTCAGTACAAGAGGAAATAATTGAGGAGGGATCAATCTATGTATATCTTGGTATTCATGTGACTAATAAATGAATAAGGATACCTTCTCTAAATCCATTTCTAATAGGGCGACATCTGATTTTAAAGCAATTAGATCCCTTCTACTAAGTTCTGGAGGTAAATCCACAGAGGGACTGGTGGAGTTGTATACAACTTGTGTAGTTCCAACCATTCTCTATGGCTTGGAGGTATACACCTATAAAGAAACTGCTCGACTCAGAACTTTGGAGTGGAATTTATGGCGTACAGCATTAAGCTTGTCGCAATGTGTTCCTGTAGAAGCTATATGTAGTGAACTGGGAATTCTGTCATTAACTACCAGGAACATTATATTAACATGTAACCTATATATTAGAATCCTGATGCATCATTATACTCACACTTCCTAAATCAATAGAGCACTTTCATAAGTAAAACAACCTCGAAAGAATGGAGAAAGGATGTCAACTGCTTCCTGAAGAATATAGGATGTACGTGTGAAATTAATGATAATTTGGGCTGCAAAGTTAAAGAGATAAAAAGCAAGGCAGCTACTTGGGATAGTAATGAAAGATGGACCTACCTTTCTAAGAAACGTAGCTATGTGGAATTCTCAAGACAGGCTTTTCCTGTCAACACACCATGTACATACAAAAAGAATTTCCAAAATCAGGATGTTAGATGCTTTATAATCTTGCTAAGGTTTAATCAGCTCTCTACCTTTGCAAACATTGGTGCTTGGAGGAATATACCACACAAGGAACGTAGATGAATCAGCGGTTGAAACCCCATGGCATCTGCTCACTAATTGCCACAATCTGTTCGTCTTATATGAAAAAGCATATGGGACTAGGGTCCACGCACTGTGATTTATCCGCGCTGACCAATGTTGGTCTTATGTGTATATCAGAGATAACTTGGTCATGAATTTTACTTTATAAAAGGCCCCTGTCTGCTCCCTTTCTGCCTTCAGAATGCTACTTGGCTGTGTCCTGCACCCCAGTACACTGATCCATCATTATGCTGCAACCTCACTCCTCACTGAACTATGGACTATCATGACATTCCATCCTCAGTTACTATGGGTTAGTCCCCTCCCTCTGAATACCCCTACCCTCTTCTGACTTTCACTCTCCTTCTCTGGTTGTTTTCCCAAGTTTTTAGTCTCAAATGCATTACGTTTCTGCACCCTCCTCTAACATCTGATTCCAACTGTAATTCTTATCCTAACTGCCTCGTATCTTATTTTGAATGTTAAATTTAGCTGTGCCTTGCATATTATTTTGGAAGTCATATTTAGCTGTGCCTTGCATCTTATTTTGAAAGTCAAATTTAGCTGTGCCTTGCATCTTATTTTGAAAGTCAAATTTGGCTGTGCCCTGTATCTTATTTTTTGAAAGTCACATTTACCTGGCCCCGTATTTTGTTGTGCTCTTTTTGCAGATTTTGCAGTCCCCTCTGCTTATATTGAATACTTATCTCTAAATTGCCGGCCCAGTGACTGCTTCATGCTTCTGTACCTGTTCTATTCTTCACTCTGCTCCTCTCTCTTCTGACCAATGGCACTTTCTGTTTCTCCTATCTACTTCAACTGCTTCTGCATCAACTATCCCTCCTTTCTCACTAAGTCTGGCAGGAAGAAGTTTTAAAAGGACAACTTGAGTCATTCATTGGAGACCACCATGGGGGGCAGGCAAGATGGAAGCCTGTACGCTCGCCTCCCGATGGACCTGCACATAATGGCGGAATTGTAACGCTTGCCCAGTCCACAAGCAGATTCAACACATCAATACGCTGCGGTCGGAGATTACCTTTCATCAGATCCCTTCCTGAAGAAAATCAGAACATGGGTCCCAAAGAACGGGAGGCAACCAGTCCTGCTCCCGAGACCCGGCCTACATGGTGCGGGGGTTGCTGTGTGTCCTTGCTGAAAAAGCTTCCCATAGGCATCTGAGTCAGAAGAGTGTGCAGCACCGTTGTTCCCCAGCCCTCATAAATCCACCTCGGCCTGGCTTCGTGCAATCATCAATAACCTCCCCAGAGGCAGAAGGTAGCAGTCGGCTACCGTACCCCGGCAAAGCCGAGCAGTTCGGCATCAGAGGGAAGCCCACAGCATTGTCTGAAGCAGTGAGGAGCATCACGGTGTGTTTCTGAGCCGCGGCTCTGGCAATGACAACATGAGCGGTGGTGCACATGTAAGGAGCGGGATGGAGGGGGGGCATTGCTTCGTGCAACTACTGCGTTCAGAGTGCTCCCCACTCCCCCCACCCCGAAAGAGAAATTACAATTAGCTGTCCCAGCAGCACCCGAGGGGACGTGCGCACCCCCAAAGGGCAAACAAGGCTTCTATCACTGCCTGCATCCGCTCGGGAGGCACTACTCACGGGTGCATCTCCACATGTGCCCAGCCCAAGGCACGATTGGAGCCACGCACCATAAACGCGGGGAACAATATTCCGAGACGCTCCATTCAACTTACACAATCCTCCAGTCAAATTCAAATCTGGAGGTTTAGAACTGAGGGACTGTCCTGGCCGGAAAGCACCGGTGCACATCAACAGAGACTGCAAACCACAGCGGCAGCTAAAGGCAGATTCCTCCTTCCCTGCAAACAGCCTTTCCCATCAGAAACACAGCAAAGGGACACCGGCTATAGCAAGGAGAGAAGAGCCTGGAAAACATAGCCACCCCCTGGGGAGAAGTCCAACCAAAGGGCGACACAAGCCCACAGTTATAAAAAGGCAGAGGAGAATCTCCCACACTCTCCACACAGGAGGTGAATAGAACAAATAGACGGACACCAATGAATATTTTGAGATTATACAGCAAAAGGAGGGGTAATGCCAGAAAAGGAAGCATTGCAACAACCACCCCCTGAGGAGGGGTCAGGACTGAGGTTCGGGATTCCCCCAAAAGCGGCCCTGTCAAGGGACATGAAAGTTCCTCCCATTCGCTCGGGTCACTGACCAGGGCTAAGGTGTGCCGTCCACCCCACTCCACCGACAGAATTAAAAAGAGCACCAAACGGTCAGCACACAAGACCTGAACACTAAAAGTGTTTGGTAACACAGATAGCGACCAGAAAGCTACTGTAATGATACCGCGGTTCTACGTTATTTCGCCGTGGTACTTTTCATCACAGGTTTTTTCATCGCCGTTTTTTTTTGTGAAAAACTCATCGTTTTTTGGGGGGTTTTTGGAGGGGGTTAGCCCCCTAAGCCCTCCATTTTTTTTTATTCCCTTACACCCACAACCATATATTACATTTTTTAACACCCCCCCAAAAAAATAAAAGCGGAGTTTTTTGTCAAAATAAAAACGGCGATGAAAAAACATGCGATGAAAAATACAGCAGTGAAATGCATGTATACCGATACCTCCATGCTCCTCAGTGACATGGCACCCACACAACCACGCTACCCGCTTCCGCGCTGAGGGAACTGAAAAGCAAAGAGACACAATTGCAGCTGCAGATAGGGCATGAACTCGGCTGGATGCACATGCAAAGAGATTTAGACCCCACCACAGTCTCGAGACTACAAACGTTCCACAGAGGAAGCATTAACATGGCAACTTCCCAACTTCAAGAGGCCTCAATCATTCCGGGGGGAGATCATGAAGCCTCCACGAAGATGAATGTATGCCTCCTACTCGACAAAATCCGTTCTCTCCATAATAACATGGCGTCCACTGTTAATGCTCTCCGAGATTGATTCTCTCCACTGAGTTATTCAGTGGAGACCACCAGTGGAGGCAGGCAAATTGGAAGCCTGTACGCTCGCCTCCCGATGGACCTGCACGTAATGGCGGAATTGTAACACTTGCCCAGCCCACAAGCAGATTCAAAACATCGATACGCTGCGGTCGGAGACTACCTTTCATCAGATCCCTTCCTGAAGAAAATTGGAACAGGGTTCCTGAAGAACGGGAGACAAGCAGTCCCGCTCCCGAGACCCGGCCTACATGGTGCAGGTTTGCTTCGTGTCCTTGCTGAAAAATACATGGTCACCCATAGGCATCTGAGTCAGAAGAGTGTGCAGGACCGTTGTTCCCCAGCCCTCATTCATCCACCTTGGCCCGGCTGCATGCAATAATCTATACCCTCCCCCGAGGCAGAAGGTAGCAGTCGGCTACCGCACCCCTGCAACGCCGAGCAGTTCGGCACCAGAGGGAAGCCCACAGCATTGTCTGAAGCAGTGAGGAGCATCACTGTGTTTCTGAGCTGCGGCTCTGGCAATGACAACTCGAGCAGTGGTGCACCGGTAAGGAGCGGGACGGAGGGGGGGCATAGCTTCATGCAACTACTGCACTCAGAGTGCTCCCCACTCCCCCCAACCCCAAAAGAGAAATTATAATTAGTTGTCCCAGCAGCACCCGAGGGGACGTGCGCACCCACGAAGGGCAAACAAGGCTTCTCTCACTGCCTGCATCCGCTCGGGAGGCACTACTCACGGGTGCATCTCCACATGTGCCCAGCCCAAGGCACGATTGGAACCGTGCACCATAAGCGCGGGGAGCAATATTCTGAGACGCTCCATTCAACTCACACGATCCTCCAGTCAAATTCAGATCCGCAGGTTTATAACTGAGGGACTGTCTTGGCCGGAAAGCACTGGTGCACATCAACAGAGACTCAAAGCCACAGCGGCAGCTAAAGGCAGACTCCTCCTTCCCTGCAAACAACCTTTCCCATCAGAAACACAGCAAAGGGACACTGACTATAGCAAGGAGAGAAGAGCCTGGAAAACATAGCCACCCCCTAGGGAGAAGTCCAACCAAAGGGAGACACAAGCCCACAGTTATGAAAAAGCAGAGGAGAATCTCCCACACTCTCCACACAGGAGGTGAATAGAGCCAATAGACAGACATCAATGAACATTTTGAGATAATACAGCAAAAGGAGGGGTAATGCCAGAAAAGGAAGCATTACAACAACCGCCCCCTGAGGAGAGGTCAGGACTGAGGTTCGGGATTCCCCAAATGGCAGTCCTGTCAAGGGACATGCAAGTTCCTCCCATTCGCTGGGGTCACTGACCAGGGCTAAGGTGCACTGGCCCCCCCCCCACTCCACCGACAGAATAGATCTGAGCACCAAACGCTCAGCACACAAGACCTGAACCCTAAAAGTGTCTGGTAACACAGAAAGCGACCAGAAAGCAACTGTCATGATACCTCCATGCTCCTCAGTGACATGGCACCCACACTACCATGCTACCCTCTTCCGCGCTGAGGAAAGTGAAAAGCAAAGAGACACAATTTCAGCTGCAGATAGGGCACAAACGCGGCTGGGTACACATGCAAAGAGATTTAGACCCCACCACAGTCTCCAGACTACAAACGTTCTGTAGACGAAGCATTAACATAGCAACTTCCCAACTTCAAGAGGCCTCAATCATTCCGTGGGGGAGATCATGAAGCCTCCACGAAGATGGATGTATGCCTCCTACTCGACAAAATTTGTTCTCTCTGCAATAACATGGTGTCCACTGTCAACGCTCTCCAAGAAAGGGTGCATAAAGTAGAAGACAAAGTGGAAGCCCTGGAGAAGTACCAACAGTCCGCAGACATTATGAAAATGAGACTGGAAGGCTGTCTGCAAGACCTGGAGCCGAGGAACTTCAACCTAGAGGCAAAAGTCGACGACCTAGAAAACAGTGAGAGAAGGACTAACATTTGTATCCAAGGCCTTAAATGTACCCTAACTGAGACCCCGGCAAGCCTAGAAAGAAGGGTGAAGGCATTGGTAAACTCTCTCTTCTCATCACCCCAAGCCCGAATTCGACAGGATCCCCCAAGCAGGCGGTCGCCAGGCGGCCCAAGATCAATACTGGTGAAGTGCCATTACTATAGGAACAAAGCGGAAATTTTGAGGCTAGCAAGAGAGCGCAACATCATAGAGTTCGAGAACTCCAGGTTCGAGATATATTAGGACATGTCAGCCACCACATTAGCTCAAAGACAAGCCTGCCGCCCAATACTTCATGGCTACGTGAACACGATACAAGGTACGGATGAGGCTACCAATTTGCGCTCACGTATACTCACGCTAATGAAGATTACAGAGTAGTCTTTGGGCAAGGACCCGCAAATGTCTTGTGCACACTGAGAGTGAAGGAGGGCTCAGCGGAAGCAGAAGAAATGCTGTCCTCATCAGAGCCAGCACAAAGACCATTAGGACCCGAGCCACAGAGGTGCAGATCGAAGGGCATCAGAAAATTCAAGAGACTGGATCCCTGTTAAGAAGGAATGATTACACTCTGGATGTGACTTGGATAGACAATGCCCCAGAGAATCTTATGCAGTCCGCATGGAAGATGGGAAGGTATCGAAATGAACACCATGCATGGAAGAGCAACAGAACACCACATTAACCCAGTGATGTCCTTCTCTGGGCGCCAACATGCACTACCTGCCGGGCTACACAGCAACCAATGGGATCATGGCACATTCTGACCTGTTATTAGTTAGAAAGTTCTACTGTTGTGATCACTAGGTTCAAAGGGAGACAACCGTTGTGTGGCCCTATGTTACCTACTAGGGTGTCTCCAAAGTTGAAGACTTTTTTTCTTTTTCTAGTTTTTTGTTTTTTACATAGGGGGAAGGGTGGGAAGGGAAGTTCACGAGACTCAAGCAAAAATGAAGGAATAGGGGACAAGAAACTGATGGCGGGAGACATCCTCCAACAATCATGTGTCGGCAAGCGGACTCTAAACTCAGTCTATGCAAAGTTAAACACACACCACTTAGCAAGGGGGGCCCGTCGAAAGTATGAATGTCTATGGGTTCCGGTCGCGTTCCTGCACACCCAACCAAACACAATACACGCAACATGCACAACACCACATTCCAATGACAGCTGAAACAATATGATTGGGGTCATTGAATGTCAAAGGTCTAAATTCCCCACAGAAGAGGTCAATGCTGGTAAAAAAATTCAACAATCCAAGTAAGACTTGCTGTTCATACAGGAAACCAAATACAAAAGTAAAGGGGAATTCCTGCTGCGGGGTAGGCAGGTGGGATGGGCACTATGGGCTTTAGGACCAGACAAGAAGGGAGGAGTTGGAATCATGTACCGCAACACCCTTGAGCTAAAAGTGTCCCAGATTCACAGAGATCTGAGGGGGAAATTCATAATCATACACGGAACCATTTGAACAAAGGAAATAACACTATGCTCTGCATATGCCCCCAACACCCAGTAGATAGCCTTTTGCAGAGGCCTCTTCACATAGTTAGACAACGAGAGGACAGCTTCATTGATCTGCAGGGGGACTTCAATTTAGTCATGAACCTGACACTGGACTGGAAATCCTACAGAGAGGGGGCAGCCCCTCCCCGCAACACAGGGACCTTCCAGAATCTAATTAAAGAAGGTTTGTTAATGGATGCTTGGGGAGTTCAGCACCCATAGAAAAAATCTTATAAGTTCTTCTCCCTGCCCCCCAAAATAACACTTTTTCCCACATAGATCACATCTTTCTGGAAGGAGACCTTGAGCAGCACTTGAGAAGCACCATGATAGAACCAGTATGGTGGTCAGTCCACAACATGGTTATGGTGGAACTGGATCTGGGCCCCAACAGGCAGATAGATGGGCAATGGATATGTAATGATACGCTCTTCAGGGATGGGCTCTTTAGAGAATGCCAAGACACAGACATAATGCAATTTTTCCAAAGACACGATATAGGAGACCTCTCTTATGCCACCAGATTGGAAGAGGCAAAGGCCACAATAAGGGGCCTCATAATGGCCCAAGGGGCATCACTCAAAAGAATTAAGCAACTCGAAGAAGCCCAGTTAAAAAAATGAATGTGCGAAAAAGAATTGGCTCTAGTGAACGACACTGAGAAAGCTGCTAAAACCCTTGCAGAAATGAGAAAACTCAGACAGGAGCTCAAAGAAATCTGACAAGGGAATGCATTAGCTCACCTTGGGTTTGTCAAAGGTACTATGAGAAAGAAGACAAGGCTCACACACTACTAGCCACAAGAATAAGAAAACAAAGAGCAGAAAGGGCAGTAAATAAGATAAAGCCCCCGTAACCGAAACGAAAGATAGAATAGCCCACTTTGCCCAATTCTATGCACAACTATATACTTCAGACTGCAGTCCCTCCACCAAGAGCATGACGGAATTTAGGGCCCAAGTTACATTCTCACTAATCCAAGCCACTGGGCGTGATGAGCTCAATGCCCCTATAACAACAGAAGAAGTAGACCATGATATCTCTAACCTAAAAGCAGGTTCATCACCAGGCCAGAACGGCTTCACCCCAATTTATTATAAAAGGCTGAAAGGTGCTCTTGTCCCATTCTTATCCGTTTTGTTCAATGACGTTATGATAATGGGACAAGCTCCTCGCTCCTTCACCAAAGCTAGAATTATTGTAATTCCTAAAGAGGGAAGGGATAAATTAGAATGTGGCTCATACAGACCCATTTCAATATTGAACGTGGACACGAAAATATATGCATTTATTCTGGCCAACAGATTGAGCAGAGTCCTTCCATTCCTGATTCATTGCGATTAGGTGTGATATGTGAAAGAAAGACAGGGCACAGATAACATCTGCAAAAACTCTTGATCTAATGGCATCAGCCGAGCCAGGTGACGATGACCCCCACGCTAATTTTGGTTGATGCAGAAAAAGCGTTTGACCCAGTGGAGTGGCGCTTTATGATCCAAGTCCTTGAAAAGGCAGGCCTCGGACACGGTTGGATTCAGGGTGCACAAGCACTGTACAAAAACACTAGTGCAAGAGTGGTGGTCAATGGCATAGCATCCCCCCCGTTCATGCTATCAAGGGGAACGAGGCAGGGCTTCCCCCTTTCACCACTGATTTTGGTCCTGGTTATGGAACCCTTGGCCCAGGTTATTCGGAACAACACCACAATATGTGGTCTTCGAAAGTTTGTCAAGGAATACAAACTAGCCTTATTCAGAGACAACATCCTGGTGTACCTAACTCACCCTTCGCAGTCCATTTTAGTACTCTTGGCCAGAATGGAACAATACGCTGCACTCTAAGGCACATGAGTTGTATCCTGATGGCTAATATAGAAGAAGATGCCTCATCTGGCATTGCCATACCCCATTTTAAAGACCTGTGTCATGATAGTGATTGCTTAATTCTACTACATTACTTTATGGATTGGAATATTAGATGGTGACTGGAAATCTAAAATCATGCATCCTGCGAAAGCCGCTAATAGCCCTACCACCAAACCCCCAGCTCTATTATCGCCGGATCACGGGTGTGGCGGAATGGTTATTGCCCATTCCCCATTGGGCCCATTCAGGAATTCCTCATTCCCCATTGGGCCCATGGGGAAAATGTGTGCTATTAGTGCCGGCGGATTTCCCGCTGGTGGTAATAGCGTGAAAAATCATCTGATTTGCGTCAGATTTCCCCCAGCTCAGAGCTGGGGGGAAAGCCGCCAAAGCCATGATCTGTCAGACCCTTAAATGGGGCGGTAATAGCCGCATTTAAGGGTTACTGCCAAACTCGTGATGTGGCCCAATGTCTCCAGTTGAAGAGCTATTCAGGGAGACACTGGGCCTCATTACGAGGTTGGAGGTAGCCATGGCGCTATTAGCGCCATGGCTGCCTCCAAACTCGTTCCGACTCCGCCTTGGTGAATGGAGCAATTACCGGTCCATTCCAAGGTTGCCGGGACCGGTAATTCCCCATTCACCAGGGCCATTCCCCATTCCCATTTGAGCCCCCATAGGGCTCAATGGGAATGGGGAAGGTGCTAAAAACGGTACCGCAAATTGTGGTACCGTTATTAGCTCTAGAGTCCCTTTGCGGGTCCCGTCCTTAAGGCCTGAAAAAAACAGGCATTAAGGAAGGACCTGCAAAGGGAACTCGTAGTAGGGCGGTAAGGGATTACCAGCACCAGTCCCCTTACCGGTGCCGGTAATCCTTTACCGCCCACCTCGTAATGAGGCCCACTGCCTCCTCTAGACAGCACCTAAAGTTGGATCGTGTGAAAAGCACAAGTTCACGGATGGGTGTTGAAGTACAAAATGAACAGCTACTAAGGGCATGTAACTACTATTAACCATAAGCTATCCATGAAGTTATACCACAGATTCCAGGGATAAATATGTCTTGGACTGTTAAACATTGTCACCTGGCCAAACAAGAATTTGAAGAACCAAATTCCTTGTATGTCACTTATTAGTGGCAAGCGCAAATCATACAAAGAGCAACTTGGCAAGAATTGGTAACATCTGTCGCCAAAACCAATGCTTTTGGGACATGCTTGCTAATGGTCAAAGGAGTGAGTAACATAACAGCATTGAGAACACCATTTCTGCACAGTTACGGTCCACTTTGCAAGTGTGTATACAAACAATAATACAGAAGTCAACCTATTAGTTAACCGTATAGTTGATGGCAATGGTACACCGAATAATAATGCTTTCAATGTTACTGTCAATTAAATTTCGGAGGTGACAAATACGCTAAAAAGGAATAAGACTCTGGGTCCAGACAACATCCCCTTGGAGTTGTATAAACATATCTTTGATTCCTGGGCCCTATTGTCAAATACAATTTTTAGTATTATGTACAAATGTATGTATTTTCCTATTTCATGACCCACCATGGTCATATTTCCTATTTTTGAACAGGGCAACAGTTTAAGCTCTTTGAGATATTCAACTATTCTCTTTTAAAGGTTTTTGAAAAGGCATATATTTATATAATTAATTAATGGGTCAATAATAATGGAATGTTGGTTCCCAGGTAACTGCAGGGGTTAAATGCACAGGAGAGCTGGGTGGACACTGTCCAGGCGCCATTGGCGCCACGCTCATGAACAAAAGTAAACAAGAACATCTATTTAACACCAAAAAGCTTTTATTATGGACATAGCACTTCAGATGCATTAACCTTGAACATTCCATCCATTAAGCAGGATGCATTAACCTTGAACATTCCTTCCATTAAGCAGCCCCAAGTGTATTCTTGGGTGTGGCTGCTAATGGATTGCCTTCTCACGTGCTCACTCTCTAGGAGTGGCAGGGTGTGGCTGGTAAGCCTGCCCTAATGGGAGGCCCACTTTCTCAGCTACATAAGCTGCCCCGATCCTCAAGACAATCGCTTTGCATTATTCTGCACTTGCAAGCAGCGTAACACTCACCGTCGCCTGCGGTCAGACTTACCTTTGAAGATCCTGCTTCCTGGACATCCATCTTTACACTTTCCGGAACGCCAAAATCTTCATCTTGGCACTGCAGCACGAAACGCTCCATTGTCGACAGCAGGGCCTGCAAGGAAAAACAGAAGGCAAAGTTAGACATCGAAAAAAGAAAAGTCTGTTTAAGGTTGCGCTTCACCATACTTCGCACTTTTCCTTAAACCATCACTTACCTGCTGTCGAACATTGCGGTAGCATCCATCTTGCATCCAGTCGCGTCTCGCATCTCACAGCTGCATTGAGGACGCATTTCCATCTAAGGGGAAAAAACAGAAGAGAGACATTATTGCAGGATAAATAGGAGCAACATATAAAGACATTAAACAGAACAAACAGCATCACAAGAGCTCAAGAAAGACTTACCAATTATAAGGAGAAGCATAGTCGCAGCTGGACTGGACTAATTCTTATCAAGGATCAGTGAAGGAACTAGATCCGATTCGACGCGCCCCTGCCAGAAGTAGCAGGACGGAGAGCTTATCTTCCATAATTCACAGGTGCGCTTTATGGGCCAGCGTAGGCTCACAGAAACCGTAATTTGGAGCGAAGGGTTCGAGAGTTACAACAATCACAGATCGGTGCACTCACACACAGTTATCTCCACGCAGGAGCAGTATCACCATGTACCACCGCTCACAGCTTTTCTACTGAGGAAGAGGACTGAAGGGGGTGATTGAAGTTCAGAGAGGGCGGCAACCGTGCCCCAACACCTCAGCAAAGACCAGGTGAGCGTAACAGTGAGGCACTTTGCATCATGTGCAGACTTCTCTTTTGCAATTAAGGTCCTGGCTGCATTCATGACATACTGGATGAGAGAACACATGTAGCAGCTTTCATCTGATGTACTCTCTCCCACCTCCTTCATGTGCTGATACCATAAGTTATTCTTAAGTGAGATGAATTATCAAGATATGTATTTATGCCTTCATGATCTTCTCCAGCATCTCTTTTAAGTCGAACAAATTGTTTAGTAAAATTAGGCAAGATACTGCTCACGCTTTTGTTAGGGATTACAATGGAGAATTATTTGTCCCCCACATCATTTGCATTTTTTATTATGTGTCTGAAAGCCAAAATGAGGTAGAAAAGACAAATCATAAGACAAAATGAAATCACAATTACCATTCCCCAAACGTACATCTACTTTCTTGATGGTAGCGAGTCTCTCATATTCTTATTTAATTCAAAATGTAATTGTGCTATCTTCTGTAACTCACACTTTCATATCAAGAACTGCAAAATAATTGTCACAATAATTCTGAAAATAATGTAATTATTTTTAGGATTGCCCACAAATGTTACAATGTGCTCGTGTTGTCTTATCAGAGCTGGGTAAGACTGTAATATGTAGGTGAAAACAACATAAAAAAACGTTTGTAATGTTATTATGATGGGTAGCATAGAAGATGTAATGTATTCCTTGTCCTTTGGCTCCAGTTAATTAACGCATTGTTCCTTTAACTTATCTAAAAAAAAGTTCCATGGTAGCTTCAAGTCCATTTATTCCTTATTAGATTTCCAAAATGTTAATTTCAAGGGTGTTTTTATTATTCCATAAACTCCTACTCTTGGTTGCTGATCTTGTATGCATACGCAGAACTTCTTCTCTTGCTTCACTGTCAGTAGATGCAGGAGGGGTTAAAGTTTCTAACCTGTGCGGTTTGATGTTGACGCAGATGCAGCCAAGCTCATCGTCCTTGCAGTTTAACAGCCGTGGGGTTGACTACATCCACCTCATAGGGTCCTTCAAAGCAGGGCATATTCCAGGTGCAGAGAAATTTTCACAACAGCACCTGGTCCCCTCGACATAAGATTGGCTGTTTCAATAAGCAGTCTGGATCAGTTGGCTGACTTTCTTCTTCAGTCCTCTTTGACTCCTGCCTTCGGTTCTTGATCTCCTGAGAAATAAAAGAGACACTAGCGCTCATAGTTGCTAAATAATCATGCATCTCCTCACCCAATTTCTTTGCTACACTGAGGACATCAATTTCTTGAACTTGGCGGTGCATGCATCATCTGAGTGCGTACATGGACCTGCCTTGATGCACCTAGAAAAGGGACATATCACTATCAGCATGTACTTATAACCATTGCATGTCTGCAACATATCCACATAATCTATATGTAGATGCTGAAATAGCCATTGGGTCCAGGAATTGACCCTCTTACTGTTAGCAAAGTGTGCCCTGCAGTCAATTTCTGGCACACAATGCAATGCACAATAAACTGTGCCACATGCTCTAATACATTTGGTGAAAACCAATCTTCTGCAATTGTAGTAGCAAGACTCTCTCGAGTCATATGTGCGGAGTAGTGACGCTGCTTCAGCACTACCCTAATAATGGTAGTGGCATAACTGGCTTTCCAGGGCTATCCTGCCTTCAGATTGCCTCATTGGGGGAAACAAGAACACCCCCTTCCTCTCTAAATATTGCTACTCCTGTTTTGACTCAACCTTGTATTTCAATTAACTGAACAATAGACAGCCTGTTAAAGCCCTCCTTTACCAACATGCCAACATGCATCATCCTGTCATTTGCTTAACACTTCTTACTTCAAAATGCAAGATATTTGTTTAATATGCTGCCTTTTTGGCTTCTAAGTCTCCAGCTTAGTTTCCACTAGAAATCATGTCTGTTCTTTTAGTATGCACTGCGCATTTCATGAATGCAATAGTCAATGGGAGTCTCAATGCCTCAATAAGCTTATGCAATAGGGTTGCATGTTTCACTGGAGTGTGGTGTGTGTGGAGGAAGCCCCTCCTTTTTTCCAGTGTGACATACCTGCATGCACATTTGACATCACATAGGTGGAGTCAGAGTACACTGTCACTGTCGGTTGAGCGGGCGCATAGGGAATTGGCTCCACACCCCAAACCTGGAAATTTCCCAAAACCCATAATTGCAAAAATGCTCAGTTACAGGGACAGGGACCACGTCCTCTGTTTTGCAAGGGAAAAGGGAGAACTTCGCTTGGGCTCACAGGTCATCATGATCTTCCCGGACTTCTCGGTAGGGATCCAACAGGAGAGGCGCCAATTCACCGGGGTGAAGAAGATGCTCAAGGAACATAATATCCCCTATGCAATGCTATTTCCTGTATGCCTCAAGTTCACCTTTAGAGACAAACTATATTTCTTCACAGTACAGGAGGAGGTGGTTAAGTTAATTGAGGCATAGGTTCAGTTGAATAATCCTGCTGCGGACCTAATGGACAGCGGTTCCCACTAAGCATGGCCTCTGGGCCCCCTGGTGGGCATTACCAATGGGTCTGGGCCTGAGATGAGACTCCCTGCCCACTGCACGGTGCGCCTCTTGGTGGCCAGTCGCTGACATCACAATGTTTTGAACAGATTGGCTATGCTGTACTTGTGTCTGAATGTCGATGGCGCTTCTTAGGGTCACCTTTTTCATCTAATGCACAATGTTTTGTCTGAATTGGTTCAGGTAACATTTACTTGGTTTTCATGACTCTACGTGTCAGCAGGACCATCCTGCTCTCAATGGGCCAATAGAATGGCTCGAAAAGTTTCTACCCAGTGTATGTGACAAGGTGTGTGTTACGCTCACCTGGTATCGACAGGGACACCACCCAGCCAGGTTACTCACTGGTATGCTTCTCAGCTTTGCCCTGATGTGGTCTGCGGGGAAGGTTCTGCCTGAAAATAAAGGAGGACTGTGTTCAAGAGGACTGTGTTGATTGACTGGGGTAAGTATCCTCCCTTCACCCCCCTATGATTTCAGTCCCTCTGGCGCCCTCTCCTCACCTTGTGGTAGAATTAGGAGTGCACTCCGTCCTGCCTTCTTTGCAGGGGCACGTTCTCTTTCATGGGCGAGTGCGGTCCAGTTACTTCACTGACGCCGGCCCGTTTGATATTGTTCAGGTAGATCTTATTGCTGTTCTTTAGTTTTGTTGCTATCCAGCATGCCTTTCTTTGTTTAAAATGTCTCTTTTTTCTCCCTTAGTTATGCGGAGCTTCAGCGCAGTGAACTGGCTTGGTTGAGCCCCGCTGGTAAATGATGGCGCATTAATAGTGCTATGATGCGGTAAGTAAGCGCTATGCGCAGCGCTGCAAAGTCTTGCCTTTGCTAACCTGTGTTTTCCTTCCTTGTAGGCCGCGGTGTTCTTCAGCGTGAGAGGAATGTCCGGAGTGGTGCCAGCCGAGAGGAGACCAGCCAGGTAAGCCTTTTGAGCAGTTCGTAATTTGTAAATGTCTCTACTGCTTTCTTTAATGTTGCCTCTATCTTCCTCTTTCAGGTCGTGCTGTCCGGGAGGCGTGCAGATTCGAAGAAGCTGTTCTCAGTAGTTGCGAGTGTTTAAAGATGAAGACTGGAGGTAAGATGCTGCTGCTAATGATGTTCCTTTTGTCTCCTTGCAGGTTCCGCTTCTCCTAGGTTCGAGGGAATAGCTGGACACGGTGAGCATCACGTTGCAAGCTGCAAAGTAAAGAGAAGCGTGCTGTCTTCCTCGGGTGTGGTTTAAATAGCCCCAACAAAATAGTCCAGGTAAAGTAGTCCCTAGGCTACCACATCCATAACACTAGACCGCATAGCTTGGTTCTTAGGAACCAAGCTATGTGGATGCCCCCAGGTTGGCTGACAATACAATAAAGTAGTTCCCTAGCACATTGTTTTTCATGGTGTATGAGCCTGGCGCCATAGGCGCCAGGACTGGCCCCATGAGGGCTTTTGAAGAGGATGCCAGGCTCTAGAGGCCCGAGTCCTGACTCGAGTTTTGGGCGAGGGTCGTGACAGCATGCTATTAGACCACAAATCCTGTATAGCTGGTCACACAGCAGCAGCGCACCCTACTGCAGCTGCAATGGTAATGTCTGGGGTTTTGTTGTATGTTAGCCCCTGTTGGGCATGTCCGGTAGGTGGGCCGGGTTGGGGTTGGCTGCCCGATATTTGGACTAGAGAAGAAGGAAATTATCAACAGTTGGTATGGGAGGGAGGGACTCACACTGCAAATTTAGGAATGGTGGTGAGGGAGGGGGGAGGACCGGTTGGGGGAAACTTTACGAAAAATGGTAGAGGAGGGAAGGCATTGCACATACTGGATGGGCAACACAGTGGTAAATCTGAGGCAGAGCGCATACAAGGCCGTACTTGCTGGGATGTCCCCTGAGACACAGAGATAGCCATAAAGATTATGTCATGGAACGTTCAGTGCTTGAGTTATTTTACTAAAGCCTGCAAGGTCACAGTTTACGCCCAGAGGCATGGGGCCACAGTACTCCTGTTGCAAGAAACAAATGCTTGAGGCTGATTGGCAATGAGCATTGCACCAACCTGGTGGCCAACCAGATTTTATACAAACTACTACACACAAGCTAGGGGGGTCCTGACTTTGGTTCATAAATCGATAAAATGTGTACTTAAAAAAAGCTACATTGATACGGAGGTCAGGTATGTCGTCCTATACTGTACACTGGTGGATATAGAGTACCTTATAGTGAACACGTATGGACCCAATGTGGACACCCCAGAAGTTTTTCGACAATATTGACACCATTCTCATGGGCTATGTTGGGGGGGAGATATGAACCTAATCCTGGACATTGGGTTGGATAGAACCGGGACTTCATCCAGAATCCTATCATGAGCGGCACGTAGATTACACATGCACAGCACAGCGCTTGGTATCCGGGATGTCTGGAGGGCCCTACACACGCAACAATGAGAATATACATACTACTCATCAGTACATGACAGCTCTTCCAGAATCTACCTCGTCCTGGTCTTGGGTGGATTAATAGGCAAGGTCGAGGACGCCCAGATACTTGCACGCACATTGTCTGCCCAGACCCCTGTTACCGTAACTGTGCGTAACTGTGCGGTATGGACTATCCCCGCCTGCCTTTAGCTCATGGAGCCTCAAGTCGGGTGCCTTACAAGACATTGGGCCTCATTACGACTGATGCGGAATGGGTTAACGGTCTCCGCGAAAGGAGGCGGACCCGTTAAACCCGTTCCACCTCATTACAAGCTCCCCTCACGGGACCCGGTAACTAACGCCTGGTCAAACCAGGCTTCCTTACCGGGTCCCATGAGGGGAAGAGGGAGCAAACAATGGGCCGCTCGTAATCGGCCCGTTGTTTGATCCCTCTCCCATTCCCATTGAGCCCTATGGGGGCTCAAATGGGGAAGGGAATGGCCCGGTAATTCCCCATTCAGAGAACCTGGACCCAATTTTGGCGGCAGCCATGCCGCCAATAGCGGCATGGCTACCGCCAAAGTCGTAATGAGGCCCCTGGTATTCAAAGCTGATATCCTGGCAGATATCGATACCTTCTTTGATTGCAACACACAGCATGCCACAACAGCTGGGAAGCCTTTAAAGTCAATATCAGGGGCATGTCTATCTCCATGGAGGCCGGGGTATTGAAGGTGATACGGAATGATCTACGCTGCTCTGAGTCCAAGTTGCGGAGGATGGTGCGGGAGTGTGGGTCAGCAGCTGATCCCGCTAAACTCGTGCAGATAAGGGATGAACTTGAGACCTTCGAGTCACATGCCTTGCGGGATATTCGCTACTTTAGTCGACCACAGGCTGCTAGGAAATACAGGGAGGGTGAAAGACCCGGCAGGACCCTTGCTGGACTGACTAGAGGGGAATGGTGTCAAGCACAGATCCAGTGCGTCAAGGATACGCAAGGCAACCCAAATTGGTCAGACCAACAGTTTTTGGAGGTCTTCACTGAGTTCTCCGCTAACCTTTATGCGTCACCGCCAGAACATGGCAAACAGAACATCCAAGACCTTCTTGATCTGATCCCTATGACGTACATCTCTCAGGCGACTATAGACCATCTTGACTCCCCGATCACAGTAGATGAAATAGTTCAGGCCATCACGGATCCCCCGAAGGGTAAGGCCCCTGGGCCTGATGGGCACACCCCCATATTTTACCAAGAGCATGTAGCGAGTTATTACAGGTCTGGACCGAATCGCTTTAAAAGTCCATCCTCCCTCCCTCCATGTGTGAAGCAGTTATAACAGTGCTACACAAGCCGGACAAGCCGGGTGACAAATGCAGATCATACAGGCCCCTCTCTCTCTCATGAATATCGACACCAAGATATTTGCTAAGATAATAGCAAACCGGTTTCTTCCGATTATGTCACATCTGGTGCATGAAGATCAGGGGGACTTCATGCCCGGGAGGTCGACTTCCCACAATATACGACAGCTCTTCAATGTTATGGCTAGAATTGATCGGGATTCAGATGCTGTGGCTGTGACTCTGGATGCCCAAAAGGCTTTTGATAAGGTTTCCCCGCGATATATGTGGTTGGTTATGGAGACGATGGGGAAGGGCCCAAATATGATTGTATATATTAAATTGCTATACACGGCACCTGCGGCAAGGGTCTGGATCAATTCTCTGACATCTGCACCACTCACACTTTCTAGGGGTATGTGGCAAATTCGCCCATTTTCCCAGATTCTCTTTGCATTGGTCATTGAACCAATGGCGGACTACATCAGAGCACGTCATTTTCATAGGGGGATATACCTGAAGGACACGCCCGAAATAATATCTTTATATGCTGATGATGTATTGTTATATACTAGAAATCCCGCTGCTAACCTAGACCTGATCTTGCGGGATGTAACTCGCATCTGCACCTTCTCGGGCTTCACAATCAAATACCCTAAATCAGAGATATTTCCGCTTACCAATACAACCCAACAACCCGTGTTGAAATACCCCCTCTGTTGCTCCCTGGATGGCATTCGATAGCCAGGATTCCGGGTGGCGCTCTCCGAACCGGCCCTGATGGCTGAGAATTACATCGCCCAACTGGGCGCGCTCTCCCACTATCGTTAGCTGGAAAGCTCTCCCCAACTTCACGATATACTGGACGGCTGCTCAAGCCTAATATGCCACGTATTGGTACCCGGGGTCGGCATCCCCACCCCATGTTAAATTGGAAGGTCTAGCGGCAACAGCGATAAATATCATGACACTGATATTCTTCCAAGACCATGTAACCGATTCCCCATCTGATCCCGTGGCAACTACCTTGCAGGCATGGCACCAACGGTTATGCAGAGCATCAGACCCTCCCCCTTATTATAAATGGCTCCCTATCTGGGGATTTCCTGGACTTGAACGCACACATGATAGACTACTAGCCCAACACCGGCAAGTCCTGGGGTATCAGGCACTGACTGACCTGTGTACTGATGGTAGATTCATTACACCGCAAACATGACGCCCGACCCACTTTGGATCGGCACTGGATATGCTGCAATATTATTGGCTTCATGCTGTCTTCCATGCCCTGTGGCCCTCTTGCTTGATTGAACTGCCTGACGTACCAGGGGTCGCATACATAGCCAACTCAGGTGGTACTCACGGAGTGGTCTCTTCCCTATATAAAATGCTAGCAGCAAAAGTCCCAGGCCAGCCCTCTGTAGCTCGGAACGAATGGGCAAATGAACTAGGCTTGGATATCACACATGCATTGAGGAAGAAAATGTGCTCACTTACAAACAGGATATCCCTCAACTTTCGGTTTAGATGTATGCAATATACATTGTTGAATAGGCTGTACTATACTCCCCGTAAAGTCGCCAAGTTTGCTCGCAATGGTATACATGTCTGTGCACGATGCCGAAAGGAAGGGGTTGATCACCTACACATGTTCTGGACATGTGGGGCACTGGGAGGTTACTGGGACGAGATATTGGGGCCTGTTTCAGACATTATCAGAGCTGTGGTTGCCCAGTCCCATTGGGGGTGCCATTCAGGATGTGGGACACAGATGACACTAATAAAATGGTTATATTTTTTAATATAAGCTGCATGGTGGCTAAGAAATGTGTGCTCCAAAGCTGGAAAAGTCCATCTCCTCCAACCTTTCAAAAGTGGCTCAACGCATCTGTGAGGAAGAGTATATCACTACTCTTCCGATACACTCTCGTCCCAGGAATGTGTGGTCTGCCTTTAATAGCTACCTTGCCAGGCAAGCTGACAGTACATCAAGGTCTTCCTCACCCGGGGGCCATGTGTGTAACCTAAGGTTTTAGGGTGGGATGAAGACATTGGGCTTCATTAAGATCCAGGCAGTAGAGTGATAACGGCACTGTTAGAGCTGCCAGTGCCGTTATCACTCTACCACCTCATTACGAGATCTGCTAGCGGGTCCTGCTAAGGATGACTGGTCAGACCAGGCGTCCTTAGCGGGACCCGCTAGCAGACCAGGATGCTAACAACGGGCCCGTCCTTAATGGGCCAGTTGTTAGTATCCTCCCCATTCCCATTGAGCCCTATGGGGTCTCGAATGGGAATGGGGATGTACCGGGTCCGGCTCCCACAAAAGGAATTTACCGGGCCCTCCAAGGTCGGAATGGCCTGGTAAGTCCCCTTTTGCAGGACCCGGACACGGGTTTGGGGGTAGTCATGCCCTTATTAAGGGGATGGCTACCTCCAAACTCGTAATGAGGCCCACTGAGTATTATGAAACTGTATCGTCCGCCTCGAAATATGTATAAGTGAACAATGTCCTTGCTCTGAAGTATGTGTTTGCTGAAAACTTCTGCCAAATAAATACAACTTTTTAAAAAAAACTAAAAAAAAATATTGATGGGGACTGACAGTGCTCTTGGGGCAAACAAACATGTTTCAGATGCATATTTCTATACGAAAAGGAAGTAAAATCTTGTGAGTACTTATGGGTGGGAATTGAGAAGAATGCATTTTTTAAATCTATAACTTTAAAATATTTAGCCTTAGGGGGAATATTACTTAATATTGTGGCATGATTTGGAACTAAAGGAAACTCTGCTTCAACAATATTGTTTAGGGGGTCCATGTCCTGAATAAATCTTCATGACCCCCCCCAGTTGATTTCTACACTGGGTACACAACCGTGTTACATGGTGACTCAGATGGCACTAATATTCCTTGCTTCATGAAAGCGGAAATGGTCTTGAATATACCTTCATCCGCTTTTCGGGGCATGGGATATTGTTATGCTCATGGAAAGAAAGCTCCTGGTGAAGCTTGATTTTAACTGCTCCTACTCCTTTCAATAGGCCCATGTCATATGGACTGGTGGTCCTTAAAATATTTGTCACGTTCTCCAAATCTTTCTGGAGAAATGATGGTTTCTTTTTTACCATTACCATTCTCTGCGACATTTCCATATTCTCCACTTTAATCCAATAAGTGAGACTTATAATGAATACTAAATCATCATCAGAATAACCATCCCCAACACAGGAAATATCATCATTAAATTCAGTATAAGTTGTGCAGTCATGGACATAATCATCCTCCCCTATTGGTTCAGCTATGATTTTTGCTTGATTCAATATTCTACATCTAACAATTAGGATTGCAGGGTTTGAGATAATTACCTCATACCCTGATGCTCTTTGTGTGGTCATTGTACTTTTGGATTTCTCTAGAATGGCATACAATGTGTGCTCAACTAATAATGGTACTGAACACCACATTGTAATATTTGAAGCTTTTTCAATTACAAATGCAGCAGCAGCTAAAGATTATACATTAGGGTAATGCCCTTTCATGACTGGATCTAAACTCCCACTGTCATAAACCAATGGTTTGTGTCCATGTCCTAATGTAGTTTTCTGTGTGAGAACTGCTGTCATGACTTCTCCATTTGAATGAGAATATAGGTAACATTCTTCATGATAGTCTGGAATTCCTAGCGCAGGCACTGTAGTCATTGCCTTTTTTAATTCCTCAAATCCTTCAGTCATTCCATCTGTCCATGTTAACTTACTTTTGTCTACCTGTGCTTCTTTAAGATGTTTTAAAAGTGGTTGAATATAGGTGCTGTTATTAAAACCCCAGGCCCTGCGATAGTACCTAGACCTAAAAACTGTTGCATTTCCCTCACTGTTCTAGGTTCTGAAGTCTTCATAATTGCTTCTGCTCTTTCAGGTGTCACTTTTCTCCCCTCTTGAGAGATTAGATGTCCTATGTACAGGACGTCTTCCGGACAATATTGTAACTTTTGTCTACTTTATATCCTTTCTCTGCTAATATGATCATGAGTCCCACTGAGTCTTACCTGCACCTTTCCTCTATCTGACTGCACAGCAATATGTTATCCACATACTGTATTATTGCACTCTGGAGCTGTACATTGCCCAGGTCCATCTGAAGGACCCTGTTAAAGATCGATGGGAAATCACAGTGCTCTTGGGGCAGACAAGTATGTTTCAGATGAATATTTCTATACGAAAAGGAACTCAAATTTGTGAGTACCTATGTAGCGGAATTGAGAAGAATGTGTTTTTTAAATCTATAAATGTAAAATATTTAGCCTTAGATGGAATATTGCATAATAGCATGGCAGCACTTGGAACTAAAGGAAACTCTGCTTCAACAATATTGTTGAGGGGACAAAGATCCTCAATAAATCTCTTTCACCCCCCAGTTGATTTCTACACTCGGTACACAGCCGTGTTACATCGGAACTCAGATGGAACCAATATTCCTTGCTTCATTAAAGCAGAAATAGTCTTGAACATACCTTCATCTGCTTCTCGGGAAATGGGATATTTTTATGCTTGTGATAATAAAGCTCCTGGTTTAGGCTTGATGTTAACTGTTCCTACTCCTTTCAATAGGCCCATGTCATATGGACTGGTGGTCTATAAAATATTTGGCACTTTCTCTAAATCTTCCTGGAGAAATGACGGTTTCTTTTTTACCATCACCATTCTCTGCAGTATTTCCATATTCTCCTCTTTAATCCAATAAGTGAGACTTATAAAGAATGGGGAATCAGTTACATAGTCTTGGGAGAATATCAGTGTCATGATATTATCACTGCCGAGGCTAGACCTTCCAAAAATCCTGTTACTTTTATACATATATTTGCAATAGAGTCCAACCCCATATTTTTGCCACCTTCAATGTTCTACTTACATCTGTGGCTCAGCCCGAGTCCCTCGACATTGATTCTTCACCATTCAACCAGTTTGCCTTAAGTTCGTGGGGCACCTGCGAGGACTGGATAGGGATTTCATCAACGGGGCACCAGTCGAGCGATTCTTCTGACACACTGATCTCCACAGGAAGCTCCACGGTCTTGTGGGTAATAGTGGAATCAATCAAGAGTCAGAGAGTCTAGATCTGGCCCTAGGCCGATTAGACCAGAACCAGCCGCAGTGCAACCAGCATGTGCTCTAGCACCTTGAAGTGACTAATGTGCTAAATGCAATGACCATAATGATCTCGGACCCAACTAACTGGACGACTCAAAGTATGTGGGAAAATACTACTTTATTATCAGCATAAAATAAAGTACGGCATTCTAGTGACTAACAAGCAGTAATGTGCGCACTCACACCCAAATCTGATTATACAAAGGTTTTATACCTCGATGTGCGTCATCTATGATGTCATCCTACGTGGCAAACCTAAACCTATTGAAGGAAGGGATTGGTTAAGGCATCATATATACCTATGGTATACATAAGTGTTAATAACTTGGTTGGCTGCCCCTTATCTGGTGGGCACAACTTAAATGAATATGTATAATACTGATTATTGTGGAAAAAAATTGCAGCGGGTAGGTCTTTGCAA
Organism: Ambystoma mexicanum; assembly: GCF_040938575.1. Classification (NCBI taxonomy): domain Eukaryota; kingdom Metazoa; phylum Chordata; class Amphibia; order Caudata; family Ambystomatidae; genus Ambystoma; species Ambystoma mexicanum. The sequence continues at coordinate 593,645,568 of NC_090927.1, forward strand.
CATTGTATAGACCCTCATGATTGGTTGGCATACTTTCCCAACCTTGGACTTTCGACTTGTTAGCAGCATGTAATCAAAACGAAACTCAGGTGCTGCAAGCAATGTCAGACTACTCCCCGCTTTCCCAATTAGTCTGGATTAGGCCCCATTCAAACGCTTCTCCTTTGCAGTTGACCTCAAAGCCTGCTCTCTGTTCTGGGACATTCAAGGGAGTGTAGGCACACTTCATTTGGGCTTAATGAATAGCCCTTTTTTCAATTTCTGAATCACTTGTGTGGAGACCACCAATTCGTCCATCTCAGCCTTCTATTTACTGCTATTTGATTCAATTGTGCTGGATGTCATTACACTTGTCGGCCTCTGGAGATTTGCTCACTCCATCTTGCATAGACTTTCTGCATCTTTAATTGTCTAATACTTGGCTCTTGCAGATGTTTTCTCCTTTGCTTAATCTAAGAGAAATATGTTTTATGTGCATGACATATCCTTTTGACTCCCCTTGTGCCTTGCAATTATTCCTTGAAATAGCATCCTTGATCCCAGGCCAATAGACCCCTCTTTATTCCTCATACAATGCTGTTTTTCCAGCGTCTCCTGACTCTGCAGCCCAGATCTGTCTCTGAGGTAGCTTGAATGGTTTTAATACGAGTTTGACGTCCACCTGTCCATCATGCCCGCTCTAGTCATGTTATACTTTCCTCTGCAGCAAGCTTCTATATGTCTCATCTACCTTGCATTTTGGCGTATTTACATTTTTTAATCAGCAGGTTATTTTATCTTCTTTGCAGATACAATGTCTTCATGTTTGATTACATGCATGTCATTTCAGTGAGTCTCAGTATCTCTCCTCTATGATATCACCCCGCTCTTGTCAGATTTCACTTATAGCTCTAGGATGTTCAATGGTTTGTGCAGACATCCTTCCACCCTCTGAGTGCGAAGGTACATTCAATATGGTCTGAGTGCATATCGTCTCTCATACACTTGATGCAGTATTGTGATGATACTCGGTGTCTCACATAGGGCTCTTCTCCTACTTTTCCTTTTAAAAAAATATGTATTGTGATATGGCCAAATAATAAGTCATAACTTTTTACACAGTAATACATTAAACAAAAATTATCCTAGCATGACATGATAACCCATATTTTGTCAGAAATAGAGACAATACAAAGAAAAAACAGAATACACAGTAAAACCAAAAGAACATTAATAAAAAGATTAAGAACACAAGGAGGCACACTACAGTACTTAGTGAGAGGAAGAAAGAGAGGTAGAATCAAACACCTATCCTTATCATCCTAATTATTTGTTAGTATCCTCTAGATTTAAAATGTTTAAGATCCTCACTATTTCAACAGTCAAAAACACTCCATTGCCTGAGGCCAGTCTTTCCCAGACAACCCGAGTGCAGAAAGTCAACATTTTTCACGAACCTCTGCAAGGTACGTAATCTTAGGTCTTTAGTTCCCAGACAGGCTGACAACAGGTGTTTCAATGTCTGTGTATCTTTCATCTCACATTTTTGACAAATATCAAATGGGTCATTTTCCTGTCTCAAATATGTAAAATTTCGAGCATCAAAACAATAATCTAAATCTTAGGAAGGTCACCCTGATCCTTGGATCGGGGGATTTCCTTAGGTAAGTGGGCAAAACAGATCTTCGTTTGTCCAGTACTGAGAACGAGTGAGCTAATTTAGCTGTCCTCATTTTCTCGATTGATCTAATCCAGTCCCAAGTCTTCATACACTCTTTTACTTTGGTTGGTTTTTCAATTAGAGTTTCAACATCAGAACTGGCCTTTTCTAGGATTTCAGAGCATTTCTTTTTCAGGTGTTTTAAGAAATTATTATCCTCCTTCTTTAACTGTACCGCCACATCCTCATATAGTGATTTAGCAGGGGGATCTAAGATTAGTCTATAGAGTGAGATCCATCGCCATTCCATCCAGGCGAGGAGAGATGTTAATCCTAATTCGTACCGGACAGATACCAATGCAACACAGTTAGGAAGCGTTAGCAATCTCTTCCAAATTTTAGACTCAAACTTTTCCCAATAAATGTCAAAACTAGAAATATTGCATTCCAGGCCGAATAGTAACAACAGAACCACTTTCCCCAAACAGTATTTTATTAGAGGTAATACAGAAAACTTGCAAAACTTCAGTTGGATCTTAATCTTTTGAGAGCCCAAATTCAGGATCTTAATCTCCAAATTATCAATCAACTCCCCCATAGAAGGACTACTACTAATCTTAGAGCCTGGATACATTAGATCCTTTACAACCATAATTACCTGGTTATCAATCTGCCATATAAAGGATTTAGTTTTCACCACAGGACGCTTAAATACCATTACTTTGGATTTGTCTGGATTTATTGTTAAGCTATTAGCTTTAGTGTAAGCCGCCAGGGCACCCAGAAGTCGCTGGAGTCCCATTTGGGTGTAATCCAGAATAACAATATCGTCAGCGTATGCTAACCATGACATTTTTGTCTCTCCTAGTTTAGGACTTGCCACTAAGAGATCTAAGAACCACCCGTACAGGTCAGAGAGATACAAATTGAAAAGAAAAGAGGCCACAAGACAGCCCTGAGGTACACGTCGTTCAATCCCAATTGATTGTGATAATTCCCCAGATTTAGTTAGTTTTACTCGCAGAGAGGAATTCCGATGGAGTTCTATCAGGATTGCTAAGAGGTGGTCAGGCAGGCCCCAACTCTTCAACTTCCTCTATAGACGGTCTTGGTGGATCATATCAAATGCCTGAGATAGATCCACCCAGGCACCATACAAGGGTCTACCCTCTTTCATTACTGAGCCTGACCTCAAACTACTCAGAATCAGATTATTAAGAGAGGTCGACAAACCTCTTCTGAAACCTGTCTGGAACTGAGAGATGATTCCCTTTGTTTTGGGCCAATTCTCCAAATCTCTCAAATCTAACCCTTGAAAAATGTTTCCATCTGCGTTGAGTAAAGAAATAGGACGGTAATTAGTTGCCACCATACGATCCCCCCGTTTATAAATTGGAATGACAACAGAGGTTCGCCATGAATCCGGAATCCTCCTTAACTCGAGAATATTATCAAACAATGCTTTTAACACCCTAGCCCACATGCTCGGATTAGACTTCAAAATGGCATTGGTGAGACCATTAGGTCCCGATGTGCAGGATGCTGATGATTTTGAGATTGTGTGCATTATATCTTCCAGGGGGCAACTAAGGGTATAAGGAGAGCTCAAGGGGATGTCAGTCACCTTTTCAACGGAAGCTCCATACAATTTCGCAAAATGTTCCACCCAAGATTGTTCCTGGATAATCACGTCTTGAAACTGAAACTCATTCCCATTAATCAGGGACCAGAAATTACGCAAGTTATTAAGGCATAGGGTTTTTTACATGGCTTGACCAGCCCTATTTAACATTATGGATCTATTTGTTCTCATCCAATTTCTAAAGATATTCTTAATCATTTTGGCCTCCTCTGATTGTTTAACCGGATTTACTATAGATTTTTTTAGGGCGTTCAGTTTTCTTCTTTTCTCTCTTTTCTTTACCAACATTTTAAGATCAAAGGAATGTCTACATGGTGGCTTCCGATTCGAGGAGCCTATAAGAGGCAAATCTACATTCCACAGCAAATCCACAAAATGCTGTGGATTTCATTGTAAATGTAGATCCTGATCTGTCCGTATATTCAACGGTCTTTCAATTTTTAAGGTCAAATTTTGACCACCTCTGGTAAATCTTTCTAGCCTGTTGCCTGCCCTATTTATAGTACATTTTTGCTTATAAGTCGGGCCAGTGGGTTGTTGACCCAGCTTAAAAGTGGACTCTATTATCGCATGATCACTCAGGGGTTCATCTTTAATTTTAAGACTTCTACAGCAGTCAAATAGCCCCCTCGAAACAGCAACATAGTCTATGATAGAGTATGATTTACCTCGTCTCCAAGTAGGAGTCAGGTGTCCATTTAAGACTCTCCGATCCCAGTCCTTCATAAATTGGAGCCATACCCTGCCATCTGCCCACTTCCGTTTTCCTAGATCCATTTGGAACAGATCCACCCCTATACATTGCGAATTCAGATCCCCAGCAATAGCACTTCATCTCTGGGGTATTGATTAGTGGAAAGAATTGGCAAATCCCTCAAATTCTGAATAAATGTGACTAGAGGCATACTAGCAGGGTTCCAACAGATGTTACCAATAACCAACCATGTTCTTCTCCTTTGCCCTTCAATATTACTCTAACAATCATTATTCCAGCAACCTCTCCCGTAATTATCATCGAGGATGGGAATATCTCATTTCTGCACATGATACATAAACCTCCCACCAAGTGTCCTACAGACCTTCCATCAGCCAACTGATGATATGATGAAAACCCATTTACATCAAAGGAAGATCTTAACCAGGTCTCTTAGAAGAAAATCACGTCAAAAGACTCAAATGTGTACCGTTTCATCTCGATATTGGTAAAATAGTTGAAACCCCTCGAGTTCAATGAGAACGAACAAATCAAACAGTTAGCCAGGGACGCTGCTCCATCATCCCCAATTTATGAAGAATTTGAGCCACTAATTCAGGTACCATTTCCAGAACACCGACTGATGTAGATTGGGTCTTCGTTGACAGTTTTCCCGAGTGTTGGGGAGCATATATACTTTGTTGATCTGTTGGTATATCCTTCAGGATTGATGCATCAGTTGTAATTGAATAACCCTGCTCACGCCATTCCGCACTGGCCCCCAAAATCGTCTCCTAACCCAAAGTTGACTTTAAAACCAGTTCAGCAATGTTTGTATTGGGGAGACAAGGAAAACCAACTTGGTCAATATTTGTCTTTGTAATATATTTTAGTGCTGGAATGGCTTCAATCTCTGCCAAAATGGCAGAATGATTCAAAGGTGAAATTCCCATGTGGATTGGGCAGATCCAAGAGAAGAATCTGTGACTTTGAGGCCCATCTTGTTGCTTTCCTCTCGTCAAATCCTTTGTTAACGGGTTAACAAAAGGTCCAGGCTTCTGAGCATCGGGTCCCTTTTCACCAACTACGGGGGCCCCATTCCAAACCAATCTAGGGTCTCTTTCTTACATTGAATGACACCATTTTTCTTTTGAAATTGCCATTTTAGCATTGGATTTTAAGAAAATTGGTGCCAATTTCAATAGTGGCTTAGCATTGGTTGGCTTTAGGAAAATTGGACCAATTTTCAGAGCAGGTTTCAATAATTCAGTTTGGGTCCCCACAGTTATCTTCCGGGGTACTGTTTCCACTGGAGAGAGAGCGGACCATGTTTTGATCATTCTTTTTTGCCCTCCTTGAATTTTTTTGTTTTGTTTGCCTTTTCCCTTGAATTTCCCATCAGGGGTCTTTCAAGTGACATATAAAGCAAGATGTGGCGCTTGCTTTGTTTTTCTTCATAGTTTTCCCTCCTTGGACTTCCTTTGCCGGATATTCTGGAGTCTCTTCTGAGTCCAAGGACACTTCTAGGTGCTGTTGTAATCTTTTCAGTCTTTTTTTCTTTGTCTTCCCATTTGATTTCTTTTTCGCTTTGTGCGAGATTTGGTTTGCCCGTTAATTTGGGCTAGCCTCATAAATTTATAATATGTTGAGGTGGACAGAGTTGTATCTTCCAATTCTTAATAGGATATATTAGCAATAGGTTGGTGTTTTATGTAACATGGGCATTAAGTTTGAAGATTTTTGCCCAATACCTGTTGCATCTAGCATTTAGCGATGACAAAACCTCTTTCACATCTTCCCAATTGGCCTCCAGCATTTCTATCTTTTGTGATTGATGAGCGAACAGTTGGCGGAATTCAGTAATGGTCTCTCTGTGTGATTTATTCACTGCTGTTTTTAAAGCAACCAGAGAGCTATCACTGATTTCCAGGTCTTTAGTAATTTCCAATAAGAAGCCCGAATGTTGGTGGACATCTGCTTTGATATTGTCAAAAATCTTCACCAGTGAACTCAACACAAAGTTAAGTGCAGCCATTGATGAGGTATTGGTTGCTCCTGGGGCAGACTATCCACCTTCTTCTCTTCCACTGATGATCTCTGCTCATTCATGAGAGACTTTTCTCGGAAATCTTTTGCTGTTTTAGAGACCTCCATCAGGGCGGAGATCGCATTAAGTTCAAAAGTAGAGTCTAGATTCGGGGGAGATCCATATTCACCAAGTTATCCTCCCTCAGATCGATCCTGGGAGCCTCCCCAAAGCCACCCTGTGTGCACAACATCAGCAGAGACTGATTTGTTTGTTTGTCTAACTCTGTTTGAAAGTTCTTTATTGGACTAGAATTGGATTAGAATCTTGAGGAAAATATTTCAAAATTGTATTTTTAATTGAGCTCCACGCCAAGGTATAGTCTCGATTCATAAAGGAGCATTGCTTTTGCTGCAAGCCCTTAGGCGTGGACTCACCCAGCTCACCATATGTAGGAATATTGATAGCAACCAAACCTGACCCACTGTCACAAACTTTACCCTTAGACTGGGAACACAGAGCCTCTGGCCCTCGCCCCAGTATTCCTGCAAGGCCCCAAGGGGGCCATCTTGTGCGCATTAAAGAAGGGGATGAGTATAAACAGCGTTCCAAATCAAATGCGGCTTATACGAATACCAAGTGATGCTGTTCGGCCTATGCAATGCCCCAATAATTCATGAACGATGTTCTGAGAGAACTGATTGATGTCTGTGCCTTAGTCTACATCGATGGTGTATTCGGCTTCAGAACAAGATCATGTCAGGCATGGACGTGCCGTTCTTACCAAACTCCATCAACATCATCTCTACGCCAAGCTTGAGAAATGCTCCTTTCACGTTACGGAAGTAGAATTCCTGGGTTTTACCCCAAGCTCATTCAAGGGAGTCCAGAGCATGCTAGGTTTCGTGAACTTTTACCTCCACTTCATCCCAGGGTTCTCGCAAATAGTACACCCGATCACGTCGCTATTAAGGAAGTGCAACAAAACGTTTCGATGGACAGAGGAGGCCGAAAAGGCCTTTCAGGAACTCAAGGCAAAATTCACCATCGCCCCAATCTTACAACACCCACGCCCGGACCTTCCATATGTAGTGGAGACTGATGCTTCCAGTATGGCGATGGGTGCGGTGTTATCCCAAAGGGACCCACACACCGGCCAGCTACATCCCATGGCGTTCTGGTCATGAAAATTCTCACCGCCTGAGCTCAACTATGCCATCACGGATAAGTAGCTACTGGCCATCAAGTCCGCTTTCAAGGCTTGGCGACACTACCTGTTGGGAGCCAGACATACATTCACCGTGATAACAAACCACAGAAACCTACAATACCTGAAAGGTACAAAGGCTCAATCTTCTCGACACCTATGGTGGGCCCTATTCTTTGTGGAATACGATTATGTAATCACGTATGACCAGGAGTCAAAAATGGCAAGGCTGACGCCCTTTCACGCATGGGCACCGATGAGGTGGTGTATACACCTCCTGACTCCGTGGCCATCATTCCGGGGGAAAGACTCTTAGGCATCACAACTACGATGATGCAAGACGAGTTACTGTATGAAGTCCGGCAAGTTTTAACTCAGGAGCAGCTACGAGAGTGGGGTTCAAGTGGAGAACACTATAGCCTTAAAGACTAACTGACTTACTACAGAAATCGGCTATTCGTGCCTGTAAAAGAACTGCAAGAACAGGTCATCTCAGAATATCAGGAGTCCCTCATGGAAGGCCACCCAGGAATTGCCAAGACCCTGTCCAAGGTAAAACGGAGTTACTGGTGGCCAACGTGGTGCAGTTCATCACTTCCTGTGGTATCGGTGCTCAGAACAAGTCAACAAAGCAAAGACTCGCTGGACTTCTACAACCATTGGACATTCCGCCGACTCTGTGGCACACGTTATCACTTGATTTAATCACTGATCTACCATCCTGCCAAGCTTATAACACTATCCTAGTGATTGTGGACCTGTTCTTCAAGATGGCTCATATCTTCCCGTTCAAAGGGCTACCAAACGCATTGGGCCTCACTAGAGCCTTCCTAGAACATGTGTTACGGATGCACGGGTTTCCATCAGTCTTGATTTCAGATCGAGGTACCCAATTCGTGTCCAGCTTCTGGAGGAAGTGTTGCTCGATGGCCCAAATAGACATCCGATTATCCACTAGCCATCACTCCCAAACGGATGGTCGAACGGAGAGGACGAATCAAACGCTCGAGCAATACTTGCATTGCATGCTTCGCCAAGCAGAAGGGAGTTGGAAGGATCTATTGTGGGTTGCTGAGTATGATAATAACAACTCCCTACATAGCAGCACCGGGCAAACGCCGTTTTTACTGTATATGGCAGACACCCACGCACGTCAGAACTGGACATCCCCACGACTCTGGAAATGCCAGCCGTCACAAATCTACACGTGACTATTTCACAGGCGTTCACAACAGCCAAAGAACATCTGCAGCAAGCCAAAGCCCGCCAAAAGAAATACGCGGACCAACATCGCACAAAGGCCCCCGACTACCAAATAGGGGACATGGTAGGCTTACAAACATGTACCTCTAAAAGGAACCCGAACATTACGCCCATGGTTTTAGGACCATTCCCAGTTGAATCCATCATAAACCCAGCCGCTGTGAAGCTGACGTTGCCAACCCACATGCGGATACATCCAGTGTTTCACGTATCCCTCTTGAAACCAGTTCAACCTGGAACCCGAGTGACTACCCCACCAGGGCCTGTGATAGTTCGAGGAGAAGCAGAATTTGAGGTCAAAGATATCCTGGATTCCAAGTATGTTAGAACGAAACTCTACCTCCCAGTGAACTGGAAGGGATATGGTCTGCAGGACATGACATGGGAGCCCAGTGATTACATTCATGCTCAACGCCTAATTCGGCGCTTCAAAATAAAATTGAAGCAGGGAGCAATTTTACCTCAAGTAAGACAATACCCCATGTCAAAAGAAGCTGATGCAGGTATCCATGACACTATTGCCACCTTAGTGCGACAAGGGATATTAGTGTCTTCAGAATCCCCATGAAACACGACTGTGTACTGTGAGCAGTCTGATGGTGTCCTCACTTCTTGCCCCAATATATCCTCCTCCCACGAGCCAGGGAAAGGCCATCGCTTTTGGATCCTGACTCTTGTGGTGGATATGGGTGGGAGGATCATCTGGGTGGAGGAGACTTGGGGAATGGGGATGAGGCACCCATGGATGAGACGTGGTATACCCCATTTCCTTTCCACAGTGAATCAGATGTTCCCCAGGTCTTTATAGGGTATTATCAATCATGTCCATATATTTCCAGAAAACACTAAGATGAGGAGGAGGCAACACAGAGTTATACATACTTCTTTTATTAACTCAGCCAAACACCACTTTTGTACTGTGAGAAATAAGAGGGCTACAGAGGGTTACAGGTGGAGCAACCAGGCAGGTCCACCTAATGGGTTCTGCCATAGTCAGGCAATTGGAGTCAATGAGCCACACCTGAGATCACTCAACCCTCCTAGCTGATATAAAATACTTTTCCGCATAGAGCAAAGGGGAAAGGGCTGGAGAGAGAGAAGCTGGAGAAATGGGAGCAGGGAGCTGTGTCACGCAGAAGAGAGAGAAGTTGGGCTACAGGCCGGTCACAAAAGCGTCTGGAAGTCCTGCTACCCTCCTTATCGGGTACACTCAGCAGGAGCTGTGGTATGCCTGAGAAACCCTGCTGCCACAGAAAACCAGGAAAGTGAGCTGTTCTCTTTGTGGCTTCCACAAGGGAAGGTGAAGCTTGTGGAAGCCGGGGAGCAGAACGTGCAATGTTAAGAGTCCAATTGCGAAGCACAGCAAACCGAAGGGAGCTGCCGTGTGCAACCGGTGAGTGGGAACCAGGGAAACACTCATACCGAGGCAGGTTACCTTTTGAATACCGAACTGTGTATCAAGAAAGAGAGACATTTGCAAACAAATGTAAGATATTGAAAAGCATTGTCTACAATCAAGGGGCATCTACACGCTGTAGAGTAACAGCAAGTACCTGTGAATATCAATCTGAATGAAAAACATGGTTTTGAAAATAATGCTAACACTGGAGACTGTGTGAAACAAGTATTGGCAAGAGCCATTGGAAACTGTGTGAAACAAGCATTGGCATGAACCATTGGAGACTTTGTGCTTTGAGAAACCAAAGATAGCTAGAACCATACATGCCTACAAGTGATAAGTGGCCAAACAAGCAGTGGTGAAATAATAAAGAACTGTGAAATACTAAGCATTCCTTCTCCTGGCAGGAGAGTAAACCAGGCACCCCTGTAGAAATGAAGCAGTGGCATTGTGCATACCTAAAAAAGATAAGATGAAATCAGTAAGGTGAATCAGTTGCATGACCTGTAATGGGTAAACCGGTGGTCTGAAAACCGGGCCCAGACCAAGGACCCCCACCTACTGAAAAGACACATATAGTGACTGGCTGAGAAACCTGTGATTGAATATGTAGGAAGTTTGAGGTAAAAGAGAAAGTAAGGACATATATTTGTGAAACTTGTACAGAATAACCAAACCAGAGGAGCTCGGACGTGTCCCTGAAAATTGTGTTGTGAAGAACCAGAAAGCTAGCGGAAGAGAACCCCTTGGCATTGTGAATGGTCTTGACACTAAGGGAAGGGAACTTCTTTTGCAAGCCCAGAGCTGGAAAAAGCTCAGAACCTTTCCTTTGTGCATTTATTCCTTTTCAGGCCAGGTGCTGGAAGAAGCTCAGGACCTTTTGAACACTTATGTGTATACACATATATATCAGGGCAATTGTAGATTTTGGAGACAGTCATAGTAATAATCCCACTTTAGCAGATTGCAAGTTAGGCCTTTTCCCGAACCCTATTTTGAGTTGAATAAAATCTTGTTACAAACTGTATTATGTTGTGTGTATCTAACTTCATGATGCCTTCACAGTACCCAGTGAAAAAAGCAACACGAGGGCTGTGGAGAGGTAGAGTTTCCATCAGTTCCAAACCCAGCCACATTATTATGTAACATCCCATCCAAAGCTAAATATTTTACACTGATTTTACACGTTTCCATCCTCTTGCAATAGGAATCCCAGTATTCAAATGTGTGCACTTACCATGGGATTAAACTAAAACATACTTGTTACCCCAGTGGTATTGTGAATCCCCTTCAATCTTTTCTGTAGATGGACATGGGAAACACACAACTTGATAGCACAGTGATACAATATGTAGATGACATTTCATTGTTCAGCAAGGCAGAGGAAGAGTACAGGAGAGACTCAGTAAAGCTGATGACAGTACTGGCCAAGAAAGGGTACACAGTTGACAAACAGAAAATACAATATTGCAACAAAGACGTATTATATATAGGCCCGCTCATATACAAAGAAGGAAGGAAGGTAACACCTGAAAGAGCAGAAGCAATAATGAAGACACCCATAGAAGAGACAGTGAAAGGGTTACAGCAATTTCTAGGCCTTTGTCACTATTGCACAGGGTGGGTTTCTGACTACAGCACATATGTGAGGCCAGATTTAAAAGGACAGAAGAAGGTGCAAAAAGACAACACTGATGTAGACCCGACGAGCGAGATGATAGATGCCTTTGATGAATTGAAGCTAGTAATTACTGCAGCTGCCATGTTAGGGATCTCTGATAACAATGAAGAATTTTTTTTATTCTCCCATTCAAATGGAGTAGTGATATGATATGGCATTCATAATGTGCCTATACACAAGTGTTTCAAGGCATGACGAGGCAAGGGAGGGGGTACAGAAGGAAGACAGACAATGATCCTACTAGGCCAGATGACATTCAGATCGGTCAAGTGCATGGGAAGGGGAAGGAGGAAAGTGCAAGAGGGAGAAGATAGAGTGGACAGTACAGTACATGGGATAATAAAATAAACAACAAAAGTAAAAGTATGGCTAGTAGGTGGTGGCATGTGCAAAGGTAAGTGCAGACATCAGGTGTCAAGTACTGGTAGTGGTATTGTAGGGATACAGAAAACTGTTCCCAAGTGCGGGGGTTGCCAGGAAGGCAGTGCAGGCGTGTGACTGGAGGGGGAGGGGACCTGGGCTCTAGATCAGAGGGTGGCCAGGTAACCAGTGCAGTTTCAGTATCAGCTAGGAAGTCAGCAGGGTTCGAGGAGGGGAAAAAGCAGAAGCAAAGAGAAAAGTTTTGCGGTGCTTCCGGAACCGGAGATGATTCTCCTCAAGTTTCAGGGAGGGAGGGAGGCTGTTCAAGAGGGAGGCCCCAGCCGAAGAAAGAGATCTACCACCAACTCGTTGCTTGGAGAAGCAACTGACCCTGAGGGAGTTGGAGGCGGATGAGCGAAGAGATCGAGAAGGGAGATATTTAGGAAGAGAAAGTTGAAGGTATTGAGGCCCCAGAAGGCCTTATGGACAATGCAGAGGGTTTTGAACTTAATCCTCGCAGCCACTGGGAGCCAGTGCAGAGATTTCAGTCCTGGAGAGATACGATCCCTGGGCTTGAGGCCAAGGAAATGTCTTGCAGTCTTGTTCTGGATGAGTTGCAGAGGGCAAAGAGTAGAAGCAGGCAGATTTAGAAAGAAGCAACAGTCCAGCCTAAAGTGAACCAGAGCTCTGAAGACAGTGAGCTTCTGGGGGAAGGAGAGGAAAGAAGGAGAGTGTGGAGTCGAAGATGACCTCAAGGTTTTTAGCCTCACTGGTGGGAGCAGGAAGAGGGCGAAGAGAAGCCGGCCAGAGAGTGACAGGAAAGGTGGGAGTGGGTGTGCCGGTGAGGTGAATCTCAGTCTTCCTGCATTAAGGCAAAGATCATTGGCGGCACAGGGAGAAGAGGTGGCTGAGGGGAGCCTGAAAATGAGCTGAGTGTCATCCGCATAGGACTAGAAATTGTGGCAGTGTGCAGCAATGCGGTGGGCAAGAAGGGCCAGGTATTGGTTGAACGGCCAGGGAGAGACATTAGACCCTTGGGGGTCCTCAGAGTGCCAAGAAGTCAGCCCGACAGGGCCTGACCGCTGATACCCAGGTTATCACGGAGACGGTTGAGCAGGACGGCATGGTTGACCGTGTCAAAGGCAGAAGAGAGATCAAGTAAGATGAGGACACAGGGGGATTTGGGATCAAGGTTGGAGAGCAGGTCTTCACGGATGTTCAGGAGAACGGTTTCCATGCTTCTGGCAGCTCTGAAACCAGACTGATGATCATAGAGACAACCAACAGATTCAGTGTGAAGATTGAGATTGGAGATAGCCAGCTTTTTCAAGAGTTTGCCCAGGAAAGGAGTGATGTCTATTGGGCGATAGTTAGCCGGGCAGGACGGGTCGGCAGAGGATTTCTTAAGAAGAGGGTGCACAAGGGAGTGCTTCAGGGGAGAAGGGAAGACTCCAGTGGTGAAGGAGTGGTTGCAGAAGTCAGCCAGGGCAGGAGCCAGGAGTAAATGTGCTCCTTGATGGTTTTGGAGGAACAGGGATGAACCTGTTTTGACGAGACTTTCATAGATCAGACTTGTCTAGAAACCTTGTCTGGGGAGAACAGGGGAAAGACAGAGAAGGAGGGAGAGGAGGTGGCTGAAGAAGGGCCAGAGGAAGAGCAGGGAGTAGAGGGAGGAAGGGGAGAAGAGGAGAGAGAGGTATCCTGAGTTTTAGAGATGACATGAGAAGCCACTGCCATGCAGAGGGGCTGGGAAGGGACAGGAGAGGTAGATGGAGGCTGTTCTCACACAGAAAACTACCATAGGACACAAACCATTAGCATTCTACAGTGGGATTTTACATCCTGTCATGAGAGATCATAATTCTTGCAAGCAAGCACTGGTGACAGCAGTCTTTGTGATTGAGAAATTTGCCAGTATAACTACGAGATGCACAGTTACAACTTATGTTGAGCATGCCCTATTTGCCATACTTGAAATGCCCAAAAACACATTGAACACACAGAAAGCCTCCAGTTATGAAGTAATTATATCCAACCCATCAATCAAATTTCTGATATGCAGAGTTGTAAATCTAGACCCATTTATATCAGAACCAGTAAAGAAAGGAGATAGTGTGCACTGAATGCCATATTGACATACCATATGTCAAGGAAAATGCCCTAGGAGGGGTATAATTATCTTCATTGATGTGTCATTATCAATAGACAAGAGCACTGGCAAACAACATAGTGGAACAGAAAGTGGAACAGCTGTAGTGAAAGTAAAAGAGAATGGCCGCTTTTGGACAGTGGCAAGTGTGTGATTGCCAGCATATTTCTCAGCACAAGCAGCATAATTAGTAGCACTCATTTTGGCACTCAAAGCGCATGAATAAGAGGCAGTAATGAAGTACTACGCCTCCACCTATCTTATGTCAACAGTACAAGCAGGACTGTAACATTGGCAGGCCTTCTTACATGCAGATGGCACACCATTGCAGCATCCGCCACTTTTGAACAGGCTCATAGATGTACTGCAACTCCCATCGTCTATCGGCGTGAAGTCACAGCACATCATAGGTGCAGATTTGATTTTTTTCGCTGAAACGAGAGTGCCGATTTGGAAGCTAAAAGAGCAGCATATTTTCCTGGAATATCTGATATTGTGATGGCAGCAAATAAATACACATGTGCACGCAACATGGTGATGAAGGAAGGTTTTAATAAACTACCCATAGCACAAATAACTGAACAACAGGGAAGAGCACTACCAGAAGAACAAGTGCTATGAAGAAGAAGGGGGTACTCATTGTCACCCACAGATTCAATCTAGTGGCAGGACAGCACTGGGAAACCATTCATGCCCCTAGGGATGCTCACAGTAGCACTAGACCATTTGCACTACCCAGCACACACTTCAAGAGAGTGTCTTGTAGTGCTGATTTTGCAGTGGTGGTTATTCCCAAATTTGGCAGAACATGTTGCTTGTTTTGTTGTAAATTGTTTGACGTGCTAGACATTTACTGCTGGACATACTATGCATACAGTGAAAGGAGCAATACCCCTTTCTATTGGACCATTTCAGCATTTGCATATCTACAATGTAGATATGCTCCGAATTTGTAACAGCTACAGGTACATGTTAGTAGTCATATGTCCTTTTTCCCAATGGATCAAAGCAGGTCCATGCACACATCTGGATGCCACATGTGCTATGAAGTTCCTCGTACGTGAGGTATTTCCAAGGTGGGGTGTGTGCAAAGTGATAAAGTCTGACAATGGACCACATCTTTTAAATTAGGTATTTGAGCACATCACTTTCCTGTTGGGTATTACGCATACTTTCTCATCAATATACCACCCACAAGCAAACACCTTATGTGAGCGCCTCAATAGCCTCCTAAAACAGCACATTTCCAAACTAAAAGAGACACAGAAAAAAGGTTGGCTTCATTGCCTTCTTTTAGCCCTATATGCATTATGCAATTCAGCCCAGCTCTGACCATCATCTGACTCCACATGAGCTTGTGATGGGACGCTGAATGCACACAAGCTCAAACTGATGCAGAGAATGCTACCACTTTATTAGGGAGTGAAATGCACACTTATTTGACCGCTATGACAGAATTTCTTAAATGTATGTCTCGGCAGGAACGAGGGCAGCAGGGGATTTGAAGCAGACTGATGAAGCAAATGAACAAGTTAATCCAGAGGTTACACTGAAGCCACTAGTACTGTTTCCAGGGGAGAAGGTCCAGTGTAGAAATTTGATAAGATGGTGGCACAAGCCATGCTTTGAGGGACCATTCATAGTGGAAGAGGATACAAAGTATGCAGTAAAAATCCAATGAAGAAGTGCCTGGCTGCACCTCGGCGACGTCAAGCTCTGCAAAGGGAAGACCCCCACTGTCCACCAATATTGAGCATGAAGGTGACGAGGATATGAGAAGAATTCAAATGACAAGGACTGATCAGCAGTAAGACTAGAACACATTGTTATGATATGATATGATATGATATGGCATTAATAACGCGCCTATACCCAAGTGTTTGTTAACTCTATAGATACGTAGACAAGTCAGTTCAACATCCTCTCAACGACACTGGCCTAAAATAAAGCATGACACTTCTACAGTAAAAGGAAAATAACAGATACTGCCTATGGCAAATATATTATTTCTTGGTTTTATTCTTTCTTATGAACACTTATTCCCTTTCAGGAGCTTGGAACCTTTGCATAACTATATTACTATTCAATCTAACTGTTTACATACTGTGGGAAAGAAATGTTCTCTCAATATTGACTAGGTTTTTCTTGTGAACACTTGCTTTCAAGGATCAAAAAGGAATGGCTTTCCTGCAACAAAAATGCACATGTTGAATAATATAGGATATTCTCTCTTAGTGCCTAGAGGAGAGTCTACCTGCAGAACTTTGCAGAAAGTAGATACCCTAGCAATATCGATAAGAGCAATGTTTCTTACATTTTGTATTTTGAATATAATCATTTTTATTGCAGCAATAGATATTATCATGTATAATACTGTTAGACCAGTAAACACGATTATAAGCACGTTAACAATGATGAATGAACCAACACCAGAATAATGTTTGGTACTAAACACATAGATGAACAGACTTAAAACAAATGTGAAGTGTGCTAGACTACTCAATGCACCTGCCTAAATATATTGATGAGTCAGTCCATGTTACCAACAATATGTGGTATAAGCACATGAGCAAAGTGGGTAGAGAAACTTCTGATGAGAGTTGTTTTGTGTCTTCCCTTATTCCCTACTCCATGAGTGCCCCTCAAACATTTATAGCTACAGAAGTACCCACAAATGCAGCATATTGCATGACACACCTTGCACTATGCATGACCCGAGGACAATTCCAAGGGCAGGCAGCCTCCATAGAATCGGTGACGAAAGAAGAGTCTCCACAGGAGGATCATTTTATAAAACAGCTGATAAAAAGCTGATACACAACACAAGGTAGTAAACTACCTATCAGTGGACATAAATGGAGGCAGGATTAGAACAGTATACCGTAACATTCTGCAGTGTAATGATGCATAATTGGCAATTATGTCTCAATTAAGATGGAAGAGGCTTGTGATGCCATTCCAGATGAACAGAAATTGTTTAGCAGAACTAAGATGTTCTTTGCATTTCTCTTTACTGCCGGGTTGCAAGCCAACATGAATGAAAAATGGTTACATATAACCAACTGTGAGCTGTTGCAGACAATAAATACAACAATAAAAGGTGTGTTATTCCATAAGAGAAGCACTGAGGGCAATGAGACTCATGACTCTCCAAAACAGGTATGTCCTCTATCTGATAATGGGCATGGAGGGGGGTGTGTGTGCATACATTGGGCCTTCTTGATGCATATACAGACCTGCTCACAATGAGACAATGGAACCCTCACCATAGCCACCTTAACATAAATACATGCAAGAATGGTGGAGGAGGTAGACGATATTGCTGATGATGAATGGTTCAGTTACCTGTACTCACGGATACCTCCTGGTTGGCTAATACATTCAAAATGATGTTGGTCATTTTAGTACTAGTACTTTTTGGGTTCTGTGTTTTAAGAATTACAATAAGTCAATTCAAAAAGACTGCCAAAAAGAGAGTAGGAATGAAGGGAGTATTAAACTTGACACTCACATACATGATTAGAACCAAACAGATGACCTCATTCATGCTCAGACAATGGAAGGCCCAATTGCCGCTCCAGGATCAAAATGTAGTTGTCCTCAGGACACTTACAATTACACTGAGAACTCGATATATTGTGATTCCAATGGAAAATGCTGCTATATGATCTGGTGTGTGGGCAAACATGTAAGACATACAGGCTGCCTGAGGGGGGTGACTAAGATATGGATACCCAAAGAGCCCTATGTGGGGCTGTAAAGAGGGGAGAGTGTAGTTGAGGACTTGACCCTAGGGGGAATTTTGAGAGGCAGATGAATACATCTTCCATAAGTTCTGCCCCTCCCCCAGTTCAATACTTCACAGGTGAGAAATGTTACACCCTAAGACAACCATACAACTCTTATCTCACACAGGTACAGCAAGAGATGGACCCAATCTAAAGATGAAGATGGCACAGGGAAACAAAAATAATGTTAGGAAAATACATATGTATGTATTAGACATGGAAAATGTTAACATAGCATCCATAAAACATGAATAATCCTAACATAATCAATGTATAAGCTGAAATGAACATGAACAACACTCGAATATAGTTCACTAACATAGAAACACAACAGTAATGGCAACCATCTTTCCAAAAATGGAAGCCACAATATGCTTTTAACAAACAAAAGGCCTCAAGGCTTCACAAGAACTCAAAATGCTGAAATAACAAAATACAGATCGGTGCAGAGCTCAGACAGTAACTAGCAGCCCAAGCCAAGGTTATTGCGAATTTAGGGATCATTATAATGTTGCAGTGAAACCACGAGATAGCAATTTCCAGGATGCAAGAAGGGTACTCCCAAATTAATTTAAGTTTTATCAAAGAACAACCAGCCTTTGTAAGTGAGGTGCAGGGCAATGATAGGTCCAAATACTCCATGGGGAGTAGCTCAAGAGAAACCATAACGCTTTCACCAATATTAGCTAAAATCCTAATAAATGCAGAGTAAAATAACTCCAGACACGGTCCCATCGCACTTGACCCATAATTGAAGAAAACGTTCTATTCATTAGCACGACCACAGATAGGACACCTACTATACTCCCTACACATGCACCCAAACTAAAGCGCTGCACAAGGCAAAATACAAAGAGATAGCCCTGGCTCATGGCCTAGAAATGAGGGATGTATCTTCTTTAATTGAAAGAAAAGCAGTGTCTGGATCTCTCTCCCCCTACTCCTGTCTGGCTCATGTCTCGACAACCTGTCAGTTGTGCAAGGTTGGTCATTAGAAGTCAACCAATAAGAACCCTTGATGTTAGGCAGCCCATCACTTATTATATTATGGCAACCAATAGCTTATTGTAGAGATGATGGGCCTCATTACATGTTGGGTGGTATTCTGGTGGTAAATCTGCCAGAATACCACCCAACAAAATTACTGTTACCAACACTTGGTCTGGTGATTTACTGCCGGGATAAAAGTGATGGTGGCGGTGTTAGTCTCCATTAATTTGGCGTCCATAGCACTCCATGGAGTATTTGGGAAACATTTCTGCTGGCAGAATCACTGCCGCTGTAATTCTGCCAGTTGTGTTGATTGTTTGGTGGAAATTGAGAGGATTTACATTGAGCACAATGCTGGATGTAAATCCCCCACTCCAGGACCAAACTCTTAGCATGGTAGTGCGGGTAAAGTGGTGGTAATTCCATAACCCCTTTGCTGGCAAAACTATTGGAGAATCTGGCTATCTCTCAATTTACCCTCCACACTGAATCTGTTGGTTGTCTCTATGACCATCAGTCGGGCTTTAGAGCATCCAGAGGCACGGAAACTGCTCTTTTGAACACCCATGAAGACTTGATCCCAAATCTTGACTGAAACGCTCCCTTTGTCCTCATTCTTCATGACCTCTCTTTTCTGCTTTCAATACTGTAAAGCACAACATCCTGATCACCCGTCTCCATGACACCCAGATTAGGCTCTGGTGTGGCTCGCCTTCTTTCTCTCTGAGCGGTCCTCCCAGGTCGACTTGGGTCCTTTCTCTCCTCTATCACTCTCTCTACTGGTGGTGTCCCACAGGGATCCAACCTATCACCCTGTTTTTGTCAATATCTACATGTCCCCTTGGCCTACAGGACCTCTACCTTTACCTCTAACTTTCTGTGTTATGCGAATGACACATAGTTCTCTTACAGGCTACCCTAGGCCTCCTCCTCTCCTAATCCCTGACTGTCTGTCCACAATTCAGTATTGGTGTGCTGCTATCAATATCTGCCTGGATGCCAGTAAAACTGAGATTGTACTCTTTGGGGCCCCTGCTCTCCCACTCGCACACTAGCCACCATCCCATGGACCTGCGCCCTCACCTACCAATGAGGCAAAAAATCTAGCAGTTATCTTCGACTCCACTCTCTCCTCTTCTCACAATTGCGACATTTCCAATTGCCTGGTTCACCTCCAGAGCCTTACAGGTTCCAGGCTCTCCCAACAGTCTTTTGCACTTGCCTCCGGGCCACCACACTATGTTCAGCATTTCTGCACTTTCAGCTTACGCACCATGAGCAGTGCAACCTCTCTGCACTTAACCCAGGGCCTTGCTGGACTGGACTGAACTGGACTGGACTGGACTCATTTGTTCCCTAAATGTACTAGGATTAGTTAGTTTGCCTGTCCTGTCCCCTCTCCCCTTTTTTGTTGGCCCTCCCTACCTGGGTCGCTACTGTGTCGCTACATACTCTTTTACTTGGAGAAATGCTGTCAGGCTAGTATGCTACTTTTTTTTGTTAGATCATTCGGAAACTTAAAGGCCTAAGAATGATTACTGAATTCCCTTGTTCTCGTCCCGCCTTGTATTGCTTTGAAGCACTCCATCTCTGTATAAGCGCTGTATAAATAAATAATAAACAAATAAATAAAAAGGACCGCCACTTTTTTCCTGCACCACCAGACTTGCAATGTGCCCCAATGTCTTTTTAATGTTGTGGATTTAGTGGTGGTCTCAGGAGGAGCCATCAGACAAGTGTTACCCAATTAGAGACTTAATCCCTATAGAATGAATATTTATCACCACCACTAAGCAATCCCTGTACCCTGTAGGTTTTGGTAACTAAGATTACAGTATGATGTCAGTCATGACAAATATTGAATATAAAACCTGTTGCTTTTGATAAGCATGCTGAGAACGACGAAATGGTAATGCTTGTATGCTGTCCCTGCTTTCTTTTGATGATAATAAAGCTGGTTTTTACTGTTCACTTTGTCTATTTCTGTTTTTGAGTCTGGTTTGATCTAGCTCAAGAACCTCTGTGTAAATGGAGACTTGCCAGGCCATCTTAGCAAAACCTACTAGACATAATTGACATTTTACACCATGGGTAAGGAATCATTTCATGTTCTTGCATAGACCACAGACTAAACAGGCTTCAGTGCTATTTAGAGGCAAGCAAAGAGTTAACATGGTCTCAAATATCTTCTCTCATGTCCTCCTCTCTTCAAAATATGCAGCCCAGCCATGCAAACTGCATTCGACAACAGCTGTCTCTCTGCACACAGCTTTTGCCTTACAACATCAAATGTCATCAGTGTCTCGTCGGATGCTATGATTCCAGTGAAATAACTTGTCTGGCTGTGCTTATCTTCTTGACTCATTCTTGCTGATATGTATTTGTAAGTCCCCGTGTCATCCCTCAAGACCTACCTTCTTATCACTAGAGTTCCTCTGCCAGTGTTGGACTCCCGCTGGAATGCCTGCCACAGAGAGTTGGGTCTGTGGTAGAGCTACTCTGAGCACTTGAGCAGTAGATAGGACCCTGGGCAATTCTGATCACTGTTCCCTTCTCTCCCAGCCTTGCTGGTATTTGACAACCCAGACTCACATCTATGATGCCTCTGCACTGCAGACATAAGGGAGGACATCTGATCCTCTTCTGCCCAGATGGTCCTGGCCACTCACCACTCCAAGGAACTATATCATCACCTGGAGGAGTCTTTGAGAGGTGAGGGGGTAGGTGCGCACTGACATCAGTTGTGGTACGATATCAGAGAGTTTAAATCCTAACACATGGAACTAAGGCTTACAATTATGCAATTTTGAAATCTGGACACTACAAAGTAGCATCATGAACAAAAGTCTTGCAGTCAAATATATGAAAAACATTTTTTGTAAACTTGTATTGTTTAAATCAGGGTCCTAGCTCAAGTGAAGCAGAGCGCTATACAAAGTGTGGGTATGTGGTATTTGGGCTAGCATCTTTTAACAGTAGCATAGTAGTGCTGTACTGTGAGTTCTGTGATTCGGTATGTGCATTCATTGGTATTAGGTATTTGTCAGGTGTTTGTTTAGAAATTTGTGAAATTGCAGAATTGTGGGGGCACTCCGAGCTGACACTGTGATTGAGTTCCAGAGGGTAAGTGAACGACAAGAGAAGGTTTGTTTGTGGGTCCTCTCTTTGCAGATAGGTGTGATGCAAGCTGGTTGGTTAATTTGCTGAATAAGGAGTATGTGCAATCAGATAGGTGGAGCTTAGGTACAAGGTATGCTGGTGTGCTACTCGTGACTGCCTGTAGATTACCATGTGGTTTTGAACAGTATCCTGGATTGGCGTGTACGCCAATGTAGTTCACGTAGGATGGGGGTAATGCGGTTGAATTTCTGTGCTCCTGTAATAAGACATGCTGCAGCATGGTGGACTGGTTTTAGGGAAGCCAAGTGAGAAGCTGGGAGCCCTGTCAGGAGAGCATTTCCCCCATCGATGTGTGAGACCACAAGGGCCTGCACTATGGTGCGGAAGTTCTGCATTTGGATGAAGGGTTTGATTTTTCGAAGGGGAGAGATTCTGAGCCAAGCTATTTGGGCCTTCTTGGCTGTGTGTTTCTGGAAGTACAGATTGCTGTCAATGGTGAAGTCTAAGTAAGTTGTTTTTTTAGCATGAAGACCGATGAGGATGAATTCAGTCTTGTATTGTTTTATTTTGAGGTAGGCATTTGACTTACAGGACTGGATGATGGCTAGCTAATTGGGAAACAAATTATACCCTGTGCACTATTTGCAATCATGTACAACTGAGTATCATCTGCGTATCAGTGGATGACTATATTTGGTTCCTTGAGGAGAGTGTCCCGAGTCTCCATGTAAAGGGTAAAAGGGAATGGTGAGAGGATGGAGCCATGGGGGACTACACACGAGACCTGGAGTCAGTTAGAACGCAACAAGTTCATCTGGACAGCCTGGGGTCTGCCTGAGAGGTAGGAGGTAAACCAATTCAGGACAGTGCCAGAGAATCCCATCCTGTCAGCAAGGAGGAAGAGAAGGATGCAGTGGTCGACAGGGATGAATGCAGCTGTGAGGTCAAGGAGTGTGAGGAGGCATGGGTCACCCTTATCCATGATTTGAAGAGCATAATCTATAACCTGGATGGTGGCTTCATGATGCCACACTTTGGGAGGGACCCTGACTGATAGTCATTAAGAAGGTGGAGCTTTTAGATTCTGGTGAGTAGTTGTGTGGCAACTACTTTTTCCAAGATGTTGTCAATGAATGGGAGGTTCTGAATGGGCCTGTAGTTGGGCAGGTCATCTGGATCTAGAGTTGTTTTTTTTTCAAAAGAGCTTCATGGGACGAGTCTTGAGGGTGTGATCCTTCTGTGGGAGAGATATTGATGATTGCGGAGTATTGCATTTAGCTCCTGGCCTGCAAATTGGTTAATGATGGAGGCCGGAATTGTATCATCCGAGTAAGAAGTAGGTTTGAGGGAGACAATCATTTGTAGGCAATTTGGGGGTAAGAGAGAAGAGAATTCGGGGCAGAGGGGCGGTGTTCATGTCAGGGTTCTGTGAGAGGTTGATTTGAGGGTATCTTGGATTTTGCCTATATTTTCAATAATAAATGTGACTATTCTGACACTTTTTTTCTGACTTGCTAGTATCTCAGCGTCGGGTGAGGGTTTGGTACAATGCTTTACTACTTCAAAGAAGCCTTTGCTCCTGTTCGAGGCTGATGCAATGGTGGTGGAGCAATAATCAGCTTTGGCCTTGTTAATCAGAATCCTATGGTTTGCGCACAGAGATTTGACGTTAGTGAGGTCTTCTGAGTTATGGTTTTTGCACCATTCCTTCTCTAGGCCTCTGATTGAGCGTTTGTTGGAGGCTAGCTCAGGGGTGTACCATGGAGTGGATTGTTTGGTCTTAGCTCGACTGGAATTCAGGGGGGCATGAGTGTCCCCCAGTTTCATAGCAGAGTTTCTGAATAATTCCAGGAGGCCTGAGGAATTGGAAATGGGTTGGAGCCAATGAGTGGCAGGGCCTAGTCATGTGACCAGTAGCCTACTCAATGCTGTCTTCCCGGACCTGGACTACAATTCTTTAATAGAGGCAGACCTGAACATGTCTTCCAGTATGGCTACAGCGTAAACAACTTGGATGCCAT
The DNA here is from genome assembly GCF_040938575.1 of Ambystoma mexicanum. NCBI lineage: Eukaryota > Metazoa > Chordata > Amphibia > Caudata > Ambystomatidae > Ambystoma > Ambystoma mexicanum. The sequence goes on from NC_090927.1 coordinate 593,669,547, forward strand.
TGCACCCATTGATTAGTGGATATACATACACAAACATCATTTCCTGCCGATGGCATAACTCATGTGCCCACCTAACCAATGTTAGTAGAGGTATACAATATTTGGAAATTGATCTACACAAATATAAGTGAAGGTATTAGTGAAAAAAATCAATATAATTCTAACAGTCATAAACAAATATTGAATAAGCCCATGATAAAAACTATGTGAAGCCTACATTGATTATCCAAACCAAGACAGTGTGAGGGAAAATCTAGAGTGAAAATAAAATGTTTTACCGCTGTTGCTGGACAAGATGCCTTCAGAAGCAATGCTAAAACTGTGGCCAGCAGTTATATTTGGAAACACTGCGACACAGACACTGAAAAAGACATGTCAATAAGAAGATCATAAAATGAATGATGGATTAAATATGCTTCTAATTGTGAGATGGTAAATTGTGTTATGTATCATTTCAATTACTCTGTGCAATCTGTTCCACGTACTTCGAATATTTTCTCTGCCCTCTTTCTAGCTGGCATCAATTCAGATAATTTGTGTAAACAGGCCATCGTTGTGCCAGCCGGCTGTAGTCCATCACGTTCAGCGATTTTCCTCTATGAATTATATATCTTTCTACTTTGTGCAATGCATATTAATAGATAGAATTATACACAGATTTGACAAGAAAGTGTTCTTTACTTATTTAACTGTTTTTGTCTGGCCACCTGCTCATCATGAAATGTGCAGAGCATTTAGAGTGAAATAAGAGCATGCTTTGAATTATTTTTTTTACAGAATTGTAACACAGACAAAATGGCTATAATCCTGCAGCCGACATTTAAAGCTATTTCTAGAGTAACATAAAAGGTCCATCAAAAAGAAGAGACTGTGCATTTCAATATACAAACCAGGGGCCTGCACTATCTACAACGCTCTCTTCCTAAATACTCTCCCTCTGGAACAGCCTCCCTTACTCTCTGGGTCTTGAGCCAGAGTTCCTTAAATTTTGGAAACTCCTCAAGACCTTCCTCTGCTCTTCCTTTTTCTCTCTCCCTCTCCCATGCTAACCTTCTTTCCTTTCTCTTCTGGTTCCCTCCTCCTTCTCTCTGTAACTATGTTTAGTTTGCTGACTGGTCACCTGGTGCACCTCCATAGCCCTACATGTCCCAGGCGCCCCGCCAGTCTTTGCACTATGCTCAGCATGACTGCACTTTCAGTATACATTGCATGAGTGGGGTACCTCTCTGAACTTAACCCTCAGGGGTAACCAGAGGGGTAACTGCTCTGCACTTAACCCAGGGCCCTGCTGATTGGGTGCACCTGTTCCCCCCTTCTCCCCTTCTCCCTCCCTCACATTCCCATCTGCACACTTGCATCACCTGTATGTACCACACCTAGTAAGTTTGTTTGCCTGTCCCCCTCTGTCTCCCCTCCCTAGATTGGTTGTGCCTGAAACACCTCATGCTTTTGCACTAGGAGAAATGCCATCAGGCCTAGTACACTAGTTATTTTTCTGTTAGATCATTCAGAAAATTCAAGGCCTAAGAATGACCACTGTATTCCCTTGCTCCCTTCCTGCCTTGAAGCGCTTTGAAGCACTTCACTTCTATAAAAGCGCTGTCCAAATAAACAATTAAAATTACAATTACGTGTGCATCTATGTTCGGATTGTATTGTAAAAAAAAGAAACATACTTGAATTACAATAATTCCATTGCGAACTAATTCAAAACATCTCAATATAAAATCCTCCAATAGAAGTATTGCTCATTATGCTAATATTTGTAAGGGTTTCATTTATGCTGGTGTTAATTGACAAGCACCACATGTGGCCTGTGAATCATGTGCATTCATTTAGCACAGGTGTCCCAAAGACTTTAATCTTCAATTTAATTGATGGTTTGTTCAAACTAAATGCTGAATGTTCCCTTTCATTATAATTAGGCCACCAGCCATCTGCTTTTTCACTTACATTCAGGTCATCCATAAGACCTTGCATTGAGTTGATTTGTGGGAGTACAATGCCATATACAATTTTCTGCAAGGACATATTGTTCTGAGGGTGAAATCACAAGAGGAAAGCGAAAGTCTCTCTGTCCGTTTAATAGAGCATTGATTGAAATGATGGGTGCACAAACTTCCAAAAATGACCACTGTGGCAAAGATGATATCTAGTCGGCTGGACTATTGCAGTTCTCTTTATATTGCACAGCCTAAGGGCCTGGTCCTCCGACTACAACGTCTTCAGAATTTTGCAGCACGGTTGGCAACAGGGTCACCTCATGGTGCCATATTTCTCCGGTTTTGCGCCGTATGACTGGCTGCCGGTTGCCCAACATATCGAATTCAAGGTGTTTTGTATTGTGCATCGCGCTCTGCACGATCAGGGGGCGGAGTATCTTTGTATCCAATTTTTACGCTATCTTCCGAAGCGCTCCCTGAGATCTGAGTCGGCTGGCCTGCTTTGTGTGCCACCCTTTCGCTGTTCCCGGATTGGGGGACATGATTTCTCTATTGCTGAGGCGCAGCTATGGAACAAGCTGCCTGTGGCATTGAAAAAAATATCAACCATTTGGCCTTTAGGAAGGCTCTTAAAACAACATGTTTTTTGACCATAGTGGCTGATGGTTGATGGCTGTTTTCCGGGCTTCTTTTTCTTTCCTCTCCAGCACCAAGATGCTTTCGGGCGACTAGGCGCTATATAAGAAGTCTTAACAAAACGTAACAAAGATGAGTTTTTCTGGATGGGATCTCGCAGCCCATGGAATTCAAGCGGGATTTCCCAAAGGTTAACCCTGTTCAATGTCTAACTGTGGGGTTTGAGGATAGCCATAAAATTACAATGTCTATGGGCCTCATTCCGAGGCTGGAGGTAAGGGTTAACGGTCACCGGTAATGGCAACGGTTACCGTTAACACTTACCACCATATTCCGAGTTCGCTTTTGCGGGTTGGCATTTAACGCCTGCTTTTAGCAGGCGTTAAAAATCCAACCCGCAAAGGGACCTTGGAGTAAATTACGGCACCGTAATTTATGGTGCCGTAATTTACTCCTTCCCCATTCCCATTGAGCCCTATGGGGGCAGGAATGGGGATGGGGAACCGGTATTGTGAATGGGGACTTACCGATCCCTCCAACCTTGGAATGGACCGGTAATTACTCCATTCACCATGCCGGATTTCCATGGAGTAAATAGCTCCATGGTTGTTTACCATGGTGCTCTTTACTCCATGGATAGCTCCAGCCTCGGAATGAGGCCCTATGTCTCAAAAGAGTTCTGCCAGCCAATCAGAGTACCTGAGCCATTCCAAAAACTGCTCGAGGGACTTTAAAATGCCAAGCTTGCTTCCTGATATCTTTTTGGGTCTTGTTGACTTTTGAGGTGTCAGTGACCACAAGCACACAGGTTTTGGAGTGTTTTTGTGGAGTTTAGGAGAGGTTAGGTGTGTTTTGGATGAGTTTATTAGTTGTCAGTAAAGAATGATTTGCGGTTTCTTGATCCCTGTTTCATCCTCTTTTTCCTGACAGTGGGCCTCATTACGAGTTTGGAGGTAGCCATGGTGCTATTAGCGCCAGGGCTGCCTCCAAAATCGTGTCCGGGATCCTTGAATGAGGAATTACCGGGTCATTGCAACCTTGGAGGACCCGGTAATTCCTCATTCAAAAAACCAATCACCGTTCCGATTTGAGCTCCCATAGGGCTCAATGGGAATGGGGATGGAGCTAATAATGGGCCCGTTAATAACGGGCCCGTTATTAGCTCCCTGGTCCCCTTGCGGGACCCGCAAAGGACGTTTGGTCTGACCAGATGTTCTGAGCTGGTCCCCCAAGGGAACCTCGTAATAGGGCAGAATGAGTTAAGGGCACCAGCACCATTGCTCTAATCCTCCATATTTACTAGTACTACACAAATGTTCTTCTTGTACTTTCCTGTGTTCCCTTTGTGTCACAGAAACAAAAACAAAAAACTAATTTCTAAGACCTATCATTTCCTGTATTTGTACAGAAACCATTGCAAGTGAACCAGAGAATCCTGTACCTTGAGAACGCTTTTCCATCATGTCAGACTGTCAAGAATCTCTTTGTTTATCTTTGTTACTTTTTTGAGTTTAAAATATTGACACTTTAGGCACATAAGCCAACTCATGCACATTTGTGTTTTTTACATTGAGAACTTAAGCAACATGTTCTTTTACTTGGAGGGAGTTCAAGGGGAGATGATGGGGAGCTTATCTACTCATAAACCTGTATCATAGGTTGTAGGATTATCAACCAGGAAGACACAGAGCCTGAGGATGATGGGCTTGCAGAGGCTGAGATGGATGAAGTATGAAAAGGATCAGAAACTGGTTAAGTAGGCGAAAACTGGGATTTAGGAGGAGGAGACTGTGATTGAGGAAGGCGAGATAGCAGTTCAAGCAGGGAGATGGTGGTTAAGAGGGGGCATGGTGGTTGAGAAATGGGAGACAGAGCATGAGGATTGGTCGACCATGTGGAGGATGTCCAACCAATCTGGAGGAGGTTGTGGAAGAGGCAGAGTACCTGCAGAAAGTGAGTGAATTGACTTTTGAGTTGGTGGGGAGGTGTAAGTACTCCATGAGCATATGAGAGTGGTAGCCTCACAGGGACAAAGGGCAGCATTGGGTGAAGGTTGAGGTGCTGCAAGAAACCCAAAGATCACTATATGGAGGAGTCAGAGATGATCTGCCAGCAGATGGTTCAGACAGAGAAACTGGCACCATTGCAACATTGCCTGTCTGTGTTTGGCAGACAAGGTGGTTGAAGCCTTTCAAATAGTGTGTGAAGTCAGGTCAGAAGACATCGGACAGGCAGGAAGAGGTGGGCAATACCACACGTTTTGTCTCAGGTTTTTTGTGCAGCATTCAGTGTTCTTTTGGTGGAGAAACCAGGCTGTGTGATGGTCCTGTGACACCTGGACCCAAAAACTGCAAACTTCAAAAAAGAAGCCGGATAACACTACCCAACTAAGTCTGGTGCTCTCACCGGAGCTCAAGATGAGCCTTGTATGTTTCCAAACAAATTTATAATTCCGTTCAATGTGATTCATTGAAACTAAAACAAAATTCTGTTGGTTGCTTAAAGCAAACAAATATTGTGTTAATTATTCCCACATTATTTACTAGAAGAAAAAGCTACTACATCATATCACAAAGCACTTCCTGAGACTGAGCATAGTCATCATTGTGTGCCTATGCATTTCGGAGCTAAACTCCTTCTTCAGGGCCTTAACTTCATTGGTATTCAATACATAACATAAACAAGTTAATCAAATAGGTCACAAGAAAAAGTCACCAAGGGACGCCCTAATGGTGGCTCTTGGTGTGGCCAAGAGAGATCATATCTCTGAGATTAGGCGGCAAAACAACTGGCTCTCGACCAATGACAAAATCAAACTGAAAATTGTGTCCCTTTCTCGCAAATCCCTGAACAACGCTGCCCATAGCTATTTGGCCGAGAGGTTCAACAAAAGGACATCCACTAGACCTTCAAGATTAGCCCACTGCAACTCCCTCCTTGTCCCTAGATTCAAACTCTCTAAGGTACATGGTAACAACTTCCCCACTAAAGCAGCCCAGCTTTGGTACTCCCTGCCTCCTGCTATCTGAGAAGATCAGCCATATCAGAACTTCAGATCTAAATGCATCAACTGGCTCAAATCCTCCGATATCTAACTCCAGCCATGCGTCTGCTAGATTCAAACACCTCAAGTGGACAGTAATGTAATGCATAATCTCAATGACCACTGTTACCTGTGACTATGCTGTGCTTGTATGTACCTATAATGCTAATTTATTTATCTATGTAACTTTGCTGTAAACATTCCTGTAATTTTCGCGCCCTGATACCCTTGGGTCTGGAGCACGTTACAAATGTATAAAGAAACAAACAAACAAACAAGCAAACAAACCAAATTGAGAACATGCATTGCAGACACATACCATAAATGTATGTGTGGGAACGTTCAGCAAAACCCCAAAAAAAGGAGAAAATAAAACAAATGTAGCATCATTATATGAGTAATGACAGTTTAGAGCATATCTTTCTAAACAAACATTTCTAAATATTAAATGTACCTTATTGCTCAGAGTCTCATCTTTTTGTTCCCCAATGTGGCAATAAAGAAACAGCAAAGCAAGATAAAAAAGCATGATTACAATGTATGCAAAGCTTGATTGTTATGTTAATGTTATGTTAATTACATTTGTAAGGGGCCAAAACCCGCGGGCATCCAGGCGCCGGAAGATAGAAGTAGAAGAAAGCAGAGCTGGAGATATTCTATTTTAACAGTATTGTCTTCAACTTCTTACGAAAAACAATGGGGTTCTCTGTCATGCGCATCTGTGTCGGAAGAGAGTTCCAGGCTTGCGCGCCTTGAATACAAAAGGCCCGACCTAAGCCACAAGACCTTTTTATCCGGGGCAGGACTAACAGAGATCCAGCCGAGGAACTCAAACTTCTTGTTGGTTGATAGACATTGATCTTCTCCTTCAAATATGCGGAGCATTTCCAAAAATACACTTACGGCACATGGTAAGTATCTTGAATTGGATGCAAGCTGCCACTGGAAGCCAGTGAAGTTTTCTCCTGGCCGCACTGGTGGGTTCCGAGCTTTTCATCTGGAAGATGATTCTGACAGCTGAATTTTGTATCTTCTGCAACTGTTGGATGTCGGCTTTATTAGCTCCACCCAACAGTGAGTTGCAATATTCTACGCGAGGCAATATTGCTGCTCTCACACGTTTTATGCGATTTTCTACCGATATCAACATGATTTGTGTTAAAATAAACATATGACTATGGGACGACGTTCATGTGTTCAAACACCATACTACCTTGTCTTCTGTTGAATTCTTGCTCCCTCAAACAATTGTGCTGTGAAAAGTAATATTTATATCAGCAAACGGTCATCTCACTCTCTAGTTGATGCATCAGATTTTGAGGACTGAAGAAAAACTTACCGAAAAGCTGAACACATTCGTGTAAAGGTGCTGAAAGCCACAGCGCGAGACGCGGCCATAGTACCTTGTGTTGCTTTGATGATCCCACAAGGCATCACAGAGCGGCAGCAGACGTGCTGACACTGCGGCGCCTCGCGTCCCGTATCCCCATGGGAACAGGGGAACAGGAAGAAAGGTTCATCCTGTTCATGTAAATAATGTGAATATGTATTGCAGGTACTAAAAACATAACGGATGCAGTGCATCGGCAGAGGCCCGTGCCCGCAACTGCAAAACAATGTATTACTTTATAAAAAAACATTGCTGTATTGTTGTTTACATATTGTTGATAAACTTGTAACCTGCATGTTCTAGACACAGCGTTACAATTCCCATATGTATATGTCGAACGATGGGGGTAAATGAAAACTGTGTCCTGCTTGTTGTGAACCCAGTGTTTCGTACCAGAATTAATGGGCTGAAAATGTATGCTTGTGTAATATCTATGTGTATGTGCTGTATCAATGTGTTTTTGGTGTATGTTGATGTTAATGAGATACAGTGATCTGGGTAAGCACGGCCATTGTGATGAATAGTCCAGATGTATTCATATCTGAGTTTATAAGGTGAATAGGATGAACAGGGACATGTATGTTATGGTGGGGAAGAGAACTCAAGGCGAAAACCATCATAAGGAATGTAATTCTGTTGTGTACAGTATCACAAATTATAATAACAAAACATTATGGCATATATCCATGCATGATAAAGGTATATGCTCATCCTACGGAATGTGATTTTGATGTATACAGTATCGCAAATTGTAATAACAAAAAACCATGGCATATATCTATGCAAGATAAAGGTATGTACTCATGTTGATACTAGTAGAAAATAGATATAGAGTAAACATTAAAGATAACATGTCCAATTAATTTCTTCGTTGAGTCCTTTAGGTGCAAGAGTCCCTAGGTGTTCAATCCAGAAGCATTCTCTTCTGCCCATTCTCCTCTGTAGTTTCTCATGGGGCTCATTTCTGCAAATCACTTATAGTATAAAGAATCGGATCTGTGCAAATCAGGTCAGAAGACGTAGACACTCAGGACATCAACTCCCATCTGGAAGTGTGGAACTACTACAAATTGCTAGAGAATGTGACTTTCAGGTGGGAGGTGTCCAGTGCAATATACAAACTTTGCTAGAAGACAGTTTATCAGGTTAACACAGGAAAAAATGTTTTGGCCACTTCATAAATGTTCAAGAATTTTAGGATTTGACACACTGATTTGTTCAAAGAGAGTACAACACATGCCACTGGCTTGTCGTGTTTATGTTTCACAAGTTTATTTGGATTATATCATCCATCAAACAGACATCCTCATGTACAGATAGGAGAAGCAATCGTAATTTCAACATTATGCGCATAACATTTTAAATGACTTTTACAATTACAAAACCTTCACAGAGGAATTAAAATCATATATCTTTAAACAGTTAAAAATGTTCTAGACATTCTAAAAACCCTTCCTCATGTACATTGATATGGTATGATATGATGTCTGAGTTGGGGCCCTAGTCATGTAACCTTCCTTGCTGAGCTCTGTTGTTTACAATGGTCTGTTTTCTGATTAATGCAAGGTCACAGGGTAAATGTTTTGAGGCGAAGCCCACACCTCCTTTGTTGTATGTTCAAGGAATATCATGGATACCTCATGATTTTACTTGTTTTGCAAAAAATTGGATTTGCCACACCGTTTATTTGGTGAAAAATTGAAAGTAAAATTCCTATTCTTTATTAATTAGCTGTTTGTACATGGGCTCATGGTCCCAGTTATGGTCAGCCTACACGTGTTTCGACCCGTGGGTCTTTATCAAGACAAGTAAGTATGAAAGATAGCCCCCTGTGGGGTCCTGTGATGATAGACGTAGTTTGTCTTGTCTGATGAATGCTTGGCTCCAGGTTTGCAAACTAGCCAGGAAGTACTAACGCCAGACTTACGATAACGTCCAGGGCCTACCTGGAGCCAAGCTGTCATCAGACAAGGCAAACAATGTCTATCATTACAGGACCCCACATGGGGCTATCTTTCATACATACTTACTTGACCATAACTGGGACCATGAGCCCATGTACAAACAGCTAATTAATAAAGAATAGGAATTTTACTTTCACTTTTTCACCGAATAAATGGTGTGGCAAATCCATTTTTTTGTAAAACAGGTAAAATCGCAAGGTATACAGGATATTCCTTGACTATGATATGATATGATATTTTATTTATATTGCACCCATACACAAGTGTTTCAGGGCGTGAGGAGGCAGGGGTGGGGTAGAAGGGAGGACAAAACAGCAAACTTACTAGGCCCAGTGACATTGAGAACGCACAAGTGCAGAGAAGAGGGAAGAGGGAGAGTGCAAGGGGCAGGGGAGGAGTGGAAAGTACTAAACACATGCTCAAAACAGCAACAGATAGTGTGTCCAGCGGGTGGCAAGTGCAAGAAAAAAGGTGAAGAAAACGGGTATCAATTAGTGCGGGAAGGGGACTGTAGGGTTGCAGATACAGACCCAAGTGCAAGGGTTGCCAGGCGGCAGTGCAGGTATGCGGCTGGGTGGGCAGGGATCTGGGCCTGAAATCAGAGGCTAGCCAGAAGCCTAGTGCCAAAACAGACAGAGATCAGCAGGGCAGAGGAAGAGAGAAGGCACAAGCAAAGAGGAAGGTCTTGAGGTGCTTCCAGAACCGAAGATTGTTCTCCTCAAGTTTCAGAGAGGCAGGGAGGCTGTTCCAGAGGGAGACCCAGCCGAAGAAAATGATCTACCACCAACTCATTGCTTGGAGAAGCGACTGACTCTGAGGGAGTTGGAGGTGGAGGAGTGAAGCGTTTCAGTAGGAAGGTATTTCCGAAGGGAGAGTTGAAGGTATTGCGGACCGAAGCCCAGAAGTCCTTGTGGACAGTGCAATGGGTCTTGAACTTAATCGTCGCAGCAACTGCGAGCCAGTGAAGAGATTTCAGGGCTGGAGAGATACAGTCCCTGGGCTTGAGGCCACGGACAAGTCTTGCAGTCCTGTTCTCCATCAGTTGCAGAGGGTGGATTTAGAAAGAGTTGTAGTGGTCCAGCTTAGAGAGAATCAGAGCTCTAGAGACAGTGAGCTTCTGGTGGAAGGAGAGGAAAGGAAGAATACCTCTGAGGAGGTGCAGTTAGTGGTTTGACTTTTTAGAGACGTCAGAGATGTGTGGAGAAAAGGAAAGTATAGAGTTGAAGATGAACCTGAGGTTCATAGCCTCACAGGTGGGAGCAGGAAGAGGGCCAAGGGAGGCGAGCCAGAGAGTGACAGGAAAGGAAGGTGCAGGAGTGTCAATGAGGAGGAATCTCAGTCTTACTTGCATTAAGGTAGAGGTTGTTGGCGGCACACCACTCCTGGATTGCAGACATAAAGTCAGAGATGAGAGAGGGAGAAGAGGTGGCAAAGAGAAGCCAGAAAACGAGCTGAGTTTCATCCACATAGCACTGAAAATTGGTGCAGAGAGCAGCAATGCATTGGGCGAGGGGTGCCAGGTATTGGTTGAAAAGCTAGGGAGAGAGGTTAGACCCTGTGGAACACCACAGGTGGATAAAAAAATAGAGGAAAGGAAGGACCCAAGTTGGACCTCGGAGGGTCAGTTGGAGAGGAAGGAGGTTGTTGCTCTTTTCATGTAAGACAGGAGGGCCCAAACCATGGACTGCGTTTCTACCATCAGGAGCAGCGATAGTGCCGGCCTATGGATGCAGATTTTGTTGTTCTTCACTACCCGCAAATTGGTGCTCATTCTGATCTCCCCAAACGCAGGGCAAAATAGTAATAGATGCTTAAGGTCTTCCCTCGCTGCATCGCACATTGGCCAGCTTGGATCATTGGGGAAGCCATGCCACTTTTCTGCATTGTCCCTTAGTTGTAGGTATTTAAAGCTTGCCCTCATTAGGAGCCATATATTCTTCATGTTTGATATCCACTTTAGGTGTGGCTGAATCTCATCAACCCTACTTATCTGTTGGTGTTGATTTTCAGAGTAGGTTTATCACATGTCCACCAAGTCAAAGCCTGCTTACATGCTCTTAATTGTGTGGGAGACAACATTGTGTTTGGGGGGGAGGAAACGCGAAATGAATGTTGCTGGAGCACATGGACTCCTTTATCTAAATTAACCATGGAATTTTTCACCGGTTTTCCCTGCACAAGGTGGATCTAATAATGAAATGGCATAACGTGTCATGCTTATTGGCCCATAGGTGTAACCAGAAATTGCAGGGGGCAGCTGCCCATTCATCTTGCCAATGCTCAATCCTCAACTCCTTGTGCGCCGATTCACAAGGGGATGACCCAGGGATGCCCAAAAGCTATTTAGAAAACTTATTTTCTTTCGCGTGGAGTTCCGGGGTCTTTGTTTGACCTCATAGTGGGGCTCCGTACAGAGTAGCAGCCTTGGTCTGTGTAGCATAGACCTTCAAAATAGGTTTCAGGGGCTGTACCTTGCATCTAGGTAGGAAACAAGAAATATCTGCTATTTGCTGACTTATTTTTATAGACTTTTTTTCAGATGAGTAGTGCCATTGGCAGTCTATGAGAATCTGACCCCTACATAGTCAAATTCTTTGACTCTCAGAATAATTTCCCCATTACAGATCAGGGGTTGCACCTTTGCTGGCCTCTTTCTTCCTATACACCCCATTACTGCAGACTTTGTTGTATTCATTATTAGCCCCAGCCCCTTCATGAGGTCTGCATAAGTTTCCACCAAAGTGTGCAGGGCCCTTGGAGTTCTGGCCATAAGGACCACATCATCGGCGTAGGCCAGAACCGGAAAGGGCCTGCCACAAGGCTCAGATAGTCCAATCTATGTCCACCAGGGCCTTCAAAAGCCCATTTATATAAATTGTGAACAATATGGGGGCGAGCACACAACCCTGCCGAATCCCCATTCCAACATTGAAGCACTCCTTACAGTGGCCCCCTGGTCCACTACAAAAACTGGCCCTATTTTCCGAGTTAATCACTCACAGGACCACCAATATTTCCTCTGGGCACCCCAATGGCCCCAGCACAGCCCACAGCTTGAATGTATCGACTTGTCAAAGGCCATGCTTAGTTTAATAAAGGCTAGATACACCACCTCTCTCTTGCACAACACACAATTAGAGACGAGGAGATACAAATTGAGCCCCTGTTCCATGGTTCCCAATCCTGGTCGGAAACCAAATTGAATGTCCATCAAGACTGATCCTTCCTCGAGCCAGGACTCTCTATGACCTAGTTGCTAACAAAACATCGTTGCTATTTTCATAATACACTCCAGTTCATAAACAGTCATGTTCTAGCATGCAAACCCTGTCCTACCTCACTTTGCACCAGCCCAACCATCTCTCTACCCCCATGCCTTTCCCAAAATGGCCTGCCCCAGTGGTGTCATTGACAAGCAAGGCCACTTTACCACCACTCCTGGTGTTAGAGGTAGAAATTAGAGTTCGATATCATTTGGCAGAACATGCGATACAGATTTGAGGAATGCAGGTACATCCTGCATGCATTATGTGAACTCGGTCAGACAGTGTGACCTGCATGTTGCACAGTTGGTGTATTCAGTTGAGAAGCAGATGTTCCTGCACCATGCTTTCCTTTTCCAGATACATGTGCAAGAGCTAGAAAGAAAAGAGGGGACATGGTGTACTGAAAGTGTGCAGACAAATATAATTAGGTCCTCTTCTGGTTGGTTGAGACAACAGAATTGAGGCAGACATTGCACTTTTTGAGTATAGTACTATGGCTTGATGAGTGGATCCAATGGTTTTTAGAGCCAAATAAAATAAAGCAGAACCACCACTGAGACCAATGTTGGTGTTAATCGGACTGAAGAAGTCAAGGATACAACATTATGTACATGATATTTTTTGCCTCTGCTGCTTTGTAGGGACAAGATAGCAAGACATAATCTACAGAGTTTGAGTGTGAGTATTAGGACTCAAATATTGGCTTCACAGGCTATTAAAGTCAAATACATTGAGAATGAAGGAAATACTAAATATTTGCTTTTGCAATGCACTCGACTGCTACTGTCTGAATCAAAGTCCCCACCACCTTTGCACAGGCGACTCCATGTGCCTTACTGTAGATGGTGTTCCAACAGGGCTTGTGTAAATCTGGCAATCAACGAGTTATCTGGTTTACTGTGGCAGGCTAGTGGTGCAATGCGCCCACTGCCTGAAGTTCCCTTTTTCCAAGCATGCAGGTGTGGCCTTTTCATTTGAGACTACATGGAGGAGATACTCACACGGGTACATGACCTCCTTCACAAGACACTTGTCTTACAAATATGGCAGGTGGCAAGATGAGCTGATGGTTTTCTAACATAAAAAAACTCCAACGTGTATTTGTCAGGGCTGAGATAAACCCCTTTCTCTCTTCCTCCTTGGGATCTGTCCAGTTTACTTTGCAATGCATGCTGCCTGGATGCTCTTGACTGAGGAGCTGGTGATGTTGATATTACTGACTGCAAAGTTGTACTACCACTAGTATGTGTTTTTTCTGTCCAGTTTACTTTGCAATGCATGCTGCCTGGATGCTCTTGACTGAGAAGCTGGTGATGTTGATATTACTGACTGCAAAGTTGTACTACCACTAGTATGTGTTTTTTCAGCCAGTGGTTGAAAAATAGTGTAAACAATACTTTAAAATGACAGAGTGTGTGTCTGAATCTTGCTTTGTGTGTACAGTGTGTGAAATAAATAATTTCAGGATTCATCAATGCCTGCACCCTTTTATTCTGCCTCTCTCACTGTCTGTGATATCATGAAAGGAGAGGTCTCTGAGTTTCGATATGAATCGGCATGGAGAATAATATTTTTCATGATCTTCATTGGCATCTGTTTCTAAGGAAATCAGAGGTCGGGAATTTTAAGGAATCACATTTTCCTCTTGTCTATGGTTTGTTCTCTTTGTTGTCAAGCAGGTGTCAAATATTCTCCCTCTTACACCTTAGATGACGGCAGCTCAACCTCTGCCTTATCCTCCTCCTCTACTCCACGCTACAGCACCTGATTCATGTTAAGGTACAGCATGCAAAATTACATTTCTTCCAGATACACCTGGTACATTTGAGAAAGATTGACCTCTGTGTCTTGCAAAAGGGCCCAGGTCTATCTGTGCTTCTCCAAATCAAACAGCTTGTGCAGCATGTCAAAAATGAACAACATAAACAATACTCCCACAATCCTTACCACATCCACGCCCCTGTTTGAGTCCTGCAGCAGATTCAGATATGTCTATTTATTTCACAATTCTTTTCAATAAATGCACATGAGGTTCACTGCTCTTTAACATTCTCTTACACCTATAACATGTATTTGCAGTTGCCACTGTTTGAGCCTTCTAATCCTAGTAATTTGCACATGTGATTATCAGTGCTTTGGCCCTTTCCTCTGCTGTAAAATACACAGGGGTTCTCAGTCCTTTGTCCTTTTTCTCCACCTACAAAGTTCACATGGGGTTATGCCAGATGTTCTATGAATACAATGTTGAATTCTCATCTCAGAACAGGTTATCACGCCATGTTCTTTCTGGAGAGGAGCACCTGCTACCTTTTTTTAAAATATTTGCAAGGAACTTGGGGTTGGTTACCCTGAGTTATCTGGGGGCAACCAGTAGTGGACTCCCTGCTCACTGTGCTCAGAGAGGCACAGCTTCACCTCACTGATGAGGCCCAACAAGGCTGAAACACATGTATGGGATTGCTGTTGGTACTCTTGTTCAGAGAGGAATTGCCATAGCATTTCGGTGCTGGAATGCCCATGTAGGCGGGACAAAGACTGATATGCAAATGGATATTTCCCATCTGTGAAAGGTAGAGTGAGCAAAAAGCGTGTGATGCAAACTCTCATCTCAGAACAGGTTATCACGCCCTGTTCTTTCTAGAGAGGAGCGCCTGCTACCTTTTTTTGAAATGTTGAATTCTACTATGGCTACATCCCCTGCAACAATCCCACACTGAAATTCTGGGACAAGAAACAGGTTATATGTGAGTTTAGTATTTAATTTGCATTAAAACAGTGAATCGAAATTCAAAGGTGGTCCTCTAACTTTATGCTGTGGAAGTCACCAACAATATTAGAGAATCAAATGCAGTTTGTCTACAAAAATGCAACATGCCTGTACAAATCTTAATAGTTTCCATTTCACCCATACATCTATTCAATGAAAGCAACTTCACATGTTTGTATACATTTATAGATTACTATTGCAATGTACATGTCACCACTTATGAACTTGCATAATTTCATATTCACATTGATCGCAGATATTGTAATACAGTGTATTTTCTCCAACATCAATGACAAGTGTTTCTATCAGATAAAGGTTTCACAAAGAAAATCAACATCACATATGCTTTGAGCTGCAAAACACATTGTTAACATGTATAAACCATGTTCTTATGTATGTATGGTGCTGTGGGCTTTTAGTGTATGCATGTGTAAAATACAAACCATTTTAGGCTTCATTACGAATCTTGAGGGCTTGAGTTTAATAAAGTTGTGCTGTCCATTTTAGAACACTCAGACTATTGGTTTGTTCATACCACAAACACAAATAAAGTTACGATTTTCTGAAAGGAGAACCCCCCCCCCTCCCCATTGGGCTACATTATTCAGCCCCACCCATTCTGCTCAATACAATTAGAGTTATTTGATTGGTGATTTTATATTGCATCATTTTCAATAGAATGCAGGTGGCCCAGCTAAACTCCCTTTCACTCCACTACAATGAGGGTTTCTCAATAAAACCAGTTTATTGGAGAATGGCCTGCATGGGTCATAATTAATGAGTCCACTGTACTGTAAAGCTATGAAACATTGTACACCAGTCCACAGCACCTGTGAAAACACAGTGCTGCATGTATTTGGCTATGGTTAAAAGACTGTGCGCTTTGCTATTATCCTATTTTAAGTCAGTTACCGTTAGCTATGATCACAAATCTACGTATATTCTCATTAAAACGCTACCATTTTCTATTGGAAAAAAGGTATCAGCACTGGAGTATTTACCTCCATTTTACAGTGGTAATTGCTCCAGAGCTAATTCCTTTGATGGAATTAGCACCAGAGTAAATTAGCACTGATTTTATGTCATTTGAAATGTGGTGGTGCGTTAAAGGGCCGATAATTCTGTTACCACCTCTTTTTTCCATTACCGCCAAACTCATAATTAGACCCAATCAATTAAATGTGAGCTACATTGCTTGATTTGTTACATGTTTTAAAATGCATCTTTAAGTTATCCAGGTTTTTCTGAATGTGGACAGATATACTTTTAAATGATTTGCAAAAACAAAACACCAACAGCCTCATTACACGTTGTGCGGTAAGAGAATACCGGTACCGGTAAGGGATTACCGGTACCGGTAATTTCCCAAGCCAATCACGACCCGGACCCACCGCTATCAGCGCACCCGTTAATTACGGTGCCACTAATAGCGGCAAGGCCGCGGGCGCGCGACCCCCAGGCCGAAATCAGCGCCATGGCGCTAATACCAGGCCATCACAAGCCATGCAGACATGGCATTAGCGGCATGGAAAACACCCAAAAACCCCTTACCGGCATGGCGCTAATTACGGCATCGAAAAGCACCCGTTAAGAGACCTGAGCAGTGTACCCATCTACCACAGCTATCCACTGAGGAGGTGGCTCCTAACCCCTGGCTCCTAACCCCTGTACGGAACCCACAGAACCAGCAGGAAGAAGACAACAATGTTGAACATCCCGTACCTGCGTCGTGATAGAGCTGGAAGTCAGCCTTCCAATGACAGTGCTCCGCTGCCTAAGCAGCCTGGGTGAGGCACTCCTGTACAGCCGTGTCAAAGTGGCAAAGATAACCATGGCATGTGTAGAGCATCAAAAAATGTGCATATGATGGAATGTGTCAATGCCACCTGAAATTGACATGCAACCACCAGAAGAGCATGATGTGGATGGGGATGAGTATGGGTGGAATGCCCCGGCAGGACATGCAAGAGGCAATGCCGAGGAGGCACACGAAGTGCGTCAGCATCTGATTCTGAAATCCCATCAGGCACAAAGGTGAAATAGCATGGACGGAGACGGATATTGTTGCCCTGGTGCATGTTTTGAGTCCCACAAAGGACCCTGTCCGAAATAAATGACACATACGCAATGACCACGCTTGGGTTTCAACTTCAGAACAGTGTATTATGAACAGAATGTGATAAGAAGTGCAACACCCCAACACACCCAAATGCACCCTTACCCCCCTCCCCCAAAAACACCCAAATGCACCCTTACCCCCTACCCCCCAACACACCCAAATGCACCCTTACCCCCCTCACCCCCAACACACCCAAATGCCCCCTTACCCCCCTGCCCCCCAACACACCCAAATGCACCCTTACCCCCCTCCCCCCAAAACACCCAGGTGAGTCTTATGGTGTCTACATTTCCTGTCCCACATGTGCCACCTGGTCCTTGGTGGACCTAAGCCTCAGGGCCTCCACCAACATTGGGTTGGTGTGATGTGGGGTGCCTCAGGTTGCGCAGAGAGCGGCGCAGGGGGCTGGTCTGCTGGGAACTCGCTGAGGAGGAGGTTCCCGGTCGATCCTGTGTTGGGGGTTGGTGATGCTGCTCCATGATGTCCCCAATACGTAAAATGGCCTGGCGGAGTTGGCCTATTTCTTGGCATATCCTGTCAGTGCAGGCCTCCATGGCCTCCTTTGTTTGCCCTGCATATTTGTGGAGGTCATCCCTTAGACGGCCTGTCTCGGCCACATGCTGGGCGACCAGCGCAGTAATGTCTTCCTGCCTCCGGGTGATGGTTGCAAGCTCAGGCAGGGTGGTAGGTGCTGCTGGGCTGGACGGTGCGCCCTGGTCCGTGGTTCCGGCTTCCGGTGAGGACACCTGAGGGCTCCATGCACCTTCTACAGTGTGGGTGTCATGTGCTCCCTGGCTAGCAGATCCGGGCGTTGCCCTTGGACTCCCCTCAATGGACCATGTTGGGCTGGGGGTATGGATTAGTTGTAGGACGTCGATTGCGACCTCCTCGTCAGTGGCCGGTGCAGTGGCTGCTGCCTCCCCAGTTGAGCTGGTGGCAGCGGAGTGTGTGCCCTCCGTGCTCATCTCAACAATGATGGGGCACACTGGCGTGGGTTCAGCTACAACAGGAGCCGCGCCCTCAGGCTGTGATGAAATGGTGCTCCTGCCGCCCTTGGCCCTCTGCAGATGGACTGTCCTCCCAGTTCCCCTGGAGGTGGTGGCAGTGTCACCTTTGTCATGCATCCTGGCTTTTTTGGCTGCTGGGGGAGTACGTGCTGCAGTGCTTGTGTCTCCAGTGTCTGTCGGTGATCCTGTGGAGGACATAAATAGGGTACTTCATCGTTAATGGGTCTAGGTGCCTCATGCAGAATGTTCACGTCATGCTGCTCTATGCATTGGGGCCTATTTATCAGTGATTCTTGTAATGGGGATGTCGGGTTGGTCATGCATTGATGGGTCTGTATTGCACGTGTATATGGTTATGCATGTGTGTGGCTGGATCAATGGCCTGGTCATCGACACATGTTTGGGGTACACCCTCACCCTTCACTGTGCATTGTTTGACGTATACACTCACCTCCATTAGATGAGATGGCCACACCATGCTCCATATCTCTGACCCCTCTATGGTTTCGACTCCTATTGTGGAGGCACATGTCTCCTCCCACTCCTTCATCTTCAGAGGTGATTCTGCGCCACCTCCTGTGGCCATTGCAAGGTTGCGGTTGACAGGATATTCCGCACACGGAGCCGGAGGTCGTCCGACTTCTTGCGGCAGTCCTTCACACTACGGGTGGTAGTGCCCACCGCACTAACTTTGCGGGAAACTTCGTCCCAGATGGCCTTTTTCTTGATGATAGCCTCCCGGCGCATATCATTGGTGAAGACGACTTCGGCATTGGCTGCAAGTGTGCTAGTCGGCATTATGAGCTCCTCAAGTGTAAATTTCTCTTTCTGCTAAAGATCTGCGGTTTCCTTTAAGGCATTTGACATCTTCGGGCAGTCCTGGATGGTTTCTTGTTGGAGTTCTCCGGAAAGAGGTCCTGGATGCAGAGGATGGCCATGGATTGTGTTTTTAAAGATGGTCGCCGTTCTCTTTCCCGTTCCTGTGCAATGACACTATTTCCGGTTCCGCTTTTTAACGGTGTCCGCTAATAGCAGTGACCGCTATTTGCATGTTGCGTGAGGGAGGAGGTGCTATCAGCACTTTGGTCGAGGCCGGTAATGGGCATTTTGTTGACTTTTGCGGCATGGCGGTAAAGTCATTTACGGCATGGCGCTATGCTCGTGTCCGCGAACTCATAATGAGACGCTATTAGCAGTCTTTTACGAGGGCGGACACGCTAATAGCACCATGCCGTAAAATTTCGATTTTTACCGCACAACGTGTAATGAGGCCCCAAATGTTTGATGCACATTTCATCATGTTTTAGAGGTGTCTGTTCAATAAATCTACGGAGAAATAACATTTTCTCTGTAGGCTCTGCGCCATCTGTAGAGAATAGCAGACTGTTTAGCGAAATGACAGTATGTGCTTTACATGCTCCACATCATGTGTATGGAGTTTGGTAAAACACATTATAAAGCAAGACCCTCTTCCAGCACCTTTCATTTATTTGGTTAAACGTTGAAGTACTGTGTCTATTACTTTTTCCCCAACAGTTCTCACATCTTTGGCCTTCCACAAGTCTAGTAAATGAATGTAGGGTTCTCAGTGCTTACGCTTTCTTCACCTATAAAATGCACTTGGGTGCTCAGTACTTTGTCATTCACTTCCACCTACAAAATATATGCGGTACTCTCATCACTTTGATTAGGAATTGGTGAATAATATTAGTCGGTGCGCTCTATCCCCTTTTTTTGTTTTTGTCAGTTATATTAGTTTATGATTGTTCCAAGTTATATGGACGTTTGTGGCTTCATGGCTACATAGAGACTGATATTCACCACCCGGTCTAAGGGTTTAATTGGTATGAGTTTGGGATTCTATATGTGGCCTGTGCGCTTTGATAGAAACAGTTTTTGCAATTCTCTTTCTTCACTAATTTACAATGTACATATCATAGTGCATACACATTCCTTTGGTTTTAATTCATTCATTTCAGTGTATTCATTTACATATTTTACAGTAATTTTTGAGTCTAGATCATGGATTATGCCTAGAGCGGAGCTCATAGATTTCAGAGCAGTTTTGTGCTTAGGTCATAGGTTATGCCAAGAGTGGCACCACTCTAGGCATAACCTATGAGCGAAGCTAAATAAAAAATTACTGTAAAATATGTAGTAATGGAGTACTCAATGTGCTTGGTAAAACCTAGCTTTATTCAAAATACAGAATCCCGGCTGGGGACAGCTTACAAACAGCTCTCAAAATGCAATGAGTGTGAGCGGAATATGTACTTCAAGTACGTTAGCGATTATGTTGTACTACAATTTTGATTACAAAATGTATGTGGGGTTAGAATTGGTTAATACCTAAAAATACATATAGAGGGGATCATAATATCATTCCTCCTAAAAAAAAAAAAACTAGAATACGAAAATGGCAAATATTTTATTCTGCATTTCACCGCAAGTTTATGTTATGTTATGTTATTTTGCATTTATATAGCGCCTTATATACCATTGGTATGGTCTGAAGGCGCTGGTAGGTTGAACGCTCTTGGGAACTGAAGTTCAGATCAGTAGAGAGAGTGGAGAGAGTCAAAGGTGCGTGTGAGCACCGGGTATGTGTGCAGCTGGTGCGGTCTTCGTGTATTAGCTGCTTCTTAGCGGTAGGTGTGGTGGTTGAGAGATCAGGAATATGTGTTCATTCTGGCAGGATTTATCCAGACCGAATGTGGCTGCGTTAGGCCTGAGAAGAACGCCTGGCTGGGGGGTGTGTAACCAGCAGTGTTTACTTAGAATGATGGGAAGTGTGCGCCGGATATTGGTATGAGAACAGTTATACCGAATGGTGTCATAGTATCTCTTTGTTCTAGTTGAGTGGTGGTGCAAAGGAGGTGGCATAAGCTCTTTCAAACGTTCCCTGTATTCCAAACCATACTGTATACGTCACGCAATTCTATGCGCTCCAGTTCGTTCCATGCACTCCTATCCACTCCATGCATCCCAGTCTACTCCACACACTCCGGTCCGCTTGACTCACTCATGCACTCCAGTCCGCCCTGCGCGCTCCAGTCCGTCCCGCGTGCTCCAGTCTGCCCCGCGCACTCCAGTCCGCCCCGCACGCTCACGTATGCCCCACGCGCTTAAGTCTGCCCCACGCATGCACTCTTGTCTGCCTCACGTGTGTTCTTGTCTGCCCCATGCATGCACTCCTGTCAGCCTCATGCATGCACTCCTGTCAGCCTCATGCATGCATTCCTGTCAGCCTCATGCATGCACTCCTGTCGTCACACACCCTCCTGTCCGCCACATGCATTCAAATGCGCTCTATTTACTCCGTACTGTTCCGTGTATTCTAAGTTGTTTTATGCACTCCGACCACATATTTCGCCCGTAACATCTTCATACTTCATCCTTTCCATCCACCTATTTCACACGTTTCATCTACTTACGTCACCCTATTCATCCACATATGGCACCTGATCCATCCACCTACGGCATCTGATCAATCTATATACGGCACCCATTCTATCCACATACGTCAGCCGTTCCATCAACGTACGTCACCCGTTCCATCCATGTCCGGCACCCTTTCGATCCATATATGTGATCAATTCCATTCACATATATCATTTGTTCTATCCATATAGAATCCATCTAGATACTTCACTCATTCCTTCCACTCTACACATTCAGCAGCTCTACGTACTCATCCATTCTACGCATTCATCAGTAATGCATGCACTCTGTTCTATGTACTTATCCGCTCTATGCAACTCGTCCGTTCTACGCAACATGTCCGTTCCACTCTAGGCACTGTTCGCTCCACTCTAGGCACTCGTTTGTTCTAGGCACTCATTCGCTCTTAGGCACTTGTTCGCTTTAGGCACTCGTTCGCCCTAGGCACTCGTTCGCTCTAGGCACTTGTCAGCTTTATGCCCTCACACGCACTATGCATTCATCTGTTTTGCTCACTCACCTCCACTACGCACTCACCCCCTCTACGCACTCATCCCCTCTACGCACTCATCTCCTCTACGCACTCACCCCCTCTATGCACTCACCCCCTCTATGCACTCACCCCTTTACGCACTCATCCTCTCTACGCACTCATCCCCTCTACGCACTCATCGCCTCTACGTAACCCTTTTTTCATATACACTCATTTGCTCATATGCACTCGTCTGCTCTATATACTTGTCGGCTCTACCCACTGGTCTGTTCTATGCAGTTCTCCACATTCTTCCGCTCAGCTCATCCATCCCGCTCTGCTCATCCATCCGTTCTTGCACTCATCCATTCTACGCACTCATCAGCTCTGCATGCATTCTGCACTCATCTGTTCTACATTCTTATTCGTTCTACGCACTCATCCGGACTGTGTAACTCACCCGCTCTAGGCATTAGTCCGCTATATTCCCTTGCATGCACTCCACCTTCATCTGCTCTACGTCTTCACCCACCCTATGCAATTCCCTGCTCTCCACACCAACCGGGCTCCGCACTCACCCGCTCTCCACACTCACCCGCTCTCCGCACTCACCCACTCTCCGCACTCACCCACTCCCCGCACTCATCCGCTCCCCGCACTCATCCGCTCCCCGCACTCATCCGCTCTATGCATTCGTGCTTTCCAGGCATTCAACAGCATTATGCAATCATCAGCTCTATAAAGTCATTCACTAATACGTAGTAATCCTGTTCTATATATTCATCTGCTCTCTATACTCATCTGCTCTGTACCCTCATCCGCTCTGGACCCTCACCCGCTCTATACCCTCATCCTCTCTATACCCTCATCCGCTCTATACCCTCATCCGCTCTATGCACTCATCCGCTCTATGCACTCATCCGCACTATGCACTCATCTGCACTATGCACTCATCCGTACTAAGCAGTCATCCGTACTATGCAGTCATCTGCTCTATACACTCATCTGCTCTATACGCTCATCTGCTCAATACGCTCATCTGCTCAATACACTCATCTGCTCAATACACTCATCTGCTCTATGCAGTCGCCAGGTTTGCACATTCATCTGCTCCAGCGATCTACACACTCTCTGCACTTCCGTACTCATCCGCTATCCACACTCATCCGCCCTACATACTCATGCGCTCTGCACATTCATCTGTTCTACACACTTCTCCAGTTTACGCTCATCCGTTCTGTACATTCATCTGATTTATGCACTCCTGCATTCTATTCACTTCTCTGTATGTACGCACTCATCCGCTCTACACACTCGTTCGCTCTACACACCCAACCGCTCTACACACTCATCCGCTCGACTTGTCCATCTATTCTATACACTCATACGAACTACATACTCATTCGAGCTATACAGTCATCTGTTCTTCCACTCATGCATTCTTCCACTCAGCGCATTCATCTGTTCCACACGCTTCATCCATTCTAACTATTTCATCCATGCCATTCACTTTGTTCACTCCTCATGCATTAAGTCCATTTCAGGAGTTTAAATCTCTTTACTGTTTCCGTATGATTTATTCTTATTATCCACTTCACTGCTTTGATCTACTTTACTCGTTTAATTCTGTTTGTCCTTCTAGTTTATATTAGCTGTCAATTTCTCGCATCAGGTGGTGTGTTGCATTGGTGTCGTTGAGATGCTGTTAGTCTGTTTGGGTTAGTTTGGTACGGGTTGGTTTTAGAGGAAGAGCCACGTTTTCAGTAGTTTGTGGAAAGGCGCTAAATCCTCAGGCGGATGTGGGATGGGAGTGAGTTCCACAGCGTGGGGGCAAAGGCTGAGAATGATGACCCGCCTAACTTGACTGAGTTTGTCTTAGGTATGACTAGGAGGCCGGCTGAGCTTGATCTTAGGGTGCGTGGGGGGTGATAGGGTTTTAGCTTGTCTTGAAGATATTGAGGTCCGGTTTTATTCAGTGCTCGATGGGAGATGCATAAGGTTTTGAAAGTCACCCATAGGGTTACTGGAAACTAGTGCAGTGTCTTAAGGGCTGGGGAGATGTGGTCTCTTGGGCCGAGCGCGAGTAGCATTTTGGCTGCCATGTTTTGTGCCCTTTAGAGTTTATTCAGTTGGTACGCGTGGACTCCGAAGTATAGGGGGTTTGCGTAGTCCAGTCTTGATATAACAATTGATTGGACCGCGGAGAGTCTGTTGGGAAAGGAGAGATATGGAAAGATGCGCCTAAGGGATTTAAGGTGGTAGTGGCATGACTTTGAGACGTTGTTGACTTGGCGCGAGAATGTTAGGTCAGAGTCAAGGGTGCATCCAAGATTTTTCACTGAGTTGGATGGGGTTGGTGAGTTGCCCATGGCGGATGGCCAGAGTAGTGGGTGCGGAAGAAGTTCGGAGTTGCCACATAGCATAATTTCGATTTTGGAGGGGTTTAACAAGAGATGGCTTTGGGTCATCCAGAGTTCTATGTCAAGGAGGCAGGAGGCCAGGTCAGGTTGGGAGTTTGGTTTTGAGTTCAGGAGTTTTAGAATTAGTTGATTATCATCGGCGTAGTTGTAACACAGGATGTTGTGTGAATGAATTATTGGTGGGAGGGTGATCAAGTAGAGATTGAACAGGAGACTGGATAGGCATGCTCCTTGTGGGACTCCCGTGTCGACTGGTCGGGCTTGGGAGGTATAGGTGGAGAGTATCATTATTTGGTACCTATCTTTGAGGAATGAAGCTATCCATTTAAGAGCGGTCCCACGAATTCCAAGGGAGTGGAGGCGGTCTAGGAGGATTGAGTGATTGATTGTGTCAAAGGCGGCGGATAGGTCAAGAAGGATTAGTGCGGTGCATCCGGCGGAGTCTGCCATTATTTTAAGGTCATCCCAGATTGAGGTTAGGGTGGTTTCAGTTCCGTGACGTGCTCTGAAACCTGATTGTGCGGGGTCTAGGAGATTGTTGGCTTCGACAAAGGCATTTAGTTGGGAGTAAGCAGTTTGGTCAATGAGTTTGGCAAGGAACCTGGTGTTTGAGATGGGGCGGTAGTTTTTGGGCTGGAGAGGGTCGAGGGAAGGTTTTTTAATTAGAGGTTTGACATGGACCGTTTTGAATGCGTCGGGAAAGATACCAGAGGAAAGGGAGGCATTTATGATGGATCTTGCGTGTTCTCCTGCGCAGGTGGAAGCAAAAATTTCTTTGAGGGTTGTGGCTGGGGAAGGTTCCAGCAGAGAGTCAGATGGTTTGCGGGCAGATAGAAGTTTGAGAAATTGCTCTGGTGATATTGGACTAAAGGATTTGAACGTTGGTTGTGTGGTGGTCGCAGCTGGTGGGCTGGCTGGTATGGGGGGGTATTGCCTGGTTGATGGCTAGAGTGTTTGTTCTTTCGAGAGCCGTGGTGTAAATGTGGACGGAGAGTGAGTCTCACAGTGATTGTGAGGGGGTCGGGACGGTCGTGGTGCAAGTCGGTTTGGTGAATTCGGAGATGATTTTGTGGAGTTCTTTACTTGGGTTTTTGCAGTTTAGGATTCGGGAGTTGTAGTGGCCGTTTTTTGCTTTCCGGATTTCAGCCTTGTACTGATAAAGGTGTCGGGCCAAGGTGGCCCTGCTCTCCTGGGTTTTGTTTTTCTGCCATTTGCGTCTAGGTATGTATATAGTTGTTTAGTGGTCTTCAGCTCAGGAGTGAACCATCTGGGGAAGAGGCCACGGCGGGTTGATGGTTTGCAAGGGCGAGAGAACCGCATCAGAGATGTGTTGAGCCATGAGTCAAAGGCGTCAGGGGTTGGTTGTTTATTGAGTTTGCAGGTAGGTGGTGGAGACTGGAGGAGTGCATCAGCTAGGTCCGGGACAATTATCAGTTTTTTCCAGCATTTGCGTAGATTCAGGGGTTCAGATTCGAGTACGGGAAGGGGGTCGGGGGAGCAAATGGTGAAAGATAGAATGAAGTGATCGGACCAGATGATAGGGGTGGGGGGGTTTAAATGAATCCGGGTGTTGGAGCTAAAGATGGCATCAAGAGTGTGTCCTTTATAGTGAGTCGGGTCATTTATGTGGAGTTGGAGGTAAATTGCGTCAAAACCGTCAACCAGAGAGTGTGTCATAGGGTTGGTGGGGAAGTCGAGCCATATGTTGAAGTCTGCAAGAAGGGTGAGCTTGGGATGGTTTAGTTGAAGGGTGGCAATAGAGTCGCAAAGGTTGTTTGCGAATTGTCTATCGTAGCCTGTAGATTATTAGGAAACTGTGTGAGTGCGACGGGGAAAGGGATAGTTTAATGAGGAGTGATTCGCAGGAAGGAATGGAAGGTTGGTTGTCGATGATTGAGGCATGGAAGAGAGACTTGAAGACCAATGCTACTCCCCCTCCTCTAGACGGACGGTTCAGTGGGATGAGGGAGTAGTTAGGGGGGAAGGCTTCATTGGTGATTGGGGCGAAGTCGTCAGAGGACCAAGTTTCAGTGATGGAAACAAGGTCTGGTTTGTCAGAGGCGAGGAGGTCAAAGATGCAGTGTCTGTTTTTTGCTACGGATCGGGCATTAAATAGGATGCAGTTTGTTTGTTGTTTGTTTGTTTGTTTGTTTATTCATTTGTTATGCGCACCAGACTCGTAAGTAAAAGGGAGCAGCAGTATGGAAATGCAAAGCTTACAAAGTTACGAAATGAGCACAGGATACAGTATTTACATGCTTACAAGGTATACACAATGTACAAAATAATGGCAAAGAATAGAAATGGCATATATAATTACAGAAGTAAACAATAAGCACTGTACAAAAATATATGTTACAAAGGTAAGGCCCTTCGTATATCACTTAGGCTCACAAGTAGATTAGATTACGCACATGAAGACTAGATTGCACATGGTCTTCAAATGTAATACACTATTAATGCCGGGTAAGAGGTACAGTTCACATCGGCAGGCAAGATTGGTCTTGGAGCTGGAGCGGAAGGGGGTGGTGGCGAGGGAGAGTAGAAGCTGGAGAGGGAGAGCGGTAGGGTGGGTGATGATTGATGTGAATAGTGGGCGAGCAGAAAGTTTGGCGGGCTTTGGGCTGGATTGGGTGGCTGAGTGTGTTAGGACGATCGGGTTTGGCTCGGCAGATTTGAAGGTGGGGTGTTGGCGGTTAGGAGTTTCAGTTGCTGTTGATGAGAAATCGAGAGAGAGGGGTTTCAGGGAGGGTGAAGTCATGGGGGAAGGAGGTGATTGGGGGAAAGAGGTGCTGGTTCGAGCCAGGGGAGGCGAAGAGTGCTGAGAGATTGAGGGGGACCAGGTACGTTTCCTCTTTAGTTTCTGTGTTGCGATTGGGGTGTGAGAGAGGGTAGGGGGGTCAGAGAGGGAGAGGGATGCGGCTTCGGTTCTTGCTAGGGCTAGGCGTGCAGTTTTTAGGGAGGGGAAAGGGTGCAGTTGGGGGGGGAGTTGGCGGGGTTTGTGGGCAAGGCGGGGGGTGGATGATTGCAGGGCGAGGTGTGCCCGGTATGATAGCAAGGGGAGCGGGCATGGTTAACGTAGGCTGGCCAGTGGTGGGGTTCGGGGAAGGAGTGGTCTTAGGAAGGTTGGCTCGCCATCGTGCCCCTCTGGCTTGGTGTTTGGAGAGGGGAATGGTAGGGAATCCGACGGAGAGTGGGATGATTTGGGAAGGGGGGACGAGAGGGAAGGCAGGTTGGGGAGTGGAGGCGGTCCACGGTGGTCGTTTCCGACAAACTCTGGTGGAGTGGGTGCACTCATGCTTAGTACGAGCAGTTAGGTGTAGTTTCAAATGCAATTTACAGTTTATTGGACTTTAGAAGTTTGGCTATATCACTGGCTGAGAGTAGTCTTGATTTCAGGGTTCCACGAAACCGGGTGATATTATTCACTTTATTCTAGGTTTTAGTGTACTATTTGTACTAGCTTGCAGAAATTAGGCAGTTTGAAGTGGAGCTAGACCTTAGGGTATGCTGATTAGGCGGCCTATTTAGTTGTAGATACAACACAGTTACGCTGCTGGGTTGTCTTTCTTCTAGTAAACTGGAATACAGGTAATACAGGTACAGCTATTAAGGAGAAATTGAATGTAGAAACACCCTAGGTATGGTTTTAGTTGGACTTCTAGGTGGAGTTTAGGAGGGCTTTCTAAATGTAGTTCTAAATTCAGTGGGGGCACGCTATTAGGCACACTTCCAAGTTCAATTTGCAAAGAGATGATATTAGAATATTAGGTGCACTTCTAGATTCAACTGTACATAGAGATGATATTAGGCTATTAGGTACTATTAGGTACACTTCTGAATACCACTGTAGACAGAGATGGTGTTAGGTCTACCTCTAGATTCAATTTTGTATAGAGGGGCTATTAGATTATTAGGCACATTTTTTGATTCTACCTTACACAGATGATATTAGACTATTAGGTGCACTTCTAGATTCAACTGTACACAGAGATGATATTAGGCTATTAGGTACTATTAGGTACACTTCTAAGTTCAACTGCACAGAGATGATATTAGGTCTACCTCTAGATTCAATTTTGTATAGAGATGATATTAGGTCTACCTCTTGGTTCAATTTTGTATAGAGGGGATATTAGACTATTAGGCACAGTTCACAGATTCTACATTACACAGATATACTATTAGGTATACTTCTAACTTAGACTTTGCGCAGAAGGGATATTTAGGCACACTTCTAACTTCAATGCTGTCGTCCACACTTCTAAATTGAACTAAGCCCAGAGAGACTATTCTGGACACTAGTCAGTTCAACTCGGGCACGCTAATAGGCACATTTCTCTCAATTCGATTTTATACAGGGAGGGGATTAGGCATGGCTCTAAAATCAACTTTGGACAGAGAGGTTATTAGGGAGATTAGTCGGTTCAACCAGGCACGGTATTAGACTATTAGGATATTGGGCACACTTCTAAATTCAACTTTCACAGAGAGGCTATTGGGCGCGCTTCTAAATTCAGCTTTCACAAGAGGCTATTGGGGACACTTCTAAATTCAACTTTCACATAGAAGCTATTGGGCACACTTCAAAATTCAACTTTCACAGGGAGTCTATTGGGCACATTTCTAAATTCAACTTTCACAGAGAGGTTATTGGGCGCACTTCTAGATTCAACTTTCACATGAAAGCTATTGGGCACGCTTCTAAATTCAGCTTTCACCGAGAGGCTATAGGGCACACTTCTAGACTCAACTTTCACAGAGGGCTATTGGTCGCTTTTCTATATTCACCTTTCACCAAGAAGCTATTGGGCACACTTCTAAATTCAGCTTTCCCACAGAGGCTATTGGACACGCTACTAGATTCGACTTTCACAGAGATGCTATTGGGCACCCTTTTAAATTCAACTTCTAAATGTGCTTCTAAATTCAATTTTCCACCGCGAGGCTGTTGGGCACACTTCTAAATTCAACTTTCACAAGGAGGCTATTGGGCTCACTTCAAAATACAACTTTCACAGAGGGGCTATTGGGAACACTTCTAAAATTCACAGAGGGGTCATTGGGCACACTTCTAAATACAAGTTTCACATAGAAGCTATTGGGCACACTTCTAAATTCAGCTTTTCCAGAGAGGCTATTGGGTGCACTTCTAAATTCAACTTCTAAATGCACTTCTAAATTCAATTTTCTACAACAAGGCTGTTGGGCACCCTTCTAAATTCAACTTTCACAAGGAGGCTATTGGGCACACTTCTAAATACAACTTTCACAGAGAGGCTATTGGGCACATTTCTAAATTCAACTTTCACATAGGGGCTATTGGGGACACTTCTAAATTCACAGAGAGGTTATTGGGCACACTTCTAAATATCACTTTCACATAGAAGCTATTGGGCATACTTCTAAATTCAACTTTCACAAGGAGGTTATTGGGCACACTTCTAAATTCAACTTTCACAGAGGGGCTATTGGGGACACTTCTAAATTCACAGAGAGGTTATTGGGCACACTTCTAAATACAACTTTCACAAGGAGGCTATTGGGCACACTTCTAAATTCAACTTTCACAGAGGGGCTATTGGGGACGCTTCTAAATTCACAGAGAGGTTATTGGGCACACTTCTAAATACAACTTTCACAAAGAAGCTATTGGGCACACTTCTAGATTAAATTTCTAAATGCATGTCTAAATTCGACTTTCACATAGAAGCTATTGCGCACGCTTCTAAATTCAACTTTGACAGAGAGGCTTTTGGGTGCACTTCTAAATACAACTTCTAAATTCAACTTTTCACAGAGGGGCAGTTGGGCATATTTCTAAATTCAACTTTCAATGAGCAGCTATTGGGCACACTTCTAAATACAACTTCTAAATGCACTTCTAAATTCAGTTTTCACAGAGAGGCTATTGGGCACACTTCTAAATACAACTTCTAAATTCAACTTTTCACAGAGGGGCTGTTGGGCACATTTCTAAAGTCAACTTTCAATGAGCAGCTATTGGGCGCACTTCTAAATTCAACTTCTAAATTCACTTCTAAATTCAGTTTTCACAGAGAAGCTATTGGGTGCACTTATAAATACAACTTCTAAATTCAACTTTTCACAGAGGGGCTGTTGGGCACATTTCTAAATTCAACTTTCAATGAGCAGCTATTGGGCGCACTTCTAAATTGAACTTCTAAATTCACTTCTAAACTCAATTTTCCACAACGAGGCTGTTGGGAACACTTCTAAATCCACGGTTAGCTTCACGTTTTACCAATGCAGTTATATCACAGACATGTTTGTAAATGCATACTTATAAATGCAATGCTACCACAATATGAAGCTTTTACAATGGTTTAGTTGCTAGGTTGAGTGGTTGGGTAGTATGGTGGGAAGTAATTGCTTCTGACCCTGCCCTTGCCACACTTACTTATTGTCGGCTTCTTGCTTCTCCTGCGGTTACCTGCAGATACGATCTGGAGTCGTCACTGAAGGAGTCGTCCTTTGCCTTAGGTCATTAGCCGATGGGCTGCCGGGCAGGGGGCTGCCCTAGGGGAACTGGTAATGGAGGGGAATCCTCTCGGCTGGACCAATCAGGGATGGTGGGCGGGCTGGGAGCGGGAGGGAGGGGAAGGCAATGAGGAAATGGAAGGGGATGGAGAGGGTGCACAAAAGGGCCTGGGGGCACAAAAAAACAGCCACAAAAGTGATAAAGGCCTGAGAAGGTCTGGCCCACGGGATCTGCCTCACCTGCTCAGCTCTGCTGGAAAGAAGCGAGCACGGTGCACTGCAGGTCGTTAGGCCCAGCAGCAACGGTACGGAGACCAATCAGGGATGGTGGGCAGGCTGGGAGGTGGGAGGGAGGGGAAGGCAATGAGGAAATGGAAGGGGACTAAGAGGGTGCACAAAAGGGCCTGGGGGCACACAAAAACGGGCCCAAAAGTGATAAAGGCCTGAGAAGGTCTGGCCCACGGGATCTACCTCACCTGCTCAGCTCTGCTGGAAAGAAGCGAGCACGGTGCCCTGCAGGTCGTTAGGCCCAGCAGCAACGGTACAGAGACCAATCAGGGATGGTGGGCGGGTTGGGAGGCGGGAGGGAGGGGAAGGCAATGAGGAAATGGAAGGGGACAGAGAGGGTGCACGAAAGGGACTGGGGGCACACAAAAACGGCCACAAAAGTGATAAAAGCCTGAGCAGGTCTGGCCCATGGGATCTGCCTCACCTGCTCAGCTCTGCTGGAAAGAAGCAAGCACAGTGCACTGCAGGTCATTAGGCCCAGCAGCAACGGTACAGAGACCAATCAGGGATGGTGGGCGGGCTGGGAGGCGGGAGGGCAGGGAAGGCAATGAGGAAATGGAAGGGGACAGAGAGGGTGCACAAAGGGCCTGGGGGCACACAAAAATGGCCACAATAGTGATAAAGGCCTGAGAAGGTCTGGCCCACAGGATCTGCCTCACCTGCTCAGCTCTGCTGGAAAGAAGCGAGTACAGTGCACTGCAGGTCGTTAGGCCCAGCAGCAACGGTACGGAGACCAATCAGGGATGGTGGGCGGGCTG
The DNA here is from genome assembly GCF_040938575.1 of Ambystoma mexicanum. NCBI lineage: Eukaryota > Metazoa > Chordata > Amphibia > Caudata > Ambystomatidae > Ambystoma > Ambystoma mexicanum. The sequence goes on from NC_090927.1 coordinate 593,701,562, forward strand.
GGAGGCGGAGGGAGGGGAAGGCAATGAGGAAATGGAAGGGGACAGAGAGGGTGCACAAAGGGCCTGGGGGCACACAAAAACAGCCACAAAAGTGATAAAGGCCTGAGAAGGCCTGGCCCACCTGATCTGCCTCACCTGCTCAGCTCTGTGACAAAGTATTTTGGCATACTGATCTCAAGCATGTGGACATCAATGACTGTTTGTGCTCTTATGCTAACATTTTAATGAACTTGGGAGTATGTGCTTCTATCCTGGGATCTATTAACTCATCTCTATGTTCTGCTCATCCATTACTGCCTCCCATACATCTGACCTTGGCATTTGCTATAAACTACTGTATGGGCAGTTTCAAAGCTTCTGTATTTGTATTTGTATTTTATTTATCTGTAAAATGTGCCAGGCCCACAGGCATCAGGGTGCATAATCTTGTAGAGAAAAGTTACAATTACATACAATAGCAAGAGATCTGGGTTCAACCTATTTACATGAGCATATAGATATGAACCAAATTGACAATATGACAACATAAGTTAAATACAGGGCAAAATATACAAATAGACAATAATGCAATATGATCTCTACTCAAAGTTAGTGAGAGCAGGCCTAGTCATAGTGGCTAAATCAGATGTTTTGTGCGAAGAGTCATGGTTTGATTTTATTATTGAAAGATTGGAAGGAAGGCTCAGTTCTGATGGCGTTAGAAAGAGAGTTCCAAAGCTTGGTGGCCAGGACAGGGTAACTCACACCCCCAGCTTATTGTAGTTTAAATCTGGGCAGGGATAGGCTGTGTACTTGGGCCGCTCTTAGGGGACGGGCAGAAGTGTGGAAGGTGAGGCGGTTGGATAAGTCGGAAGAGGCCTTGTTAGCCAAACACTTGTGCGTCAGGGCAAGAGTTTTCAGAGAAATTCTATGCTTGACTGGATGCCAATGTAGATTGGTTCTGAAATCGGAGATATGTTGGTTTCTGGGAAAATGTAATGCCGCTCTAATGGCATTGTTTTGCGTGATTTGTAGTTTGTTGATGTTGGACTGACTAGTGCCAAGATAGAGGGTGCTGCAATAGTCTATCTTGGACATGATGAGAGTTCTAGCCAATGTGATACAATTAGGAGAGGTCAGGAATGGTCTATGTTACAAACTTCCACCGACACTATGGTATGTCGAGTCACGTATCTTTATTCAGAGACCCCGCAGCCTGATGCCACAGCTCCCTCAGCTCCAACGGCCACCGTGGAATGTTGATTACCAAACACGCATCAACATTCCACCAGTGTGCCTATGCACGAGCCCGTGCATATTACAACAGTCTACAGGCAGAGATAAGTTTGCAAGTGTAGGCCAAAGCTGACCTCACTGCATTGGTTTGTCTGGTCAGGGATAGAGTGAAATCAAGATAGATGCCTAATGTTTTTATGTCCTTGGAGACCTTGATGACGTTGCCATCAATGATGAAAGACTAAAAGGAGTGGTCTAGTTTATTAAGGCCTTGAGTGATACCTAATATGAGGAGCTCTGTCTTGTCATCGTTGAGGCAAAGCTCATGTTGGGCCATCCAGGCCTGGATGACCAGGTATAGGTCGTTCAATGATTTGGTGTCAGCTGTATAGTCTCCCGTGATGGGGATGAGTATCTGGGTGTCATCATTATAGTTAGTGTATGAGACACCCAGATAGTCAAGAACATCAAAGAGTGGTTTAGTAAACACATTGTAAAGTGTATGAGACACACAAGAGCCTTGAGGGATGCCGTAGTAAATAGGAGCAGGGTCTGCAGAGGCTGAAGGGGAAAAAACCTGCATGGATCTATTGCTTAGAAAGGAACTGATCCAAGCAGTGGCAGAATTGGAAAAGTGGGTGGCAGATATAAGGTGCTGGCACAAGATTTGGTGATTGGCCAAGTCAAAAGCAGCAGAGAGATCTAGTAGTAATAACAAGGCTAATTTCCCATTATCTTTCAAGACCTCGATTTGTGTTTTGAGATCAATCAAAGCCATTTCAGTGCCATGCCTGGGGCGGAAGCCAGATTGTCTCAGCACTAAGAGATTGTTAACTTCGAGATAGTCCTGGATCTGGAGGTAAGCTGCACAATCTAATATTTTGAGCATGCATGGGACAGTAGTGATAGGTCTCTAGTTTGTTGGTATACTAGTGTCTAGTGATGTATTTTTGAGCAAAGGGATGAGCCAGGCATCCTTGAGATTGTCCGGGGCAATGCCTGTTTTGAAGGATGAATATATGACGGATGTGATAAAAGGGGGTAGATCATGAGAGCCTTCCTTGATAATAGGAGCAGGGCATGAATCACCTTAACAGTAGGATGGTTTGATTTTGTTGATGATACCTTCCACTTCCGCAATAGTAAGTGGAGAGAAGTAGAAGGGTTTGATGTTAGGTGTGACCGAGGTGATGTCACTAGGGGGGATGACCTGAGGTTTATCTGTCTGAAGACAATTTTGTTTGTCTTTGATTTTGGATTGGCAGATGCAATTTTTTCCAGTAGTGCTGTCTGTATGTTTGCACACCATTTGCTATCTTTCGTACAAGTATCTGGGGGCAAAGCAGATGATTTGAGTTCCTTTAGAATCTTGAATAGTTCATTGGTGTTTGAGTCTGCTTGCGTAATGCACGTATTATAAGTCTCTTTTTTAGCCTGGAAGATAGCTTCTTTTTAATTGAGAGAGGTTAGGATGAGACCGTCCTTGTGGGCATCAGAAGGGTGGCTTTTCCAACGGGTTTCAGCGCTGCATTTAGCTTTGCGGAACACTCTTAATGTTTAATGGGGTGATAGAATTTAGGGCTGTGAGCATGGCGTGATTGTATGTATCCGCTAAGATCGTTGGATCAGAGCAAGAATCGGTGACTTTGTTGAGAGTAGGAAGGATAAGAGGGAGTAATTTATCTCTTGTTATGTCCCTTTTGTTTCTGGTACGGAGGGCAAGCGCAATTGTAGGTGGGAGGCAGAGGGCTGCATCAATGTTGAAAGTAATAATATGGTGATCCAACAATGCGCAAGGTGAGTTAGATTGTAGACTAATATTGCAGTTAGCGTCAGCTAACCAGTCAAGCGTCCTCCCTTTGATATGAGTAGGTTCTTGGATGTGATGGGTGAAGCCTAAATCACTTAAGGTATCAGCGAAGTCTAATGCAGTGAGGTTGTTAGGATCTTGATGGCCCCCTAAGAGGATGATTTGCAATTTAGTTTTAGATTTGTCTAGTAATAAAGATGTAATCTAATCCACAAAGGATGTCGCAATGCCGGGTGGTCTGTAGATAAGGTGTAGGGTGGCCGTTTGGTTGGGAGAGAGTGGTAGTTTGACCAAAAGTAACTCAGCAGAGTCAATGTTTACATTGGGTATAGCTCTGAGACCAAGAGAGTTTTTGTGAATGAAGGCAAATCCATCCCCTCTAGATTGTGAGGTGTTGCGGTTACATCTAGTGATGGAGTAATCGGATGGTATAACCAGGGAGAGTGAAGGTCCAGAGGCTGCATGTAGCCAAGCCTCTGATATTGCCATAAAGTCAAGCTCTTGAGTCTTAATAAGGTCAGTGATGTCTAATGCGTGCACTGAGAGGGATATGGCGTTGACAAGGGGGCCCTTAATCTATGTATCTTTACATAATGGAACTGTAGTGTTAGGATGAGTCTTAGTGATTAGTGTGGAAGGCAACTGGTGGCTAAGACTAGTAAGACTAGGAGAAGGAAGTTTGGGAATGGAGCAAAGATTCTTAGTAAGACCACTATGGCGAAGGAATCTAGATCCTAATCTCTTATTTCTAACGAGTAGTGAACACGGTTGGTTAGGTGTGGCTTTCTTTGCGAAGTGCTCCAGCCATAAGGCTGTGGCATTAAGGTACTGATTAGTAGATGCAGTGATGTCATTGTATAGTTTAGCACATAATGCGGGGTGTCCCGTGGTGAGGCTATGTGGTTTCAGTTACTGTTGAGGTAGTTGATTTGCAGTAGGACTATACATGGGATCTGCCATCATGGCAGAAAGAGTGCTAGATGCCAATGAAGTAGCGAGTTGTCGTTGAGCTGCATATAAAGACACCCAGGCTGTAATGGTTAGGAGTAGGAATAGCATTAGAGGGGGCTGCACTGAATTGCACACAAACATGATGGAGAATAGATGTGACAGAATTATGTGAGAACAACTAGCATGCTGTTAGGACAGTCAATTGGCTGGCAGTGTAAATGATAATATAGTTGACTACGAGTTAGTTTTGCACATTGTGGTAAAGTAATATATAGGCACATTTATGAAGTAGCAGCTGGGCCAATTGAAGGTTCAGTCAGGTAGGCAAAGGTAAGCAGGTAGGCAAATTAGGCACATTCAGATCAGAGAAGCTAAAATTACTGTTGGTACAACGAGTGCAATCGACCATTAACAATTAGGTGCAGATAATATCAGCTAAAATGAAGTTGAAGCAGTAACGTACCAACGGCCTAGAGGCAGATGAGCACAATCAGGTTATGACAACTAGGAGTGTGGTTGGTACAGCAAAAGTAAACGCACAAAAACCAGACAGTAGTACTTGAGTTAAGCGTAGTGAGAGGAGTGAGCGGTTCGCATAGTATAGCTCAGAGCATTCAGTTGGCGAGCTCACACAGGCGGGGCACTCCTATGAGCAGGGATAACTTAATATCACATTTGAATTGCTAAACTGTTTACGTGTGTGTGGATACTGAGGTGAAGGGGCATAATGCAGTCAAACAGCAACAGATAAGTATGGTGGTACTAGCGCTGTTAGTACTATGGCCTTGAATCAATACACACATATTAATCAGAAAGATACAGTATAATGGCAGGAATAGGCCGAGATGTATGCAAAGTGTGGGTAATTGCTTAGAACAGAGAAGTATAATAAAGGGGCATAGTGGGGAAGTGGTCGCAGCGCTGTAATTAGAAAAATAGTAATTCCGAAAACAGTTGTGAATCACAGAAGTTGCCACTCACAAACAGAGTTATGAATATCAGAGTGACCACTGCAAGTTAGAGTCGCTGGTAGTGTTAGCGATCTGGTGCGTACCAGGCAATTATAGTTCCGGCATCAGGGGGTTGCAAAGCCAGGTGCTCTCGATGTGAATAGGCAGCGTTCCTTGCCCTGGGCTCTGTCAGTGCTTGACAGGCTCAGGACAGAAAGCCTTCTTCTAAGACTTCTAAAATTAAAGTGGTGTTGTGAATTCAGCATCTTTGTCTAAGGCCTGCTAACTCCTTGGCCTACTGCCTCCCTTGTGATAGAAAAATTGCTATACTTTTATGCTTCTCTTCTCTATATTGGAGACCTAAATTTGTCTGTCCAAGTTACATTTACCTTGTGCATCTGCTATTTGTTGGTTTACATGCCCATGTATTCTGCATCTATTCTGCTGGAAAAACCAATCTGCCCTATCAGTGTAGTGAGTCCCTCTCTTGGTATCCTGTAATCCTCCTGCATTCTATGTTATAAACAGCACACTACTTGTGCTTTCTGCTATCTAACTATAATCCCTACTAGTGCCGTACAAACTAATTCTGTATGGCGGTGGCGTGTACATTGGCTATTTAAAATATCGCTTCTTAGAGCCTGTTTTAGTTTATCCCATCTCTCACCCATTGATTCATGGGGAGGTAGGGCTGCCTAAGCTGGTTTTACTTCTCACCGGTATGGTATTGGTGAGGAGTAGGGGTGTCACGGTATTAGTTTTATGACGGTACAATAACCTTTTTGCCAAATGATGGTATATCATGGTTATCACGGTATAGCAGGTGAAGTTAACTAATCTTAACAAATATTTTCTAAAAGGTCATAAATTGTCAGATTTATCAACACAAACAAAATCAGGCACCCAGGGCCAGAAGTGGGCTTTTCAACATACTTTCCACCTCTTGCTTCCACCAAACACAAACACACGTGTGGAGAGGAGGAGGGGGTGGGGAGCCCTGATGCGACTGGCAAAGTAAACTGAATAACTTTTCTTAAGTGGTCATTTAGGCTTTTAGCTCACCCACTGGCTACTGGTGAAGATGAACATGTTGCCATCTTGATAACCTGCATGCCACAGATCAATGGAGGCTGATGGTAGTGTATGCTTGTGCGCATACATATACACACACACACACACACACACACACACATGCACTCTCTATTTACGTTACAGCCTTTAGTTTACTTGCAGCCCAAAAGGTGTTCAGTAATCACAGAAATGTTACCTTTTGGTATGGCAGCAGGGAATACCCACAGAGATTAGTGAATTTCGCAGTGTGACTTATATGTAAATTCAATGATAGAGCCAGGGAAATCCCCCATTGTCATATGTTTAGCAAACATCATCCATTATAAATATATAAACCCCAAAGCCGACAACCCAAAATAAACCTTTTTCCTTCTTGGCACTGTATTTATTCTTCCTATTGCTAACATATTGATTTTGTGTCAGGCACGTGTGGTTTATGAAATGTCATTAAAAACTGCTCCATCTGAAACTATTTTGCAGATGCCACATCCAACAGTGCAAGACCAAGACTGCGCAGCACTTGCTTACTGCAGCCTTTACAAATCAGATTGAAAAGTACACTTAACGGTATAAACGGTATGCCGGTATAAACAATGTGGCGGTTGTTATTGTTCATTTAAGTGGTTCACGGTATTTTTAACGGTATACCGTTATACCGTTACATCCCTAGTGAGGAGTAGGGGCAGAAGTTGGTACTTGCATAGCAGGGGTAGTAAGTGATACCTGTATATTCATCTGCCCCATTGCAATTGCAATAACATTGAATAATTGTACAATGTATCATATGGTGAACTGGGTGAAGCATAGGCAAAGTTAAGATTCATGTAATGATGAACTAGAATACGGTAGACGAAAATATTGGACAAAGCGGTAAGACAGAAAATGAAATGCTATTGTTTTTCTCTGTTAACTCAAGGAAGATGACACTCAACATTTTAAAATATTTAAAAAAGTAAGTATCTGATAGTACATTTCTAAAGAAAACCTGAAGCCTCCCCAAAAGTACTCTAACGGCCTCATTAATGATGGAATCTGGACTCACTCTGTTCAGATTCCTGACCATGACCAGACACCTCCACTTTGGCTGTGTCTGAAAAAGATGTAACTGTTTCCTCAATTGGCAGTGCATGGCCACGATACAGGCATCTGCATAGGGTCCTAACCAGAATTGGGATGACCCATTTATTGGATGGAAACATGCACATTACAGATGAGACAATAAGAGAAGTTAAAACTAAATTAGATATTTTGCTCTTAAAACTACAGATTTTTTTGTGAGGCCAACAGGGGTGCACAGGTTATGGCAGCCTGAACGCTGTGCTCCTGCCAGGCCGGGCCGAAAAGAGACTTAAGCCCACCCTTGATGACCGCCAGGGGGAACAGAGAACAGAGTGCAGGCACAGAAAAGTGAACACCCCCAGCACACACTGATAAAAAGACCGACGTCTGGGGTCCACCGCAAGGCCAAGAATGGAGCTCCTCCAACTCCGCGGTTGAGAGAGCTGGAACCCGGGTGGTGAGCCCGGCGCAGCCGACACTATGCAAGAGCTGGATGCGAGGAGCCAAGGTGCAGCAGAACCCCAGCTAACCGACAGGGAGAAGGCCCAATCAGAGCAGTGCTCCCTCCATGACCCCTACACCACTGGTCACATTGAGGAAGCCAGACAGGCGGTTCCTGAGAGCCGGGGACTCGCAGAGCTTGGCTCAGAAGGTAAAGTCAGAGGAGACTGGACGCAGGGCGGGGGTCGGCCTGGGTGCTGGAGGGAACCCCCCCCTCTGAGCAGTAATGTGACTCCCTTCCGGTGAAGACCGCAGAAGAAAGAGGCCCACACGGAACTGCTGAGGCCCCGGCTCACCTACAAGAAGGACAGTGAACACAAGCCCTCGTAGAAGAGGTGCAGACCGGGCACTCGGGGCCTGCGCATTTCAGCCACGACTTGGTGGAGACACAGCGGGCTGGGACATGGAGCGGCCCACCCCGCCCTTTGAAACGATAAGTGGAGAAATTGTACCTCCATAGTAGAACCCGAGGAAAGGTGCAGAAGCCCATCCACAACCAAGTGAGAGCCACGAGGGAGGGGGCGCTGACAGAGCGTCATCCCTCTCCACCCCCAGCCGGTAATACTGAGCGCTAAGTAGGCGCAGGGAAGGCCCTGAGCCTAAAGAAAAGAAGGACCAATACCCCTTGGGCATTGCGGCCACAGCCGCTCTCCGGGCAACGTCGTGCCTCCTGACCGAGGCACACTCCCCCTTGCCGTGCACCCTTCCCATCTCAAGCTCACTCCCCCTTGCCGTGCACCCTTCCCATCCCAGGCCCACATCACAGTGCTCAGGTGATCGGAGGGCCAGGAGGGGGGGGCTACGGGCCAGACACCCACCAACTCAGCCATTGCAGAAATATGTGGGAGACACACAAGCAACACTATATGGGCGAACATAAGCCTGGTAAAGACAGCTCCACACAGCAACAGAGGATCAGGGAGGGGGATAATCACGCCCCATAGGCGTCACCAACTATAGAGGGGGTGAGAAAATGTACCGGGATCAACCCACAGAACTGCCTGTCAAGCACCCGCCGCACATAGGGTGGAACTAGCCAGAGTAACTTGTCGTGACCTGCAGTCGCCTAGCTCTGACTCCGGAGACGACCCCTTTAGTGAAAGGCACCTGGAGGGTGAAAGACTCAACCAAAGGGGGGGGTGTGTCCACCCTCCCTCTCATGCATATTCCTCATAGTCTGGGGGAGTTGGTGAGAACCCACCAGGGGTCTGAGCCTCCAGAGCCCACCCTCTTCAGAGGCTAGGACCATCCTCAAGGGCCACCCTGGCTTCCCCTGATCCGGTGTATGAGCCACACATAGGAATGGCGCACCTCTACCCCACTCGACCCACAAAGAGACAGTACTAAGCAGGAAAAAGAAAAGTCTACACAGTCCCTCGTGGATAAGGCCCTGGTCCTGGTAAAAGGAATACCCTAATGAGTACTTGGTGAACAAGGACAAACCAACTGGAAGCTCCCCTCCCCCAAATAAGTGGGCCGCTAGCAGCACCAAAAACGACTGAACAAGGTGAAGTCCCACAGAAAATAACACTGGGGCGTGTGCTCGCCTTTGGAGAATCTGGTACCCCCTACTGCCCTGTTCTTAGGGGAAGGGGCAGAGCTGAATGGAACCATCTGAATCCTGAAGGGTCCACAAGAGCTCACCTATCTCCACCATGCTGGCAGTCATCTCCTGATCATACTAACATTGGCATAGATGGATCCGCATGAGCTGGTGGAAAACCCTCCACGAATTCCGCTATCAATAGGCGCCTGGAGACCGAGGTAGCCTGGCCACGGAGGGGAAGATGGACCGGGCCGGTGAGCCAATGCAGGACTCCAGAGCCATGGAAAAGGGCTTTGCCGCCATGCTGCAAGAAATCTGAAACATGCAGTCAGACATAAACCACAGGTTAGAGAAAATGGACCAAAGATTGGACAAGGTGGAGGATAGATGGAGACCAATCGATCTTCCATAGCTATCTTGGAAGCACAGATAGACTCAAGACTTTTGGTCCTGGAAAAGAGAGAGGAGGAAAGGGGGCTACAAATGGATGACTTTGAGAACAGGGAGAGGAGGAACAACCTCTGGTTCTTTAGGGTCCCAGAGGTGGACGGAGAGAATGAAAGGGACATCTGCCAAGTGATCAGAGAGGTGATCCATCTGCTATTTGGGAACGAAGCGACTACCAAGCCCACGATAGATAGGTCACATAGAGCGTGGGGAAGACCTGGTGGCCCTGGCTCGATCCTGGTGCTCTTCCACTACTACGTGGAAAAAACAAAAATTCTGGAAGAAGCTAGGAAAGCTAATGGTGTTACGTATAACAATGCAAGAATATCAATCTTCCAGGACTTGTCCACTTTCACGTTGGCCAGACGGCGACTGTACCACCTCCGACCCAGTGTTTACAGGAAAAGGGAATCCGGTATAGGTGGGGCTACCCCTTTTCTCTCTCCTTTGAGCACATGGTTCAAATATCTTGCCTTGTCACAGAAGAGGATATCAGAGGGGCGATTCCAGACTATGTGGACACCGCTGACAACCAAAGACAGCCCACTGGGGTGGCAGCAGTGCAACAGGAGGACAAGGAAACACAACAGAAAGAAGACAGATCAATGGATGCAGAAAATTCAAGAAATTAAATACTCCCTCGCCACCCCACAATGAGGACCCGGATTGCTCCAATGGCTGATAAAGTGCCTCTAGGACAGGGGAAATTGTCAAGGTCCAGATCCCGGATACGGCGTGTGCCCTCACATCTAGGCAAGTGGGGGGGGACCGCCTCAAGAGGGGAATGTGAGAGAAGAAGCATCTAAGTGCAGAAATGGAGGGAGGGGGGAAGGCTTAGTTGGTAAGCCAGAGGTCAGGGGGTGTGGGTTTGGAGGGGGGGCTAACCGTGCAATGATGAGCTATTGGAGGCCCAGCCAAAGCGGGCACATTGGTGGCCCAGTCAGGCACCAGGAATGGGCAAACTATCTGGCTGGGCCCCGGGGAAGGGGGACGGGGGAAGGGGGAGTTCAGGGGGAGGAGTCATGGAGAAAGATAGTAGAGAAGGGGGGCAGTTGGGGGCTCCACCCAGTGGGAGGGGGAAGGGGGGGAGGGGGTAAGGTGGACAAAAGGGGAGGGAAGGGGGAAACTGATTCTGGTGCAATCAATGGAACAACAAGCTTTACTGGCAGGGTTAAAGCAGTGTGACAGAAGCGAAGGAGATGTCTCGGGAATGTGATACAGGAACTATCTTACGTTTAAGAATGGCTGATCACCAAATGGTGCTGGAAATAGGTTCTCTAAACGTCAGGGGAATGAACTCTCCCACTAAAAGATCCTTGCTCGGTAGGGAATTCAGACGGTCCAGACTGGACCTCCTCTTCCTCCAGGAGACCCACTGAGTAAACGGAAAGGAACCGGGAATCGAGGTGTGGTGGGATAGGGGAAGTAATTCATGCCTCATACATAACTAAAAAGAGGTCGGTGGCGATTGTAATGGCTAAAGACCTGGCTTCCAATTGGAGACTTCAAAGAGGGATCCTGAGGGGTGGTTTTTGTTTATTAAGGGAGGGCTACAGGGCTCCAAGGTAACTATGGCAGTGATTTATGGTCCAAATGATGGTCAGGCACAGTTCTGGGAAGTGATCAGGGACAAACTAAGGCTATTCGCAGAGGGTCCATTAATAGTAGGAGCGGACTTTAACATGGTCTTGAACCCTGTGAGTGATAGGAAGAGAATGACGCCCCGCGCTCTTCCAGCAGTAGACGGCCCAATTTCACAGAGTTTTCAGAGAACCAATATTTAGCTGTGTTTAGAGGATTCGTTCCCAAGCACGGGTTAGGGGGACCCCCCTTTCACTTACTACTCCAAAATCCACTAATCCTTCTAAAGTATAGACTATATCCTGGTGGATAGCACCCTTCTTGTACAAGAGTTGGACCTCAATGCCAGCCTGCTTTCTCTCGACTCAGAGAAAGCCTTCGATAGAGTGGAATCGAGGTACATGATGATCCTCCTTTGGAAAATGGGATTTGGGGAGCACATGAGGAAACAGGGCCCCCACAGAAAATGTACAAGTAAAGTGGGAGCTCATGGCTTCCTTCTGGCTATCTTGGGGTACGAGACAGGGATGCCACCTGTCCCCTTTGATATACACCCTCACAATGGAACCACTGGCTATAGTAGTGAGGTCACACCAAAGAATAAGGGGGTTCCTGAGGGGTTAGGTGGAGTTCAAACGCTCCCTGTTTTTAGATGACATTTTGGGGTACCTGGTAGACCCCCGCTCGATGCTCCCGCCTCTTGTCTCCTTAATAGAAAGCTTTGGGGCCTTCTCATGATTGAAGATTAATAAATCAAAGTGCATGCTACTGCCCCTTCTGGATACTCTAGATACCTTCCTGGGGGTCAGACTAGAAAAATCGGCAATCCAATACTTGGGTGTACACCTTACAAGGAATCATGTTGAGATGGCAACAGCCAACTATGATCCAATATTGCCCACATCAAGTCTGAAATGGTACGATTGGGCAACATGATTCTGTCTTGGTATGGCCGTATGACGGCGATAAAGATGAATGTCTTGCCAAGACTACTATTCAGTGCCTTGGTGTAAGGCACTCTATAAATAAACAAATCAATCAATCAATCAATCAATATCTGTTCACGGCTCTCCCCACGAGAGTTCCGGATCGCATTTTCAAAGAACTCCAGTCAGCGTTTGGTAAAGCAAGACCCCGAGGACCAGGAGATGTATGCTGTCCCTCCCCAGGGAGGAGGGAGGCTTCAGCCTGCCTGACTTCCACCAGTACTACAGAGCTGCCCAACTCCAGGTCCTTCTGGAACACATGAAAAATGATAAAGGCACATACTGGACCTACCTAGAAGATTTGGACAAGCACCCACTCAAAGTGAGGGACATTCTCTGGGCCATTCCAGGTAAAATGCTTGACCATACCACACTAGGGGTATTGTGGTCACTGTGGAGGAAGGGGGCACAGACAGAGCACCTCTCATCATGGCCCTCTCCAATGGTCTCACTATGGGGTCCCCTATTTGGACTGGGAAAAAGGGGATTCTGGAATGCCTAGACCTGGTCAGACAAAGGCATTGAAAGGGTAGGGCAATTGTTCTGAGAGGATGAATTCCTGTCATACGTGGAGGTGATCGAGGCCCTGGGTCCCGGCTCGATCACGATATTTGAGTACCTTAGGCTGAAGGGCCTCCTATGCGATCAGAAGTAGGGTGAAAAACTAAAAAGAACTCTAACTCCCATCGAGAAAGTACTCGATCTAGCTGGTTCACGGAAAGCGATGGTGTCAAAATTGTACTAGGTCATTAATACTGATAACCTATTAGAGAGATGGGGATTCCGACAGTATTGGAATGGCTTAGCGGGGGAAGTAATTTCGGAGGAGGAGTGGAACAGGGTGTTTAAAATAGCCTTCCATGGGAACCTATTTACAATCTACATGAAACATATCTTTAAAGTACTCCACGGGTGGCACAGAGATCCTCTCAGAATATCCAGAATATTCACTGGGGCCTCTCCTCGCTGTCCATAGGGCTGCAGCCAGGTGGGCTCAAGTGATCACATGTGGCACTGCCCGCTCGTACAAAAATATTGGGATACATTGTGGGGATGGATGGCCGAGTTAATTGAAGAGTTACTCCCCCAGGACCCACTGACAATGCTACTAGGCCTGTCGCCGAGGGACTCAGACATCCATAGATATCCCAGAATGCTGCGAGCGGGAAGGGTAGCCCTGGCTCAGAAGTGGAAGAACCCCACAACCCCTAGTAAGGAGGTATGGCTGACCAAGTTGAAAAACATGTTCTTAATGGACAAACTAACAGCCATGGTGAACAACTAATTGGGTACCTTCCAGTCTGCCTGGAATGGGGTGAGAAAGAAATGGGGATGGGAAGTGCACTGAGGGAAGGCAGAGAGCAGCAGGGCATGTCAGAGGGCATGCCAGAGGGCAGAGAACACCCGGATGTTAGAGCAGAGGGGAGAAGGGGAACCCTCCCACACAACAAGGGGAGAGGAGAGGGGAGGGGACATCAGAAAGAAGAAGAGCCGACACCAAAGCACATTGCTGAGAATTTCCAGACCAAAGCAGATCATTTGATATACAGGCATCCTGATATAGGTATCTCCACCTCCAGCTGGGGACGTAAACCCAAGCCCAATCCTTTGCCAAATGGAATGATTTTCTCTGCACCAGAATCCAATGTTGAAGTTTATTGTTCTTGGGGGAGGGGGGCACAGGAGGGAGAAGGAATTGTTAGGCAGGGTCTCTATGGACCCTTCTTAGGTTGTAAGGCTTTCTACTGAATGTCCAAGGTCCGTGTAATGGTTGCGAATAAATGCTAATAAAAATGTAAGTTAAAAAAAAAAACTACGAGTTTTGATTCACTTGCTCTAGCTTCCCAGACAACATAGCATTTAAACTTAATCTGGGTCCTGATCCCTACCTTATCTATATGTTCCCCAGTTCCTCCAGAGTCTATATCAAATTCAGACTGAATGTTCTCCCATTAGACATACAATCCTGCAAATGGTCTCGGAGAACCTCAAAATTCTGTCCTTTTTGCCCCACCACAGAATAATCTGCTAAGCATTTCTTGCTATATTGTCTGCCATTTTCTTACATGTTTCTTTTAATACATTTATGTTTATATCCTACTTTTAAGTTCTCTGCCCTGAAATAAAGTTGGTTAATTGAACCAGTATCAATGCACCAAAGAAAAAATAAGAGCAACAAAAGCTACCTGGAAATGTACTAAGGGTGACTCAAAAATAATGGTGGGAGAGTGATTGTTTGTTACGATTAGGTAACATGCAGCAACCAGCACAACCATTTGACTAAAAGCTCAAGATTTCAGTAGAGTGAACATTCCAGGAAAGCAACCAGTAGTGATGTGAGCACTTGGAACATACAAAAAAGACTTTACAGTGCACCCAAGAAGACAACCCAAGACCTCTATGCTGTAGCATAAAACATGACAAAGGAAAAAAACAGACAAACAATTATCATGGCCATCTACTGACTTCAAATCACTATATGTTGCTCTAGATTTGAAAGTAACACAACTAGGTTGTGGGATGTTTTGACCCACTTTTGCTTTGCCATGCGGCATCACTTTGTTCTGATGGTGCCAAACATAGTAAAATGGCAGCAAAACCCTTCTGCGCATCAAACCCTCAGAAAATCACACTTTTCAAAGCACAAAAAGATGGCTGCCCAATCTGCCATGCATATTGTCAGTGGTGGAACAGAGCTCTCACTCCTGAAACATGTCACTGGGCTCCACAACATGTGAAAATGGAGCACAGAAAGAAAAAGCAGTGCTTTGCTAAAGGAAACCCAAAATCTTGCTTTAAATCACAGTTTCTTTGTTGCTGAAACTGCAGAATGCCGGTAAAAAACACCCTCAAACATCCTTGCTGGCTGGCTGCTACAATTCACTTAGTGTGAGAAATCATTGTGAACTTACAATGTCCTGAAAAACTGAAAGCATCAAGGGATTTCCACAGGAAAAGTGGCCTGTCTGTGAATCTGTCAAAATCTGGGTGCAGTATCCTGGGCTGCCTGAATGACAGTTGTCAGTAGCCTGCCTTTTAAACATGTAAAAACTGAAATCAAATGTTTGCAATCTAAGAGGCCTATTGTTGCGAGTAACCCATCTTGTAATTGTTTTGAGTCCATGGTTTAAAATCTTGAATAAGTATTTAGCTGTGATTTGATCCCACAAGTTTGTTTTATGGTAAGGGAAAATTCAACAGAAGTAACAATTAAGTAAGCAAGGCCTCTCCTTCAGCCAGGAAATCGCACCAAAGAGATAATTATAGGGTTTGGGAAGAACCTGGTCTGCAGTGGTGAAGGAAACAATGGCAAAGTGCAAAGCAGGAAATGCTAGGTGTGAGGACAGTCGTAAAATGGCCTCTGTCAAGAGAACAGGGAGGAGACTGCTTCTGAACTTAAGGGAGACAAAAAGAGGTTGACCCAAACAGCCATCTGTGGCTGAACATTCACAAAGAACATTTTATTTTAAGACTTCTAACTTACCACTTAAAATTGTAGCAGAATTTTAAATCAAAATTTTGGTTGCACATTTCAAGAGGCGGAAAGATCGTGTGACATGTTCTGGAAAGAAATGGCAGAAAATGTGATTTTACACCAAATGTATTTCTGCAATGCCCATGTTATACGCGCCCACTTATAGAAATTTCATGATAAATTGGACATTGTGTTCCTGATGAAAAGGGCGAAATTCAGTGAAAAGCAGACACAAGATCCCACAGCGACGGGGTTTTGAGGAGTAGCTGCTACACAAACTATGTAATCTGTATATGTGATTGTTATAGAGGTTACTCACGTCTAAATATGTCTTGTGTCAAAAGTAGATTTTGTTTTCAAGAGGCTAGGGGTGGACTCTAAGCCTCATAAACCCACACCATAAAGGTGACACACAGTTTATCTCCTCCTATCAAGGCAGAGAGGAGACTCTGACCAATCACCTGTCAAAGGGGTGAGCTTAGGCTAAACCAGCACACACACACGCTTTATCATAGCATAAATAGAGACAGCAGAGGGCAGATAGGGACAGACAGATTCACTCACCATCACCGATGCTGGCGGAGCACCCTGTTTCAGAACTTTCCATCTTCCTTGCTCCAGACTCCAAAAACTTTGCAAAGCAGAAAGGCCCCTTGCATAGCTGAACCATTTCAGCTAGGCCTCAAATTTCAGAACCAGAATCCCACAAACCTAAGGTGAGTGAGTGGTATATCGTTCAGAATAAAGAACCTTTCGACAAAAATAAATAAGGATTTCCGTTGTGCATTACACGCTAGGCATTGACTTGGGTGTGTGCCAGATTGAAATCACTTACAGCGTAAACATTTTTGCAGCTTATGATATTATGAGGCAAGCAGAGCAATCATGTTGCCACTGACAGGAACCTAGACATATTGAATAACATCACTACAGTATCTGGCAAAATGACTACACATAAAGAGCATGTCGATTATGCTAATTATGCACAGTTTAAATGTATTACCTTGATGGATTAATACCAGCTATTATTTACCTCCAAGTACAAATATATCTAGAAACAAAACACTGTTTACATTTATTTATAAGAACATAAACTGAATACACACACAAAACACAAGCTCGATTGTGACAATCCACAATTTTACCAAAACATTCTGGTGGTTGGAAATTGGGATTTGGTATTTTCCTTAATACCATAGCAGATGGAGAAACATATGGAAATCAATCTTGGAAAATGTGAATTCCAATAACCCTGAAATGCTGCATCATTTAAAGGTAATATGTTCTTTGGCATTTACACTGGCACCAGTTTTAAAATTACATTACCACGATATGCTGGAGCATACATTGTTAAGGGAACATTAGGAGGAATAAACCCATTACTTGATTATTTTGAAGATGCTTCATTTTGGCAAGGGTAGAGGAAGGACTCAGACAACATTTTCAGTTACATCTCAGTCATGATCAACAAAGCTACAAATAACCATGCAACCATGGGCTGGCAATGTTCTGTAGTCTTTGGAAATAGGTAAACAAGAGAAAGCTTACCAGGAGTTACAAAGAACACTTTTAATTTACACACGCTGGAAGGTACAAAATAAAGGTAAACAAAAATGCCTCATATTGAGTGAGAAGTAGTGGGAAGATTGTTGCACTAAAAATGATGTTGAAAATGAAAATGTAAATGTACTTTGTCAAATTATCCTTTAGCCTTTATTGGAGGAAAGCTATGCAAAACCCTATGTTGAAAACTCAAAAACAAAATAAGAGTTACCATACTGTCAGAGAAGCTGGTCAAAACAAAACAATACATCCAATGGGCTGATCATCACTTTCCTCATTAATCACAAAATAAAAACAATGTTCCCAAAAAAGTTGCAATATAGCCTTCAAGTTCCTTGATACAACATTTCTAAACTCAAATCAGCATGCTTCCCTTGCAGAACTCCAACATTGCCTCATTGTCCACAAATGCTCCAAAATGTCATGTATATATCTAAAACGATTAGGTATGTATCCACAATCAGCTGATGCAATTTATCAGTGTTAGGTTGCCTCTGCTGTACAAATGGCAAACTGCACCTGTGTGTGACCTTCCACTTCAAAATCATGTATCATTTTAACATACAGAATGAGCATGGTTCTATGCAGTTACCTTCACCTTCCACTATCGCAAACATTCAGAATAATGTCAAGTTACTTCTTTCTAACTCCACTTCTCTTCACACATGGCACAGTGGTTCCAGTGCCAATGAACAGTTAATTGCTGGCTCAACGTTTCAGTCACTAAAGTGCAAAACACTGTGGGAAGAATGGCTCCTCACAAGCTAAAATTAAAACTGAAACTGAAAGTAGGTGCCCTAATTATGCATTGTAATTATGCTACTACACAATGTTACAGGGACTCTGCAATGAAACAAGGGTGACAATTATGTTTCTACAAAAACACATCATAGAGTCTAGTGTAATTAATGGATTAGACTTAGACACCTTTCTTACACCGCGCATATCTCTCATCATATCTGATACAAATATGACTTTCAACTTCAAAAGAAGACACTTTCCTATACGTTTAGCCTTTTCAATGACCATTAATAAGTTGTGCATACCTCTCATTTAATCTGATACAAATATGCCTTTCAAATTCAAAAGAAGGCAGTTTCCTTTAGTCACAGGGACAGGCCTTTGAGGTAATCTGCCTATACCTTTGGAAACCTCTATTCATTCCAAAGCAACTATATGTTTCTCACTCAAAAGTTCGATCATTCAGCGAAATAAGTCTTGTATCTGAGAAGAATGAGATTTTGAATTATGTTCACAATGAAACATCTGAGTGAATAAATAACTAAGAGTGCAATGATATATAATTAATAACCTTTAAGATATTCTAGAACAACGTACAGCTAGTAATATGAAAATGTGTTTAGGAATCAATGAAAAACACAAACAATAAAGAATACAATAGTGGAAAACCTACAATGAAATACAGAAACTGCTTACCCAGGCATCCAAAAGAACTTAAATATATATAGTAAAATGTGGAAACGTGCAACAATACTCTGCACACATGCCAAAATAAATGCAAAGGCCAGAAGCTCAGGGTGCCTCCTGTTTTCTTTTTTGCCTGACACTGCAGTCCTGTCCCTGGTACAGACTCCTTTGACACTTAACAATTAACACCCAGATAAGTTGAATCTGCCTTCCATCTCACCTTTTGATAAAGAAATTACACTGAGATGTGAGCCCACTGCTGCATAGCCATATCAAAAGTTGTTACATTCAGTAGCGTTAGTGCAAAGAACGACAAGCTCACTGTGCTACATAAACAGCATTGACATAAATATATTGAATCATTCTGCTTGTTCTCCTTACCTAACACATATCTATACTGGCTCATTTCCCAATGCACGCCAGTACGTACGCTCAGGTCTAAAGCACTGGGACTGATCATAGTAAAACCACACAAGAAAGCAAATGGTCTAGGCAGAGCCTTTCCGGTTCGTGCAGCTACAAACTGGAATGGCCAGCCCCTAAACATAAGAATGGAGACAAACCATCTCGTGTTCAGTAAAAAGCTGAAAACACACCTGATCAAATGAATAAAGCCATATGACAGCTAGAAAGATAAACTGAATGTATTATTGTTGGATTTTAGCCAAATGCGCTCTATCTCACCTTTCGACTGTCTTGTCCTTGTCTCTGTATTGGCCCCCCGAGGCCTGCGGGTTTTCAGCGCCCTACAAATAAATAAATAAACACATTGTTTTACCTGCATAACAATTCCATTGCTAGACAGACTCATTAAGTTTGAATGCACACTGATCACATAGCTAGATTTAATGATATGTGCTTGCCTGCATTACAATTGCATAGCTGAATAGTCCCAATTTTTTTGCTTGCATACCTTGCATATAGCCAGATTGTGACTACCAATGCACTGATTGCATAGCTTATTGTATGTATCTTCATACCTTGACTGACTGTGCTTGCCTCAAATACATTTGTATAGCCAACATGCCTACCACATAGCTAGATTGGAGCATTCTTTTGACCTGTATACAGAGAACATAGCACGATTCACTCATTGTGGTTGACTACAAAACAGTTTCATAGCCCATTTGAATGCTTGCGTACCTACATAAATATTGCATAGCTCAGTTTAATGACTGCATAACCAACACATAGCTCGATTTAATCAATTGTTTTTGCCTCCATAACAATTGTGTAGCTCATTATCTTGGTGCATGCCTACCTGTCACATAACTAGATTGAATCTTTCTGTTTGCCTTCATAGCAATTGCATATCTTAATTTACTTCTGCCTGTATACCTAGCACATAGCCAGATTGACTCCTTGGGCTTGACTGCATAACAATTGCACAGCCCAATCATGTGTTTTCATACCTAGCGCATAGCTAGAATCATTGTGTTTGACTCTATACAAATGGTTGAACTTTTTATATTGCTAACTGAATAATTAACACATTGCTAGATGGACCCATTGCTTTTCTATCCATCCCAAACACATATTTAGATTGACTCATTCTGTTGCCACTACTTGAATATTTGTGCCTGCCTACATAACAATTGTTTAACTTGTTTTCTTTGACTCAATAGCTAACATATTGTCTGAGAGACGTTGCATGTTTGACTGCATATCAATTGAATAGCAGATTGTTTTCTGTCTGCATATCGAACACACAGCTAGATTGACCTGTTGTTTGCCTGCCTAGCTAGCATATTGCTAGATTGACTCATTGTGTTTGCCTGCATTACAATTGCATAGTTCATTATGTTGGCCTGCATTTGTAGCATTTAGCTTTATTGATCCATTGGGCTTGCATGATGACATAGCACATAGCAATGTTGACTCACTGGTTTAACTACAGAAAAATATAATTGCTAGATTGAATATTTGTGTTTTACGGCATAATCAATTCCATTGTTGGACTGACTCATTGAGCTTTACTATTCACTCAGCGCATAGTGTGATGGATCAAGAGTAAGACTCTGACACCGTGGCATTTCCGGTGTTTAAAAAAATACTTTTATCATAAAAAGAAAAAGAGTGGTTGGGGCAATCCTACTTATCCCTGACTCTAAGAGTGGTTTCCCTGCCTTGACAAAACTAAGGAATGTCTGTGTAAGGATGTCTAAAGCAAAAATAGTTTTTTGTCCTGTGTCATATGTGACACTGTCACATGTAAAATATATTGAAGGTTTGCTTTTGATAAACTTTGACGAATATAAAGTGACAGCTGACATTTTAATTTATTGAAGAATATTATAGATTATGTCTACTGTATGCTCCTCACCTTGAACAAGAAAAAATAAGCAACAGGTACAGCTGCATTAAAACAAATAAGTTCCTCTTAAGACTACAAAAGAAGACAATCTACCAGTGTTGGAAAGTCAATCAAATCTGACATAATCCCACTGTAGATTTAGTGATGAAACAGGGTTTGAATGTTATTAAAATGCAGGTTGTACACGTTGTTTGAAATATCACCATTGATGCATGAAATAGCTTCAACAGTAGAGAGAAATGTCTGCAGAGAACTTTCTTTTCTTAAAGTATCAATAGATGAAAGACCACATAACATACATTCGGCAATGTCAATTCGGCAATTCATTTCAAGAGTCTAAAACAATGTAATCCACTCTCCATCCTGGGTCCCTAGTGTTGTTTTGTTTCCAGGTGAACAATCAATGGAACTAGTAGTTCAGATTTGATTGCAACATGACTATTGTACACAGCCCCTTGAAATGCAACAGCTTGAGCAACATTGTATGATTCAACAACCAGTTTCAGAGGTATTCTGCAGTTATATTCAAGTCCCTGTGCACATCATATTATTAAAAAAGCAGAATATTTAAGTTAATAAAGGTTGAAAGATGAAGCATATATTGGAGAATGTTGTCATTAACTTCTTATGTGTATAGGTGGCCAAAATTAGGACACACACAGAATTTACAAGAAGTATTGAAATTACATTTCTAAGATAGTATAGCTTGTAGTAATTATTCATACATTTAAATACAGGGTCGTTTTTACTGTCTACATACTATTTTAAACTATGGTATGACTATACATTAAAATGTTTTACAAAGTAATTGTACAATGTTGGCATGGCTTTATTTTTCTGTAAAACTGATGACATAGTTAGGCTATATTTCTCAGTTTCCTTGTTAAGGTTGCATAAACTACTCAACAAATTGTGCCTTGAAAGATTGACTTTGTGTTAATAGTGGTCAATTAGTTACGTATTTTTGGGATATTTTTGCTGTACATATTTTCTGTAAGTAAAACGTTTTGCTGCTAAAGTGGGACATTAAGTAGGGGAACACTTTTTGAAAGTGTGTCTACAAAACTGATTTTGGTATGTGCAAAAACCAATGAAATTGCTGCAAACCCTTCCCGAATTTGCAGAAGCAGGACCAGGTTCAAAGTAACCTGAATCCTTAGTGCAGCCACCCTATCTCTGCATTGTCCTTTTCCTTCCTTCTCTCACTCACGCAACTAAAGCTGTCCCTCCACAGCACTCCCCATTCCCAATCTAACATTCCTAACCTTAACAATAGTTAAATCTAGGGTGCAAAGTTTCCTCATTCATTGCTATAAAAATGGAAATGGAGCTCCTATCAAATGTCTCGCTTTCATTTCCATGGCAAGCTTGGCTTTCTCTAGTCGCTGTTGCTTTAGGATGCTAATACCAATAATTACACATTCTGTGGGCTACATTGATTCAGATAGAACAGTGTAGCACCTCTTATTGGTGCTAGTCATCTAAGTATCAAAACCATGAGAGTTTTATATTTAGGAGTGCAGTTGGTGGTGAGAACTCACAGTTTCAGTAGTTTCGGATTTCCTCTCATCAATATGAATCAGTCATTATTTTGGTTCATGACATTATTTTTCCCCAAATGCCAATTTCCGAGTTCCCAAATGCCAACCATGCTTTGACCATATCTAGGTCTTTCTCAAGGCGGGGCTAATTACATGAAATTGTAGCAAATAACAATAACAGTAACAAACACATAATGCCAAGGAAACCATTTAAAAGAAAATCAAACTCGAAAAGGAATGTACATCCATGCACAAATATGTGCTTTCATCCACAAATATTATGTAACAGTAAGTAACAGAAAGTAACAAAGAGGAAAGAAGGGGAGGAGGGAGAGATAAACAGCAAAAGAGTCACAATAAATATATGATGTTGACTCCTTACAATTCAAAGTGTGTTTGATATAATGTGACCTTTGTAAAGTTTGGTGACAATTTTGTTGTTTGAATAGTTTTTATATCTGTGATCCTACTTCCCACGTTACCCAAAGTCACCCCTGTGTATGTACCATTTTTATACTCAAGGTTTCCTGGGGGTGATTGTAGAGTCTGACTGAAAATGTAAATTTTAATATGGATATCGATCAAAAATATATAACATCACCCATGTGACTCAAATGTAAGTAGCACCAGATTCTAGTATCAGACTATAAATGGCAATTTTGATGTTAATACAAGTTTGAAATATGGATTCACCCATGTGACTTAAATGTGACCAGTACCATTAGTTTGACCAATTATTTCCTTATTGATGTCCGTTGTGATAAAACATAACCACCATATGCTGCTCACATTTTCTCCAAACAAGGGTTCTACATTGGCTCTGAAGAAGAAATGTGCTCATTAAGGTCGAAACAAGTGTTGGCAGGAGCATATTAATCACCAATTGAAATTAAATTTGAACGTGAATAATCTGTTGAAAACTTTCATTTGCAAAAAAAAATTGGAAAGAATACTGATACCTATTGATAAAACTGTATATTAAGGAGAGGATTGATCAATGGTCTATGCACAGTGGTTGAACCAATACCTTGTCTGTTGTTATACCACTTGTTAGGCTCATAAGGGACTCTGGGTCTACATTGGCAAAACTCTGCAGCAATGATGTTCTTGGGTTGAAAATGTGAGCAATATTTTGTGTGGTTGTACATCAGAGTAGCAGTCCCCCAGCCATCAGTGTGGGGGGGGAGTTGTTGTCTTATACAGAAACTAACATACTTCCATGTACATGTTTGCAAACAAATTTTTAATATAAAAACGTAATTTCTTTTCTGTACATATATATAAAATTGGAGTAATAATCATTTTGTTTTTTAATACCCATGTAAGGAAATCCTGAGGTATATTCTAATACATACATGTTCCTTGTTTAAAGCATGTCTGATGTCTTTTAGAACATAAAACGTGTACAGAATCTTCTAACAATAAAAAAAATGATTATTTATACATGTTTAATTTACAATGTACTAAGTAATTAGGCATCACATTTTTTTTATATTCATTTCTACTAATATTTGTTTCAATCTGTAAATACATATATTATATTGCACATGCCTCGCATACATTTGGAAGAAACGTGACATTTCTTAGCAGTAAACTGTTTTTACTTTAGTGGTATTAGAAGAAAGTAAACATATTTGTAAAATATGAAATATGTAAAGATTTGGACATCATCTTTTACTGAAGCATTAGAAATGGAAGCTTCACAAGTAGTGGTATGATGCATATCTGCCTATTTGCTGTTTTATGCAATGTAGTCATTGTTATGTACTATGCTAAAATTCTAAAATCACAGATATAGAAAGGTACGGGTCGTCTAAATATGTACAAATACCTAGAATGATCTTAAGTCTGATGATATCAATAATGTAATCAGTGATGTAATATATGGTGGCGTTTGTGATGTCATGAGCGATGCAATCAGTTATGTCACCCATGATGTCACCAGTGATGTCATCTGGTGTGATGTCATAATTGTGGTCATCGGCTGCGCAACAGGGTGTGCGTAGTTTAGATGGCTTTAGCTGAATTTCAGGGGTTTTGTTGCATTACATTTTCACTTTAACGTCTCTGCAACTAAAAATGTTTTTCCTGAATGACAAAGTTTTGATAATATGTGTAAGGCTGAAGAGGTATTAGTCTGACACAGTGGTGGCATGTTTGGTGGCAAAGACGTTTAGTATAAACGTAAAGAAAAGGAAAAACCTGTCTTGCCTTACCTCCATAAAAACACTAATGACACTGGGCCTCATTAAGACCCAGGCAGTAAGGGATTACCGGTAAGGGCACCAGTACCAGTAATCCCTTGCCGCCCTATTACGAGTTCCCTTTGCGGGTCCTCCCTTAATGCCTGGTTTTACCAGGCGTTAAGGACGGGACCCGCAAAGGGACTTTGGTGCTAATAACGGTACCACAATTTGCAGTACCGTCATTAGCGCCTTCCCCATTCCCATTGAGCCCTATGGGGGCTCAAATGGGAATGGGGAAGGGCCTTGGTGAATGGGGAATTACCGCCCCCGACAACCTTGGAATGGGGCGGTAATAGCTCCATTCACCAGGGCGGAGTCGGTGAGGTTTTGGAGGCAACCATGGTGCTAATAGCACCATGGTTACCTCCAACCTCGTAATGACCCCCACTTTCAGGATGTATTGTAACATGAAGTGCCCACCGTCCTGTCTCCAAACCTATCGCCATCCCGTACTCTAAACTAACTAAGCAAAACTGTGCATCTTCTTAATCCAAAAGAAAACTTCTCTTGTTCTGGATTTAGTGTTCAGTTCTTGATGAAAATATGCAATGACTAATTCTTTAAACACAAATTCCAAGTATGAAGGGGAAGCCTCTTCCCTTTGCTCTTTTCTTCAGTTCAGAAACATAATGTTAGCTCTGGTTCACTCTCATGATATAGTTAACTGAAGACCCTCTTATCACAAAAATAGATTTTTCTTTTATCCGGTGCGAAGGACCCTTCTGCTTGTTTCTTGTTCCAACATAAACATGCAGCGTCCAGTCTGGTACCCTGTCCTGCCAGGCTTTGACAGTAGAACTTGTACTTCGAAATAAAGGGTGTCTTCTTTTGGCAATGGGTCCTTGACCCCTTTATTCAGCTTGTTGTACTAATATCTCTGGATCACCCCAACTTGTTATTCAACTAATTATTCCTCTGTGTGGGTCCCAGACCCTTTTATATTCTCCCAGGCTCTCCTCAACTTGCTTTGGGCCCCAAGCCCTTGGCTTTGTGTCTTCTGTGGGTCCATGAAATGTGTGTTTGGCTTTTATGGGCCTCACCCTACTCCATATGCATTTGGGGCCCTGGTGTGTTGCTGGTGTCAGTTCTCCACCCCTGCTTCACTCACTGTCCAACTGAACAGACCTAGTGTACCCTCCTGCCAGGTGCTGTTCCACATAGGATATTTTATAATGTTTATTCCAGCTTTTACAGTACATCCGTTATCTCTCTCGACTTCTTCATATGGGTCCAAGACCATGCTTTGTGGGTTCTCTACCCCAGCTTCACTCAATGCCCCTCTGAGCAGACATAGTGTAGTCTCCTGCTAGGCACTGTTCCACACAAAAGGTTTTACAAAATGTGTTCCAGCTTTCACAGTTTGTTTGTTATCCCTTTCTGTCTCATCATATGGGTCTCAGGCCCTGGTGTACTGTTTTGTGGGTCCTCTATCCTTGCCCGACACAATGTTTTATAAAGTGTGTTTATTATCCCTTCCTGCCACTCAGAATTTTGGCGTGTATCTGTTTCACTTGCTTTGCGCCCTGTGCTTCCCACCGACAGGCCCAACTCTTTCTGTACCTTTTGGAAATGCTATTGCTGTCTCCGGTCTGTTCTGGGAACAGGAAAATACTGGGTAAGTCCCAATTATTTGTTCAAGGGGGATTGAGCTGTAAAAGGACCAAAGATACGGTACACAAAGCAAAAAGACAACTCAATTACCTCACTCTCGGTCCACCTTGATAGCTTGTCAGGAAAAAGTGGGGATATATTATCTATTTCACATATCCAAACTTATATATGAGTCAATTATTGACATTTTGTTTACAAATAATGAATACACATTTTTTAAAAGACGTTCAGTAAAAAACATAGTAGTAGGTGCTTTCCACAAGGCACTTAATACAACAGAGTAAAAAATAAAGGTCCAAAAGATCAACACTCAATAATGTTGGTGACAATGGTTAGTAAGTGACATCAATGATTGATCACAAAGAAATGCTGCTTTTAGAATGTACTTGCATTGCATTCTAGGGGAGGTAACTATAGATGAAAAAGTTGTTATTGTCCTTCTACAGAAAATAGACACACTTTTTAAGTTGTCTAGAGGATGTCTACATATGTTTCGGCTAAAGATTTACGTCAACACCATCCCTGGTGTTCTGCTCTTCTTAGTGTAGCCCTCTTCAGGACGATTAATTTCTCAATTAGTTGACAAGATGTTCAAAAAATTCCCCAATGGATCACAATTTGTCGGATACTGTGAAATAAATGACAAAGTGTAAAGATTGTATGTTAGTGATTGTTCTAAAAAGAACTCTTGTCATTTTGTTTAAAATTTCAAAAACATTCATGGCATGGTTCATATATTCTTGGATCTTTTAGTTTCCGATATATACATTCCACTGACCTTGTCAGTAACTTATGGTTGGACTGGAGCATTGTTTACTGTTAAAGGAGATTTCTTTCTATAGGTTGTGTGAAGTGATAACCTTTTAAAATTCTGCCGCCCACTCATGTGGAAGTTGATCGATTTGCAGGTTGAGGATATCTTCCTTTGTCAGTGCAAATTGCCTAGTGTGACTTCTTCTAAATGCCTTTCTTTATGGCAGTAGAATCTGTTTGTAAAAAAAAAAACACATTACTTATGGTTGTTCATCTACCGAGGTTTTCTCAGACATTTTCATTGTCAGTTTTCATGCACTGACCTGAGTCCTTTTTAAATTCCTTACATGCAGGTGTGGCGCTGTGTTGTAATTCTGTGCAGGCGGCAGGCTACAACTGTATTGGTCCACTCTTTTTCCTTTACTGCAAAAGGCTTGCCCCATAACTCTAAAACAGAGAGGGGCAGTGTAAATGGTTGCTTTTCTTAAAACGGGATTCAATTTATGTGCTGCATTATTTCCTCGTTTCGTATTTGATGTCGGCCCTTAGAGCCTGTGCTAAACCCAACGTGTTTGCTGTATCATTACTACTTACAGAACGGCGTGTAATCGTTTCCGTTTGTTCTTTTATGGCGCCTTGCAGATTTCTTCGGCTTTCTCACGTCTTCAGCGGTAACTGGTCTTGGTTCCTCGATTGTTTTGGAACCCGGATGTGTATTACTTTTAAACTCCACCTACCGTTTCAAATGCGGGATCACGTAGTAAGGCACTAGACTGGCTGCCTTCACAACGGTATGTACCGATTTGTCCGCCATGTTGGAAAAGTACGCAAGTGTGGTTATCACAATTGATTCAATCTAGTACTTATCGCCTCCAATCCCTAGGGAGAGGCATGGTAGTGGGCCACAGTGTTGGTTCTCCATGTGGCCATCACAAAATTATAAAAGTTTAAGGAATTTTTCATGCTTGAGTTTATTAATGCAGCTATTGGTGTTTTTAAAAAACTGTTACAAGCTCGATAATAAAGAAAATATTGCTTTCGTTTTTTCTTTGCGAAACAAAGATGAAGGGCCCCAACTAGTGGTTATTTTCTCAGTTTCTTATTTTTGCTTTCATTTTTTCGTTCCATGTATGGTATAATGGTCATTTACAAAAGTATTTGAAATCAAAATATATATATATATGGGTGTATCTCGTTGTTCATACTCCACTTTTGGCTTCATGGAGAAAACTCGAGATGGCCCCTTTAGCCACAGATGTAGACTTGTTATTGTGGGCTGGCATACAATGTATTACAGTGTCATTTTGTATACCGGATGTACTTTCCCAATAAAGAAATATTTTGAGAAAAATATTCCCCATTCGACTGCCGAGTTTAAACCATTTTTAATGGTGTCCTAGTCAAAAATCCGTTTGTTTCACATTTGCAGAGTGCTAGGTCTCTCTCGCCCCCTCTTTTGGAGATCTGTACTTGTTGAATAATAAACCAGAACATTTCGCTGGGTTTATGCTTTAGGCGTGTGTAATGTGCCACAAGAGGTTTATTTGGGGTCTGATTTCTAATGCTTGATCTGTGCTCACCTATTCGTTGTTTAATTTGTCTTTTTGTTTTGCCGATGTATAAAAGTTGGCTGGGGCACTCGATTGCATATATGACCCACTGAGAGGAGCAGTTAGTAAATCATTTTAGCTGTCAATTTTTCCCTTTGAGAGTGATGTCTTTCAGATTCTTTGTGAGGGGACAGACAGAGCAGTTGCAGAATTGAAGTGTCCGGTCACTGGTGGTAATTCCCATAATGTTCTTTGTGTGTCAGGTTTCCAGGTTTCCTTTGGGTAAGTATGAACAAGACTGTCTCTCAAGTTCTTTTGTCTTTTAAACGCGAACCTAGGTGTTGCTGGGTTGACGTCTTCCGTTTTGATTATATGCCAGTTTTTTATCACCATTTTACGGAGACTATGGCTAATGGGGCTGAAGGTGGTCACACATGTTATTGTCTCCACAGTTGTTTTGTTCATTGGATTCAGGCACAGATCACGAGTTCTATTTTTTGCCCTTTTGCATGCCATGTTTAAATATTTTTTTGGGTAGCCTCTTTTCTCTAGGCTTTGTTTAAGATGTTTCCCGTGGATCTTATAGTCCTCCAGAAGAGTACAATTTCGTCGGACTCTCAGGAATTGGCCTATTGAGAGATTGGCTTTTAAACTGGCTGGGTGGTAGCTCTGATACTCCAAAAGTGTGTTTTTGTCTGTTGTTTTTCTAAAGAAGAGTTTTGTAATGAGTGTACCATCACCCTGAAATTTGATTTCCAAATATAAGAAAGGTATAGTTTCCATGTCGTAATTCATTGTGAATCTGATGTTGGTGTTGCGTTGGTTCAGCCAGTCTAGTGCCTTACTACACGATCCCTCTTTTGAAACGGTAGGTGGAGTTTAAAAGTAATACACATCCGGGTTCCAAAACAATCGAGAAAGCAAGACCTGTTACCGCTGAAGACGTAAAGAAGCCACGGAAATCTGCAGGGCGCCAGAAAAGAACAAACAGAAACAATTACGCGCCATTCTGTAAGTAGTAATGATAAAGAGAGCACGTCGGGTTTAGAACAGTCTCTAAAGGCTGACATCAAATAAGAAGCGACAAAATAATGCAGCACATAAATTGAATCACCTTTTAAGAAAAGAAACCATTTACACTGCCCCTCTCTGTTTTAGAGTTATGGGGCAAGCCTTTTGCAGTAAAGGAAAAAGAGCGGACCAATACAGTTGTAGCCCGCCGCCTGCACTGAATTACAACACAGTGCCACACCTGCATTAAAGTAATTTATAAAGGACTCATGTCAGTGCACAAAAAAAAATGACAATGAAAATGTCTGAGAAAACCTCGGTAGATGAACAACCATGAGTAATGTATTTTTTTTTTTTACAAACAGGTTCTACTGCCATAAAGAAAGGCATTTAGAAGCAGTCACACTAGGCAATTTGCACTGACAAAGGAAGATATCCTCAACCTGCAAAACTATCAACTTCCAAATGAGTGGGAAGCAGAATTTAAAAAGGTTATCGCTTCACGCAACCTACAAAAAGAAGAAATTTCCTTTAACAGCAAACAACGCTCCTGCCCAACCATAAAATACTGACAATGTCAGTGGAATGTATATATGGGAAACTAAAAAGATCCCAGAATATATGAACTATGCCATGAATGTTTCCTAAATTTTTAACAAAACGAGAGGTCTTTTTAGAACAATCACAAACATACAATCTTTACACTTTGGGCCTCATTACGACCCGGGCGGTAAGGGATTACCGGTACCGGTAAGGGCACCGGTACCGGTAATCCCTTACCGCCCTATTACGAGTTCCCTTTGCGGGTCCTCCCTTAACGCCTGGTTTTACCAGGCATTAAGGACGGGACCCGCAAAGGGACTTTGGTGCTAATAACGGTATTGCAATTTGCGGTACCGTTATTAGCGCATTCCCCATTCCCATTGAGCCCTATGGGGGCTCAAATGGGAATGGGGAAGGGCCCTGGTGAATGGGGAATTACCGGCCCCGCCAACCTTGGAATGGGGCGGTAATAGCTCCATTCACCAGGGCGGAGTCGGTAAGGGTTTGGAGGCAGCCATGGTGCTAATAGCGCCATGGTTACCTCCAAACTCGTAATGACCGCCTTTGTCATTTATTTCACAGTATCCGACAAATTGTGATCCATTGGGGAATTGTTTTAACATCTTGTCAACTAATTAAGAAATTAATCGTCCTGAAGAGGGCTACACTAAGAAGAGCAGAACACCAGGGATGGTGTTGACGTAAATCTTTAGCTGAAACATATGTAGACATCCTCTAGACAATTTAAAAACTGTGTCTATTTTCTGAAGAAGGACAATAACAACTTTTTCATCTATAGTTACCTCCCCTAGAATGCAATGCAAGTACATTCTAAAAGCAGCATTTCTTTGTGATCAATCATTTATGTCACTTACTAACCATTGTCACCAACATTATTGAGTGTTGAACTTTTGGACCTTTATTTTTTACTCTGTTGTATTAAGTGCCTTGTGGAAAACACCTACTACTGATATGTTTTTTACTGAATGTCTTTAATAAAATGTGTATTAATTATTTGTAAACAAAATGGCAGTACATGATTCATATATAAGTTTGGATATGTGAAATAGATAATGTATGCCCACTTTCTCCTCACAAGCTATCAAGGTGGACCGAGAGAGGGGTAATTGAGTTGTCTTTTTGCTTTGTGTACCGTGTCCTGGGAACAGTGCATGGCTTCTTCAATGCTGCGGTCGGTGTTCTGTCATCAGCGGTTGCACAGTGGTAAACTTTCTCTCATGTACCCTGCTGTGGGTCTCTTCCTTGCTTCAGCTTCACCAGTTGGGTCTCTTCTCTCCCAGTCACCAGACAGGCTCCCTCTCCACTGGGCCTCTAAAGACTCTTGTGCTTCCTTGATGGTGTCTTGTTCCCTTCTCGTTGGCTCTCCTGCCACAGAACCGATGTCTGGTTCCTCGCTCCTCCAGGGCTGGCTTGCTCTATCTCTGCTCTCATGCTGGGTTCCCCTCACATTCCTTCCTTAGTTCTTATCGACAAAGCGGTCTTCAACAGACTGCACCGCGAGTGTTGGTTCTGTGGTGGGCTTTTGCCTCCTTGCTTGATCTTCTTTGTGTTAGTGATCATATTTACTCTAGCTAGGTAAGCCTCACTCTTCCTCATCCCAGTAAATTCTTGTCACAGGTCCCATGCAGAACTCCCCTCCCCATGCAATCCACCCATTGGGTTCCTCACCCAGGGAGACTATCGGGTAGAGGCCTCCCCTCCCTGGCCCCATGGTAAGGGGGTTCCCCCATGGAAGCAGTAAAAATACCCTGAGATTCGTCACATATGTCTTACTCATCCTAACATCGCTGCAACTAATGTTTCTGACCCTGAATATACATATGAAAAATCACTACAAATTCAGTCCTGACATTCATGTACTTTTCCATATGCATATTAGTGAACATGTATGCAATGTCCATTTCCTACACAGGTATAGTTCTTTTATAAGATGTATATTGATTCTGAGTGTGTGCTCTTATAGTGTATATTCTAAGATCATGGACAAGCGTGAGTGTGGCATAAAACCATGTGTTATAAGAGTGTGTGTTTTAAGTGTGTTTGGCCTAAGAGTGTGCTTTGTAAGAGCGTGTGCCATAAGAGTGTTTGTCATAAGAGTATGTGTTGTAAGAGTGTGTGTCATGAGTGTGTATGTCTTATCAGCGTGTGCCATATGCGTGAGTGTCGTAAGAGTGTGTGTTGTAAGTCTGTGTGTCGTCAAAGTGTGTGCATGAATAGTGTGTGTCATAAGGGTTTGTGTCGTGGAGTGACGGTGCAACAGCATGCGGCATAGTGTATATGGCATAAAAGCACATGATATAAGTGTGTGCATCCTAAGAGTGTGTGTCATTGTTACTGTGTGTGTCATAAGAACATGTGTCATAAGATTGTGTGTAGTAAGACTGTGGGTAATAGTGACCATGAAGATCCATGCTGGTGCAAATGCTGGAGCATTTGTATGGCAGAGAGGAAGGAAGGTGGTGGAAATGCAAGTTGCGTTTTGCCCCTGCTCCCCACCATAGAAATTATTGAGAATGAGTGGTGGCATCAATGGAAGAAGTAAACGCGTTGCACAAAGCTTTTACCTCTTCCCTTGATGTTTTGGTTCATACAAACATGAGCTCCTAAGAGACTTTATTGTATGTTTTTCGGTAAATGTGTGAATTACGGAATTAAATATTGACTTTTTGGGTGGATTTATAGTTTTTTCTTTCCCCACTGGTAAAATAACGGCTACGATAGTTTTTCTCCAATAAACATTTTATATTACACCTCTTATTTTCCATAGGGTTTTGTTACAATTTCCTTGCACGCATGCTTTATATTTCATCGTAAATTATAATAAAGGCTGGCAACGAAAGCTATTAGGCCACTCCATTGATATATTGAGGCCGTCTTCTATGTTGTGCAGTTCCTTGTAATGCTTTTTTTTAGGTAATTACCATTAAACGCTTTGAAACACGTTGTATATAGGCGCTACATAAATAAACTATCATATCATATAATTCCAGCCATCTATCTCTGATTCTGTAATCCGTCACTTTTTATCTTTCCATTTTGTGTCAATTATCAAAATGTGAAATTTGTTTTTGTTTAAATATTTGCACGGTGATGATCATACGCTGAATAATACGAACAGACAGCCAAAAGCAGCACTGCTTAGTGTCATATATAATGCATTCTTCCAATTGGAGTATAAATAGAGTCTTGACATTTGAGTTCCATTCTCTGCATGTATACTTCAGGATAGGCCCGGGCAGAGTGCTTTATTTGAATATAGATGAGTCTCCCTTGGGCACTTGCAAAGTGTCCCGTACATTTCAATAATTTAACGCATGAAGCAGGTCTTGTAGTGCCGCTGTTGGCTCTAGCGTATATAAAGCAAATGTGATTAATAATAGTTTGAAATGATTGTTCCCAATTAGCAATATCACACAGAACAATTTTTTGGGACTAGACATTCTCAGCTCTTCCATAAACGTTAAGAATAACTTACTTTGACCTTGAGAATGAATTGTCTGCTTTACTTTTACAACATAAAAGCACTGAAAGCTAACAAGCCTACAGTATTTTGAATATTTCATAGGTTTATTCATATTATATGTGCATTTTAAATGGAATTTGTAGAACCTGCCAGGCCTCAAAAGTGGAAGTTATTAAACTGAGGGTTTCACAGTGACACAGCTTGGTTGACTCTTAATCACTCTGAAAAACAATATCCAAACTGTATGCATTATTGTTCTGAAGTCACTATTGGATTATATGAGCGTATTTATTTCCTCGCCCCAACATCCTTCCCAATAACCACACAAATAATACTGCAACAATCTGCATCCATGTCTACAGGAAGGTGCGCTATCTGACTATTGCTGCTTGCTAGGAAAGTGGATTGGGTTTTATAGCTAGGATTCTCTAGCTATGTAAAATGGTGTTAGGAAAGATTTCATAATTGTAGGTAATTTTCCTTCCATGTGGCAACCCCCAAACTTTTTGCTGTTGTTTTACACCCTGATCTAGACTTTGCCAGAGAAGCGCAGCCTTCCGCCGCACTCCTCTGGGCTTTCGCTCCATTCTTACGGGGAAACTAACATGCCCTTAAGACAGTCAGTACCGGGAGACTTTGTTTCCCTTAGTCCTTTCCTCATGTTGCAGCTTTTGAGCAACGTGAAACAAGAGTGCACCGTAACTTACATAACCCCGATCTTGGGTCTCTAGTCATTCCAATGGCCCTAGAAACTCTCGTTGGACTAATCATGAAATGTGCAAGTGTGTCACGGACGGGACTGGTGGCAGCTATCGTTTCTTTGTGTTTTGGACCCCTTTTTGCCATGTTAACCGCGCTCCCGCGTTTGGCCCAAATGGGTGGCCTGGCCTCCAAAATGGCCATGCCACGAGGTTCTTTGTCCTGTCCGCTGACCGTCTTGCCCCTTCACCTTCCCCCAGGTCGAGCCAACCCGGGGCAGTCCTTATTTGGTCATGCACTTTCCGGCGAAACACAACGCTTTCGCGGGCTTCTGCATGCCTTGTGTGTGCCTCCAGGATGTGGGCTGGGATGTCTGTTCCCAATACACATCCTGGGTGCCAGAGAGTCTAGAGTGTCCTGAATTCCTGGGACCACCGTGGTCCGTGATAGGTCCACGTATGGTGTGAGTGGTTGTGAGCGGATCTCCCATTGGGCCCTCTCTGTTTTGGCGCAAAGGGAACTCTGGATAAGAGGAGGCTGAAAACCCCACTACCATGTCGATCTCCTGAGTTCTCATAAGCAAAGGATAAGGAGCCAAGTATCCTGCAACTAAGAAGCTGAGTCGAGGAATCGCTGGTGACCCGCTGAAGGTCTGGCACCCTGCACTGCTGTCGTCCTGTGAGACCACTTGGCCTCTGATCGAACAAGAAGGTCTGCAAAGGCGGTTCGACCCTTTTTTTTTTTTTAATTTTTATTTTGAAAATAAAACAATACAAACCAAACTTGCAGCATTATATACAATAAAACCGTGGACATCAGGCAACACATGTTACTGCACTCCAACCCCCCTCCCCCAAGAGCTTATCAACCTTACAGTTCTGTGTCAACCTGGTGTGGCCGGGTGTCGTTTCCTTCCGAAGCTGCAGGGTCCAAGTCCATGCCAAACAGTCCTGTAACTAACATCCTCCAAGCCGCCAGGTTACCCACATCTTCCTCCCCACAATTGCTACATGCTTCCTGCCATACTGCCGTTTCAGCCTCCGCCCATTTCTGCAAGTCCCGCCACCATATCTCTATCCTTGGCTTATGGCATTGCTTCCAACTCATGGCTATCCTCCTCTTAGCAAGTACATACACCAGGTCTCTCAGTTTCCCGAGATGTTTGGTGTTCCGTGGTCTGGGGAATCCCCCCAGGAGGCAGGCCCAGGCCGTTTCTATGCGTATCAGGACCCCCTTATCTGCAAGTTTCCGTGCCACTTCCCCCCAAAAGACTTCAATCACTGGGCAGGACCAGACCATATGTGTCATGTCTGCATCTTCCTCATCGCATTTCGGACATGCTTGTCTTCCTGCGCTCGCAAACTTGGCTATTCTCTTGGGGGTCATATATGCTCTATGCGTAATATATAGCTGTATTTGCTGTATTCTAGCATTCCTGGACACTTTCTTATGGTATCCCATGGCCCGTTCCCACATCCCATCAGTCTGCTGCACCCCAACCTCCGCTTCCCAGTCCAGCCTCAGATCCATCAAATCCTTTCCCACCCGGGTCATCACCACCTCATACAATCTTGAGATCTCGTGTCCGCCCTCTGAAATGTCATATATCATTCCAATCAGGGCGTCTGGATCTTCCGCCAGCACCGTCTCCGGCCAGGTCTTACGGATAATTTGCACCAACCTAAGGTACGTAACATATTGGCCCCCGTGCAACCCTGTTTCCTCTCCCAGGTCTTCGAATTCCCTGATGGCCCCCTCCTGCCATATGTCTCCCAATGTGGCCAGCCCAACCGATTCCCAGTATGTCCTGATTATTTTCCGAAGCTGGCTGTCTCCCATAGTTAAGGCAACTAATGGTACCTGTGGGGAACACGGGCACGGGCTCTCTATCAATTGGCACGCTCTACGCCACAATCTCCACCCAAGCAGCAGCATACTTGGGCGATCATTCAAGTCCGGTCTAGGGACCCAGATGATCTCTTTCATGTAAAACGGGGCACAGTCCCGCCCAACCAGCCTAGACTCAGGAGTTTCCTCATCAGAAAGCCATTTAGTCACATATTGCAATTGGCTGGCCACATAATAGGCCTCAAAGTTCGGCAGCTTGATGCCTCCTCTATCATGGAAGTTTTGAAGCTTCCACAGGGCCACCCTGTTGCGGGTGCCGTGCCACAGGAAGTCCCTACACACACTGTTAAGTTTGACAAAGAACTTCCTGGGTATCAGGTATGGTATGTTACTGAAAAAGTGCAGCAGCCTAGGCAGGACTACCATTTTGAGCATCGCCCCCTGCCCCATCATTGCCAGCGGCAGTTTCTCCCAAAACTGCATAGTCACACAGATTTTCTTCACAGCCACCTCGGTATTGTGCAAGTGTTCTTCCTCCACAGTATGGTATACATCAATTCCGAGGTAGCGAAAAGACTCAGCTGCCCAAGGCACGGGCAACACCGGTAATCGTTCCGGTGGGACTCCTACGTAGCTCCCCAATGGAAACATGCTCGATTTTCCGGGATTAACGGCTATGCCAGACAGTTCCGCATACTTTTCCATGACCTCTAAAATATACTGGAGGTTTTCCTCCGGATATTTTAGGTACAATAACAGGTCATCAGCATATAAGGATATTAAATGGTTCTCTCCTCCCACCTCGATGCCAACCAGGTCATATTGTTGTCTAAGGTACACCGCTAAGGGCTCTAGGGCTAGTATGTATAACATCGGGGACCAGGGGCATCCCTGTCTGGTGCCTCTACTGAGTCGCCACCTCTTAGATATCACTGATCCGTGTGCACTCTGGCCAGTGGTTCGCTGTACAGCAGTTTCGCCCACCCAACATAGCCTGGCCCAAACCCGTACTCCTCCAGGGCCGCCAGCAACCACGGCCACCTCACTGAATCAAATGCCTTAACTGCATCTAGGGACACTACCACCATCTCTTCATCACTTCTGTTCCCCTCTTCAATCACCCGGTGAAGTCGCCTGTGATTATGAGTTATATTTCTATTAGGGACATAGCCTGTCTGATCCGGGTGTATCAGTTTACTGATGACCCTTCGTAGCCTATTAGCCAGGACCGCCGTCAGGATCTTGCTGTCCTGGTTCAGCATTGACAGCAGCCTATACGAACCACAGCATTGTCCCGGTTTGTTAGGCTTGGGGAGCGGCACGATTAGCGCTTCTCTGAGCGTATCCGGTAGCTGACCCTTCTCGAAAGATTCATTGAACATCTCTAGCATAGGAGGGAGTATCTCTGCCCTATATGCTTTATAAAACTCACTCAGGAGTCCGTCCGTGCCCGGGGTCTTGCAGGTGGGCAACCGTTTCACTACCTCCTCTAGTTCATCCAGTGTAATAGGTTCATCTAGCTCCTCCCTCTCTTCGTCACTAATCCTGGGTAGTTCCATGTCTTTCAATCTGTCTCTGATCTCTTCCTGATTTTCTCCCCCTTTGTCCTCATATAGTGCTCTATAATAATCAAAGAAGGCTTCGTTAACTCCTTCTTGGGTGTCAACCTCCTCCCCGTTCTCTCTAGCTATCATCCTGATCGGGGGCCTGGGGGTTTCTCTCTTATATAGCCATGCCAGTAGGCGGCCAGTTTTGTCTCCACCCGCATGCTGCCTCTCAACATATTTTCTGTAGTTAAGGTTACAGAGCCGCTCCCAAAGCTCCGAACACCGCTGCTGTAGCTCGAGTACTAAATCCGCGTCCCCTCCTGCCCTGCTGCATTCGCGCTCCAGTTCTCTCTCCGCCTTCTCTAGTTCTGCCAGGACCCCACCCTGCAGGCCCTTTGACTTGGAAATGGCGTCACCCCTCAACACTACCTTGAAGGCCTCCCAAAGTGTGCCAGCCGAATCTACACTGCCCGTGTTCACCTCAAAGTACCGCGTGATCGCATCCCTGATGTCCTCCCTGAAGACCGAGTCTCTAAGCGCCTCCGCGTGAAGGCGCCATGTTGGTATCCGCGCCCTGGGGCGGCTATACTGCCAGGTCAACACCAAGGGCGAGTGGTCCGACAGGACCTTCGCTCTATATTCAATTTGAGTGGTCGCTGTCACCACCTCTGACGTGGCAAAGAAATAATCTAATCTTGTGTGTAAGTGCTGTGGGGCAGAGTAGTGAGAATACTGCGAGGCATTAGGGTGTTTCAGTCTCCAAACATCCGCTAGCCCAAAGTCGTCCAGTAATACCTGTAACACTCTGGCCGCCGGGGTGGGCCGATCAATCTTACTGTCGGACCTGTCCACCCTTGGGTCGAGAACACAGTTAAAGTCCCCTCCCCAAATAATCGCTCCCCCCACGCACGTGCCCAGGCGAGTGCATAGGGTCCTGAAGTATGCAGCAGTATTCTGGTTGGGGGCATATGTGTTGATAATGCACACCTCACTATTCTCTATCAGCGCCCTAAGCATGACCAGCCTGCCCTCCGTGTCTACCACCTCCCGTATAATTCTGAGCGGGACGTGCGGTGCCATCCAGATTAGCACTCCCCTGGCATAGGCAGAGTACGGGGAGCCCACCACCGTGCCACTCCACTTTTTCCCCACAAGTTCCAACTTATGTTGGGTCAGATGTGTTTCTTGCAGCAGTGCGATGTCAATCCTCTGTCTTTTAAGGTACAACATGACTTTGTTCCTTTTTAGATAAATATTAAGTCCCCTGACATTCCAGGTGACAATCTTAAGGTCTCCCATGGCAAGTATGTGTCTTCCTACCCCGCTTGTAGTGGCTCCCAACCGCCCACGTGACACAGAAGGCGTCCCGTTCCAGTAGCTCCTCGTATAAACTCGAACCCCCTTCAACTATGTACACAACAAAACCCCAACTTCCCTTCCCTCCCCCCGTCCCTTTCCCAACATCACACACCCCAACTGCTGCCCAGCTTCAACCTCAGAGCTCAGGCACCCCCACATCTGGCTCCGCAAGCACCGGTCGATGCACGGAGCCCAGTAGGGGGAGGTCGCCCTAGTGGCCACCCAACTAAAGCTATCGTGGGGTAAAGAGTATCGCTCCGTAAGGTTCCCGTTCAACATTAATCACAGTGCCCATGACAAGTAGGGCAATCACCTGACCCTCTTTACCGAAGGCTTCGCACCGACTATATTCAAGTCCCACGAGCCACGCCATCTTGCGACGCCATTTTACGCCTCCCGTATCTCTTCCGAGCCCTTTCTGGGCCGATCTTCTGATTCCTGGGGGCATCCTTGTGCATCGAGCCACCCCATGGCATCCTCCGGGGTGTCAAAAAACAAAGTTTTATGTGCATGAATGACCTTCAATTTTGCAGGATAGAGCAACATATATTTGTGGCCCGCTTCTCTCAGCCTCCGCTTTACAGACCCAAAATTCATGCGACTACGCTGTACAGTCAAGGTATAATCCGGGTAAGCCGTGATGTTTTCCGCTCCTCTCGTGATCGTCCCTCCTTTCCGGAAGTGTTCCAGTATCCTCTCCCGGTCGCGGTAGTTAAGAATTTTGGCGATCATAGGCCTAGGCGGGTTCCCCGGAGGCGGCCTCCTCGTTGGGGCTCTATGTGCCCTTTCTACTGCAAATCCTTGGGATAGGGCCCCTCCGGGTATCTCCTGTAAGAACATGGATTCGATGAAATCCGTAGGGTCACGGCCCTCCATCCCCTCCGGTAGGCCCACGATGCGGATGTTGTTGCGACGGGCTCGTCCTTCCGCCTCCTCTGCTCTGCTTTCCAGGTTGCCCACCCTTTGTATCAGGGCGTGCAGGTCGGCTTTATGGGTGGCACAATCCGCAGTATTCGGGCCAACTTCTTTTTCGAGGGACTCTGTGCGCTCTGCCAGGACCCTGACGTCCTGTCTTAGCAAATTAACGTCCTCTTGGACCTCTCCAACCTTGAGGTCCAGCGCCGTTTTTAGTTCAGTGACGGGCAGTTCCAACTTTGATTCCCAGGCCGCCCTCAGATCCGCAATCGCCGCCAGGATTTCTTGGTTGGTGCACGAAGGCGTTGCGCTGCTCGCGGCCAGCGCATCTTTGTTCTTGGTGGTGTCTCGGCTCGGGGACGTCCTGGTGAATTCGTCCAAGGTGGGCTGTTTCACCTTTGGTCGCACTGTCCTGCTCGACATGACTCAGGGAATCAACAGGCTGCTCGAGTGACAAGTGTGCGCACAGTGCGCCTACTCCGCTGGGTCACCGTGCGGCTCTCTTCTATCCTTGTTCCGGGCCCTGGTCGGCCATTTTGAGTCGCCCTTTGTCCCCGGCGTCTTTTAACTCATCCTCACCGATCTCCGTCGCCGTTACTCCTGTGCCTTCCAGAAGTTCACAGTGCGTAGCCCGCACCTTCACACACCAGCATGCGTATCGTCAGTGGTCAGTGGTCCATCGTACCGCACATATTTGCCCGGATCATTGTAGGATCTCGGGAGCTCCTCCAGAACGCGTCCTCCCACATGGCTCTCGTAGCCACGCCCCCGCGCTTCGACCCTTTAGAATAGTGGGAACAACTAATCTCAGCATCTTCACCAAATCCTGTACGTAAGCCTTCGGAAGTGTCCATGGGCCATCCAGTGGACTGACCGGCCTACACAGGAACCTTGCTCTCTCACCGCCGTCTGCTTACTGCTAATCCCTTGTCCTCGGCACTCTCACACGATTTGTACACTTGGCATTCCCAGGTCTGAAGTGAGATGTGTGCTTTGGGACCGAATACATGTGGTTGCTGAGTTGCCCTGCTGTGGTAACAAACCTGTGCGTGTTCGCTGCATTTGGGACACCCTCGACCCTGACTCCTGCTGTCGTGGAATCTACACGGCATCGAGACATCCTGCTGATCGCATCTGAACCTGCCAGTACCGAAACTGAACCGGAGAAGCCTGGGTCTGCCTGCATCGGGGACCAGTGAGTAGTCAATACCCTAACCGGTCGCCCTCCCGCAGGAGCCTGTGGCTTTCCATCGCTGTCGTAAACAGCAACCCTTTTCCGCACTCGCGCCCTGCTTCTACCCACAAGTGGAGGCCGCGCTTGAGTAGCGGGGATCTGTTCATCATCGTTTTGCTCACCTCTCTGAACTGCCTGAGTTCCCTGAAAAGACTCCCCTTTGCCTGTTGGCACCCGCATGTGCAGGTACTTTTGAGCACAAGGCTCCACTCTTCGTAGGGCTTCCACTTCCTTCTAGTTAGGTGGCCTCTGATGTTGAACTGGGTCTAACGATTACTTGCACTGCCTGTTTTCCTACCCATCTAGGTGGTCTGCATATTTTGTGCTTCTAATTCCTTAGACCCCTTGGTCTTGTATATGTATTGTATTGCTTGTGATGTGTTGGTTTATTGGAGTTTTGCTGTGATTCTTTACTATGGTCGATGTTACAAAGGCCTTGTAATAAATGTGTCTATATTTTTAATATAACACCTGTCTGGAGTAATTTGTAAGCGTCCTTGCTTTGTGTGCTCATTGCGGGCTTTCAGTCACCCTCACCCCTCTTGAGACCTAGTCTTGACCGCCTCCATCGCTACCCTGATTGGTCTGGCTTGTCCACAGGTTACCCTGTTCCAAGAAACTAGGCTGGCCTTCTGAACCTCTGCCCCTCCAGGATAGAGCTCAGAAATCCATCTTAACAAATGGTATATGTTAATTATGGTGGTTTAATTGTACACATCATGCACAGAGCAAATGCTTTGCCTGTTATCAGGCAGCACTGGTGAAAGAACACAGTAAGTGAAACCATGTATTACAAGTTATATTTAATTAAAAGAAAACTGAAACACATACACACTCAAATGTCACTTCCGCTGATATCCATTGTTATGTAACGTGTGTCCTTCGGATGGAAGATGGGCCATCAGCATCTTGATGAGCCCTGAACACGTAGGCACGCTGACTTGGAATTTGAAATGCACGCAGAGAAAGGAAAGATGTGTATTGTTTTCAGTTGCATGATTGGGATCAATATATAAAGCACCAGCCCCCAGGAATCAGTGAGCACTCTGCAGGATGCTGCCTCTGCCTTCCAGTGTCACTCCAGAGCGAGGCTTGCTGAGCCCCAACAAAGTACTTCCAGCAGTAAGCACAGCTATAGTAGGTGTTGGTGAACATTAACCATGCTCCCATCGCTATAATGAGTCATATTGGACAGCCAGAAATATTTTCATAACCATCCATGAATACTTTAGCTGAATGCCAGACTGACAATAATTATGGCAGAAAACCATATGCTGTATTCCTTTGATGAAAACAAAGATTGCAGCCAAGTGATAATATCCTCTGGCAAATTTGAATCCAGAATTACTTTGCAAGCAGAGCTATTCATGAACTACATGATATAGTAGTCCCTGCCACGAGAAATACTTTGAAATATTTGTAGGGTATGAAATTCGATTTCACAGTGGTTATATGAATTAGCAGCCATAACACTGACTACATGGAAGTAACAGCATAATGGGTCAACATTTATTCTAGTGGTGACCAGGGGTCAAGTCATACAAATTAAAGGGCGGGATTCGTCAAAGAAACACAATGAGATGTAACATCGCCAGGAATGAGCATATCAAGGTGAAATATGCACATTTCATTAAATTGGCTTTGCATAACCACCCAAATTGCACAGGGTGAATGGCAATTGACTTTCATAAAATCAACACACACTCCCAAAACCAACAGAGGATATTTTCTTCCAATAGTCTTTTTGAAAACGTTATAAGGTGTGCATGTTTTAAACTCCAAGAACCAATACAAATGTTTTCCCTGGAACTTGCAGTACCAAAAATGGGACAATTCACCTTTAGTTGAGTTCAATTTTTCATCAAGTTATATATTGCAGTGGTCGGCTTTAATTCATAAATTCAAAGAGGACAATCAATGTTTCTCATTTCAGCTGTGGGGGACGGAGTCCATCCTTTGAAAACAGTGGACAAACTTCATCCACCCGCATGCATCATCGACTTGAGCACTTATAGTGACGCTGGTGAGCAAAATGTTCCATC
Source organism: Ambystoma mexicanum (assembly GCF_040938575.1). NCBI lineage: Eukaryota > Metazoa > Chordata > Amphibia > Caudata > Ambystomatidae > Ambystoma > Ambystoma mexicanum. The sequence continues at coordinate 593,744,842 of NC_090927.1, forward strand.
AAACAAGCAGCATGCTGATCACAAACACGCCACTTTGTGAATGCAAGGCTTCAACGGCAGGAGCCAATCATTCTCAGGCATCTGGGATAACGTGGACTGGACCTGGTCACAGTGGTCAAGTCTCTAACTGCTATCCTTGGGATATTTGTCAGTAGACAATTGCTCTATTCATCAAATGCTTTCTGTGTGAGGCAAGATATGCTTTCACTTCAGCCATTTACAAAGCATCAGATATGTTTGTGTTTCATGTGGCAATAGAACATGAATGTATGAGGCTGCCAGATTATGCTCAACCTTTTGGGATATTTGCTTGACTCCTGCTTTAAGGTGAAATCAAGAAGAAGCCAGGTTTTGTAAGTGCAGGATTGCTTTTGAGATGCTTCTGTGATAACATTTATCTACTGAGCAGGGGTACAAACGGAGGCCAGAGGGTGACTTGCCGTAACAGCCAGTAAGAAGTCTGCCTTCTGCCAGCCCCCTCTTCAGAAGTGCAACTGTGACAGATAGGCGAGCACCCTATGTGTGTGTGTGCAACCGTCACATGTGCACCACTGTGGGGATCATTTGTGGATTAGACACTCTTCAATATACTTGGGCATGTGTGTACACATGCTTACAGATTCAGGCAAACTGCTGCACCCATGGTGGATGCAAACTTGAGTGAAATGACGAAAGTGTTTTCTTTGCTGCTGGCGCATTGTCCTCTAAAAACAGGAGAGGCATTGTTAGATATATTTTGGGGTTATATCTATTACTTTGTGGTATGTTTCGTTATGGTGGTATTTGGTGGTATTTTTATACTCCTTGGCAATATACTGTGGTAAACTTGTTGGGGTATTTTTATAGTGGTGAGACGGATTTCAGAATACTGCTTAATAATTATTTTTACCAGTGTCACTAACAACAAACACACACTGGACTTAATACATTCTGAATAGTTGGCTCATACCCTCCTGTGGTATCTTATGTACACTACACATTATGCCCTTTTGGTTGAGTTACAAAAAATGTAAAGCATGCAATTGAAATATAGCACATTCGTTCAGCCTCACTAAATAAAATAATTCACTGGGGCTACTTTGCTTTGAGATATTTATTATCACACATCTGCATCTCTCTATTCATCTCTCAAATCAAAGGGACTGAATGCAGAATAAATGTGAGACTGAATTACTTTTTTGAATTTGTTCTTTTTTGTTAAATAGAATTATGCAAGTTACACAGAATGACACTTGTGCCCACATTGTACTTCACAGTGCAAGTATGCATTTTCTTGCAATGGATTTCGGTGTTCTATCTATGGAAACCTCTGCCAATTGACCTTGGCCTCGTAAAACTTGGTAGGAAAAATACCCCTTAAAAAAACAGCAAGACTTTGAGAAATACGAACACAGAATGACATGTACTTTAAAATTTGAATCTCTAATGCAGCACCTAAAATTAACTGAACTATTTAACCTGTGCTACATAGTATCATTCAGATCACCAGCACCTCATTTAACCTCATGTTTACCTAAATGTGTTGTCAATATTGCTGACTCAGCTTGGCAGTGAAATCTACCCCAGCCTTGCTGCCTGCCTTGCAAAGGGACAATCCAGATAAGGATTCTCGAGACTGCAGTTTTTCTAAGGATCTTCAACCCAGGAGATACAGCTTCAGCCTTAGTCAGCCTTAGCCCAGCAGACAGTAAGCTTGCAAGCAATGGACTCACTCTGCTCAGCAACCAACACTCTTCCTGCCTCCTTTGTCCATCAGCGCCCGAAGAGGAATGCCCCTCTACTCTGCCTCAAACCCCTTTTTATGAAAAATCCTGTCAATCCCGAGCACGTCCCCTTGTCCAGACCTTCCCACATCACGTGATTTTTCTCATTGTGCTTACTGCATTGCTGAATAGAATTTTTTTTCATTTTTCTCATGTGCTTCCTGCTCCGAAACAAAGCCATGTTTTCAGCAGTACAGATCTTCACTTTTTTCATCTTACCACACTGTGCAGATCCAGCCTTCACATATAAAGTCCATTTTAATTCCCACTTTCAGAGCATTATGTATTTTCATCAGTCTGCATCCATCTTCTTTCATTAGATTAGCTAATTTGCACTAAATGACATTATGGGAATCTGTTACATGTTAAATTGGTTTGGTTAATTAGTATGTTAGATTTAGCTTAGTATTATATTTACTGCTGTTCAGTTCATTGAAATAGCATCCTGAAGCAAAGTGCAATTTCAAGCATGTGCTCTGTGCATTGGCATCTATTTCATTCTGCCTGAGACTCACACACTTGAGTCCAGCAATGAGTTTCACACCGTGGGCCACAGTTGAAGTTCAAACCTCGTTAAAATTTGAATGTGAAATGCGGAGTCCATATGTTGAAATGCAGAGTCTATATGTCAAAATGTAGAGCCCATACTCCTACACACACTCCTTTTTTTTCTGCTCATATACAACCCAAAATCACTGCAGGAAAAACAAAACAATCGCAATAAACCACATCTTAACAGTAGAAAATAAATAACATGCAAATGGTAATAATCATACCCGAGAAACATTATTTATATATCTCCAGTCTTGAGCAAAAGAATAATGAGTCTTGAACAAAAGAAAGAAAAACAATCTTTAAGAAAACAAAAATAAATGTTTGTTTTTGTTTTCTTTTTAGAATGTGTCTCTTTTTTTGTTTTGTTTTTTTAATCTCTTGATTACCTTTATCTTTTATCTTCTTTTAATTGGTGATTTGTTTTTTGTTTTTGGGAATTTTTGAGGGGGAATTTTTCAGGGGAATTTTGGAGGGGGAATTTTTAAAGGGAAACATCATCACTTTCAGAGAATATAATAAACCTGTGCCATTGGCTTCAGTCAAATGTAAAAACCGGTAAAAATCAGTTTGAGATAACAGTAAAAAATTTTTATAAAGAAAGTTTATGATAAAAATAGTAAAAATATTCTGTGATAAAAATAGTCTGTATAAATAATTTTTGAAGAAATCACACAGGAAACCGTTCTTAGTGGAACTCCTCCATTCAAGGACTTCATTGGACTTCTTTCGGGGTCATCCTCTTCACCCTCTTCTTTGGTCCAGGGGGCTTTCCAGGTGACTCCATTCCGGTGGTTTCCTCCAGGGATCTGGCACTCCAAGTACCCGACGCTGACGGGGAAAACAATTATTATTTAGGGTTAAAAAAATGTAATGTATCAAGCGCATCAAACCCTTTACTTTTCCTTTGTCACTGTAGTACCTGAAACCAAATTCAGTTATGCTCACAAATGCAGATTATACCAAATAACATGCCATGCAGCCAATGATTACCTGAAAACAACATGAACACTAACATCACACAGTATTTTTCAGATAGCAGTCTGAGACCTACACATGTCCACTTTCTATGGCAAATCTATTTAATAGGTACTCGCTTTACCTTTTCACTCCTTGCTAGTCTCAACTTGCTCTAGTCTTTTCACTTTATGTTTCGAGTGAAAAGGCTTAATTTGATTAACATGGACAAACTGTTCCACTGTTAATTCTCCCTCCTTTTTAGCATTTATGTAGAGCACAGATGAAACCTTCTCTACAATTCTACATAGCCCTTTCCATGTTGCAAGGAATTTAGAGTTTTTATGTTTCCCCTTGCTGAAATTAATCTTATATACCTGGTCTCCTATTTCATATTCTCTCACAGATGCCTTCCTATCATAATATGCCTTTGCACCGTCAGCAGCCTTTACCAAATTTCGTTGCGCAAATGCAAATACATATTGCAAGTGCTTTCTCAATGCTTCCACATATTCATCAATTGTGGATGCATTTAACCCCTTAAGTGCCAAGGGCGAGGTATTTCGTCCTTGGGATTACCTCCCTGTTGCCAAGGACGAGATAGCTTGTCCTTGGCACTTAAGGGGTTAATGAAACAGAAAACTTTACAAGGCACTGAATGGCAAAATACCAAAATCACCAAAAAAGGCCTTGGCACTGGGGGCGACATCCCATGGCAGTTAAAAGCACCTGTTCATTTCTTCTGTAAACTAAGTGTTTTGGCAGAGCAATTTTTCTTCCTGTCAAGATTTCATGGGGCTGAGATGTGTTGATTTAGACAGTGTGAACCTGAGAGCCATTAGTACCAATGGAAGCTGCAAATCCCAACTAGATCCTGCTTCAGCTACACACTTTTTCAACATATGAACTATCGATCTGTTACACAGTTCCACTCACCCTGAAGAGGAGGGTCAGTAAGAAATGTGTAGTTTACTCTTCACACTCAAAATCTGCCATATTTTTTCTCATTAATGCACTAGTGAAATGAGTAGAGTGGCTGCTCTTTGCGCACTGCAATATGGAGCTGGAATGCACTCCGCCCACTTGGACATTAGACAAGTGACTGCCAGCATGTACCTGTTTCCCCTTGCTGATATCCTCAAAGGCACAACATAGTCGACTCGTAAATCAGACTATTGGGAGTGTAACACCCCTTTTCATCAATGGTGCTCGATGGGCCGATGACGCAGGTTGAAACTGTGCACACACTAAACACCCTGTGGTGTAGAGCTCAACATCTAAGGACATGTGTGGCCAATAGGCATAATCTTTTAAAATTTCCAAAGATTTTTATGTCCAGTGTTAGGAAAGATTTCATAATTGTATGTAATTTTCCCTCCATGTGGCAACCCCCAAACTATTTGCTGTTGTTTTACACCCTGATCTAGACTTTGCCAGAGAAGCGCAGCCTTCTGCTGTACTCCTCTGGGCTTTCGCTCAATTCTTATGGGGAAATTGACATGCCCTTAAGACAGTCAGTACTGGGAGACTTTGTTTCCCTTAGTCCTTTCCTCATATTGCAGCTTTTGTGCAACATGAAACAAGAGTGCACCGTAACTTACATTACCGCGCTCTTGGGTCTCTAGTCATTCCAAAGGACCTACAAACCTCTCGCTGGACTTATTATGAACTGTGCAAGTGTGTCACGGACACGACTGGCGGCAGCTATCGTTTGTTTTGTGTTTTGAACCCTTTTTTGCCATGTTATGAGCAGATCTCCCATTGGGTCCTCTCCGTTTTGGCACGAAGGGAACTTTGGATAAGAAGAGGCTGAAAACACCACTACCATGTCGATCTCCTGAGTTCACACCGAACAAGGGATAAGGAGCCAAGTATTCTGCAACAAGAAGCTGAGTCGAGGAACCGCTGGTGACCCGCTGAAGGTTTGGCACCCTGAACTGCTGTCGTTCTGCGAGACCCCTCTGTATCTGATCGTCCTAGAAGGTCTGCGAAGGCGCTTTGACCCATTGGAATGGTGGGATCAACTATTCCCGGCACCTTCATCAAACCCTGCAAGTAAGCCTCTTTGGAAGTGTCCCTGGGCCAACCAGTGGGGGCTGACCAGATTACACAGGACGCTTTGCTCTGTCACCGCTGCCGTTTCGGGTAAGCCCTCGAAACTTGGTTTACTGCTTGCTCTGCGTCCACGGCACCCTCACACCGAATTTCATACACTTGGCATTCCCAGGTCTGAAGTGAGACGAGTGCGCCCGGACCAGAGTAAACGCGGTTGCCGTGTTGCCCTGCTGTGGTAACAACCTGTGCACTTCCGCTGCATTTGGGACACCCTCAAACCTGCATCCTGCTACGCAGAATCTACACGGTTTTAAGAATTCCTGATCATCGCAGCTGAACATGCCAGCAACGTGAACTGAACTGGAGAAGTCTGGGTCTGCCTGCATCGGGAACCGGTGAGTAGTCCATACCCCAACCGGTGGCCCCTCGCGCAGGAGCCCGTTTCTTTTCTACCGCTGTTGTGAAATAGCGACTCTATCCCGCACTCTCACCCTGCCTCTGCCCACAAGTGGAGGCCTTGCTTGAGTAGTGGGGACTTGTTCTGCATCGCTTCATTCATCTTCCTGAACTGCCTGATATTCTTGAAGAGGCCCTCTTTTGTCCATTGGCACCAGCGCGTGCAGGTACTTTTGAGCATAAGGCTCCTCTCTTCGTAGGGCTCAGACTTCCTCCTAGTTAGGTGAATTTCAGATGTCGAACTGGGTCTAATGATTACTTGCACTGCCTGTTTTCCTCCCCATCGAGGTGGTTTACATATTACGTGCTCCTAACTCCTTAGACCCCTCCGTCTTGTATATATATTGTATTGATTGTGATGTGTTGGTTTACATAAGTATTATTGTGAATCTTTGATATGGTCGATGTTACAAAGGCCTTGTAATAAATGTGTCTATATTTTTAATCTAACACCTGTCTGGAGTAATTTGTAAGTGTCCTTGCTTTGTGTGCTCATTGCAGGCTTTCAGTCACCCTCACCCCTCTTGAGACATAGGCTTGACCGCCGCCATCGCTACCCTGATTGGTCTGGCTTGTCCAGAGGTTACCCTGTTCCAAGAAACTAGGCTGGCCTTCTGAACCTCTGCTCCTCCAGGTCAGAGTTCAGAAATCCATCTTAACATCCAGCAGTAATGGCATTGTGGGCATGATGTAACATCAATCTTCGAAATGACAAAGGGACTACCCATTGGATTTGGCCTGTCCCAGATTGTCTAATCATCAGTCTGTTCTGTATTCTAATTTTCTTTTTGTTTTTTTGTTTTTTTTAATAGCACCCTTAATTCCTTCTTCTGTTCTTCATCTAGCAAATGGTTGTAAACAGGGCCTAGAATAAGATCTTCCTTTTGCGCTTTGATCAAGTCTTGATCTGTAGTATCAAAACTCCATTTTGCTACAAGCTGTTCAACTGCTTTTGGAGTTCTGGAGCTTGTTATCACATCTACCTGTATTTCACCAAGCAGGTGTTCAATAGGACATAACTCCCCCATTACAGCTCAAATTTTGGCTAATTGATCTGCCTTATCATTTCCTTCTTATCTTCACCTGGTGTTTTAAAATAACCACGTATTTTCCTCCAATGGATTATCAGGTCATTTTCTGATACAAGCGGCCAGTTCTGCCACTTGACTACCTTTGGGGACTATCCTCATGTTTACTCTGAAATGTTGTCACATTTAAACCATATGTGTATTATCCCTGCTACAAGCTCTTTTCCTGTATCATTTTCTACATGGTATGCACATCCACTTAAATACACAGTCAGTAAATCCTTACATGTCTCTTCGTTGAACGTCTTGTGTGGGGATTGCTCAAATGCATTCAAACTTGTTTCTAGCTCTGTTTCATTAAGCGCATGGATAGCTGCAAAATCATGCAATTCTGCTAATCCGTGAGGAACTGGGCACTTTTTATTTTGTCCATATTTCACTTCTACAGCAAATCCATGAAGTGCTAATGTCCAGAAGGCAATTCATGACCGGGCCAGATTTCCTTATCTGACACTCTTACTTTTCAAAAATTGGATGGTGATTTGTTTCAACAATCACCCGCTCTCCTTTAATCATGAGGCGAAAATTTTGTAACGTCCAGACAGTAGTCAGAAGTGATTTTTCACATACACTAAATTTGCAGGGTAATTCATAGAACTTTGCACGAAAGTGGTGCACGCGGCTGGCGCACAGTGTGCGCGTGCGAATGTCTGCGCCAGCCGAGTGTGCTAAAATCGATTTCCGCGCACAACGTATTCATGGATTTTAGCCTCCAAAACCAGCCGTGGCGCAGAGTGGCACAGCGACCCTGCAGCAGCGCCAGTTACGCCCCCAAGAACGCCCCTAGCGCAAGGAAAAGCCATGAAAATCCCCAATCCAGCGCAAAGGGCTGCGCTAACCCTGGACCAGTTTACAGGGCTGCCAAACAGCAAACGCCAAGCAGGGAACATGTAATACTGGGGTTCGCGTGAAGTTTCACACACGAAAGGGCCTATGCGAGTGGGGTACGTGTATAACTGGGGTTCGCGTGAAGTTTCACACGCGATTGGAGCAGGGTAGGTGCATTACGGGGTTCGCGGGAAGTTTCACACATGAAAGGGCCTGTGCAAGTGGGGTATGTGTATAACTGGGGTTCGCGGGAAGTTTCACCCGCGATTTCAGCAGGGTACGTGTATTACGGGGGTTTGCGGGAAGTCTCACACGTGATTGGATCAGGGTACGTGTATTTCGGGGTGCGTGGGAAGTCTCACACGCGAAAGGGCCTGTGCGAGTGGGGTACGTGTATAACTGGGGTTCGCAGGAAGTTTCACATGCGATTTCAGCAGGGTACGTGTATTACGGGAGTTCGCGGGAAGTCTTACACGCGATTGGATCCGGGTACGTGTATTTCGGGGGTGCACAGGAAGTTTCACACGCGAAAGGGCCTGTGTGAGTGGGCGACGTGTATTCCTGGGGTTCGCTTGAAGTTTTACACGCGAAAGGGCCTGTGCGAGTGGGGTAGTGTATTCCTGGGGTTTGCGTGCAGTTTTACACGCGAAAGGGCAACACCCGTGCGCGATACGTCACAGACGCACTTACGCGCTAAGGGCCTTTGGTCCAATGAAATCGCATACGTGTACTGACCCGCTTACGTGCTAAGGGCCTTTCCTCGAATTACACGCTGATGTGCACATTTTTCACATGCCACATCACTCCGTATCAAGCTGGCCACGCATACACACACGGAAGATCACGCTCCTGCCCTGAAGACCATTTTCCTGCCCCCCAGAGCCCCGAGCACGCTCCGACCTGCCATCTGCTGCTGCCTGACTGTCTGCTGCCCACGTGCCCTGCTATTTGGTGCCTGCACATCAGCCATATGCAAGGGTCCAGTTGCTGTGTCCACCCCTTCTGGAACAGAAGACTCCCGACTGGGATACGATCACTCCACAGCCCAGCCCCAGGACCCAGTTGCCCACCCACTCCTGCCTCTGGAGTTGCCATGTCGGGCACATCTCCATCTGGCACCACTGGCAACCCCCAGGCGGAGAGGCAGAGGGCCACCAGCTTCACTGCCACCGTAGTTGGTGTCCTGGTGGAGTATGTCCTGGGGCATTATGATGCCCTCTTCGGAAAATCACGCGCCAACAAGGAAGGACGGGAGAGGATCTGGGACGACGTAGTGGTTGCCATCAACGCGGAGGGATGGCAACCCGCGACATCAAGCACGTCAAGAAGCGCTGGGAGGACTTCAGGTCCAGGACCCTCCACAAGGCCCGGCGCCTCGCGGAGGGGGGCCGGGCACGCATGATTAACATCCAGATGAGGATCCTGGAACACGTAGGCACAGCGCTCCATGCCCAGATCCTTCGGAGGCAGACCTGTCTGGAGTTGAGCGGTAAGTGGCCAAGCATTGCTGTGTGAGACAGGGCATGTTGCAGTGTGCTGCTAGTCTGATGCTTGCCTGTATGTGTGACATAGGCCATGTATGGATGTGTGTATGCAGGGACATCATGGTCATGCATGTGAGACCAGTTATGTGTGAACCACATGGTTGGTGCATGTGTTTTAATGCAACATGGGGAGCTCTATGTGGAATGCACACATGAAAGCATGGCTGTCTCTGTTCCTGGACATGAAGGGGGGGGGGGGGGGGTGAGGAATGGGTGCTGATGTCATGTACATGTATGGTGCACATGTGTGTGTGTGTGTGCCTGAGAAGTGTGTGTGTGACTTTGAAACGCCATGGATACATGTGACTTTGAAGGCAACATCTTGGTTTACAGGGGCCCTTCTACATGGATGTTGATGTTGATTGCAGGCTCCAGGACTGTTTCTGCATGTGTGTTGTGTGCATTCACCCATGTGTTGTGGAATGATAGGATGGAAGTGACATTTGACAGTGCCACTCATGTGTTATTGCTTCCTGTCTAGGGTATTTTGTACTGTACCCTGATGCTTGTGTTCTATGTCTCCCTCTACGCAGCGTCAAGTGAAGAAGAGGGCAGAGACGGCGCTGTGGAGCCAAGCGGCGGGGATGCCTCCACTGGGCGGCGACGCAAGGCCCAGCCACCCTCCCAGGAATTGCCATCATCTGGGAGCGAGGGGGCTGGTGCTGCGTCTGCCACAACGGCTGTGGCGGAAGGGCCGGGTGAGCCCCCAAAGGGGCTTCCAATGACGGAAGATGATGTGGAGACATCCAGGTTAGTGGTCTCCACAGAGGATGAGGAGCCCGCTACTGAGCTGCACATGGGGCCTGGTGGGGGTAGTACCACTGGTGCAAGTGGTGCAGTCCAGGGCCAGGGTCAGGAGGCAGCACAGGTCACCGCGGAGGGGCCTGTGCATGTCGCTGTCCCTGACCCTGTGACTGCACCACCATGCACCAGCATGGAGGCCCCGTCCCAGGCCCGTCCACAGTTAGGGGAGAGTGCCATGTCATCTGCCTCTCCACTACCTGCGGACGAGGGCTCCCACGAACATATGGGCTCCGTCCTGGTTGGTGGGTTCCTACATGTGTCGCGCACTCTGGCGGACCTCTCTTCCTCTGTGGAGACTATTCGCCAGTCGTTCTCCACACCGTCTTCTGGCCCAGATTCCACCAGGGCCCCCTGTGGACCTGGCCCAACCAACACAGGCAGCTTGGTGGAGCTCACATCCCTGCCACAATCGGGAGTCGGCGGCCCAGCAGGGGTGGACACCACAACTGGAGACCAGCTGATGGAGGATGTGCAGGCACCATCAGACACGGCACATGGACAGCAGCAGCAGGAGCAGGCTCTAGGTGGGAGCAATGATGGCTCGGGCCATCAACATCGGAGGGGCTGGCATCGGCCAGAGGGCAGGAGGACCCAGGACTGGAAGAGTCTTCCGTGTGGCAGCGGTTAGGCCATGCTATAGATGCGGAGCGGCAGCGGGCAGAAGAGGCACGGCTCACGATGGTCAGGGCGGAGAACTCCATGTGGAGGGCCCTGAGGTGGGCCGAGTGCCTCGAGCCAATTTGCAGGGAGTTGGAGGAGAACATGTCGTCGTCCCTGCGAACACTCGGGCCATGGAAGAGGACCGCCTCCAGGACATTGAGCAGGAGTTCGATGATGCCCTGGCCCGGGGCATCCAAAAGTAAGCCATCGGACTAGCCCGCTGCCCTTGTAAATAGTTTTTAGAGTTAGGTTTCCTTTTCGTTTTCCTTTTATTTGTGGTCAATGGACAATGCCACCCAAATTTGTATATAGTTATATTTTTAGGTAGTTAGTTAGGTAGGTTTAATTTGTTTGGTTGGGATCATGGACCCTTTACATCCTTTCATCATGTATTAATTTTTGTTTTTTTTTGCATTATGGACATGGAGGAAAGGATTTATTTTTTCCGGACAATAATTTGTAAATAGTTGGACTATGGATTGATTTCTCTTTTTTTTTTATTATGAACATGAAGCAATGGAGATTTTTTTTTACATTTCCTTTGGATTTGCGTTGTTGGAGGGTGACTTTGGACTGTTTTTCTTTCAAATTTTTTTGGATTGGTTATCATTTTCATTCAATCATCTTTTTCACATGCTTTTAATTTCATGTTTCATATTTTGGTATGCTTTCATTTCATTTTTGATTTCATGTACATAATACATTTTCATTTTTTAGTGTGGGATTCACTCATTGGGTTGATGCATGTGAAAATGTGGGTTTACACAAGCAATGCCAACCAGTGTGTGTGATGGACATGTGTTGATGTACATAGTTGACTTTTGGTTTGTGTCATGAGATCAGCATTTCACTGTTGGGGGGTGGGGGTGCAGGGGACATGAGTGGGACATGAGTGGGGCCTGCTGGCAGGTGCCCTGCACTGCTGGGGGGTGGGGGTGCAAAGGTACATGAGTGGGGGACTGCTGGCAGGTGCCCTGCACTGCTGTGGGGTGGGGGTGCAAGGGGACATGAGTGGGGCCTGCTGGCAGGTGCTCTGGACTGCTGGGGGGTGGGGGTGCAAGGGGACATGGATGGGGGCCTGCTGGCAGATGCCCTGCACTGCTGGGGGGTGGGGGTGCAAGGGAACATGAGTGGGGGCCTGCTGGCAGGTGCCCTGCACTGCTGGGGGTGGGGGTGCAAGGGGACATGAGTGGGGGCCTGCTGGCAGGTGCCCTGCACGGCTAGGGGGTGGGGGTGGAAGGGGACATGAGTGGGGGCCTGCTGGCAGGTGCCCTGCACTACTGGGGGGGTGGGGATGCAGGGTGACATGAGTGGGGGCTTGCTGGCAGGTACCCCTCAGTGTTGGGGGGTGGGGGTGCAGGGGATCATGTGTTGGTGATCAGTAGTGCAAGGTGACATGTGGCTTGGCTGGGGGGCATGCCCATGGCGGATAGGCTGCCTGCGGGACATGACCAGGGGTGCAGGGTAGTCCCCTGTGGTGTGGGCTGCCTGCAGGGGCCGTGGAGGTTGTACAGGGAACACCTGGGAGGACCCACACTGCCAATTCATGTGTAGGACTCCCCTGCATCCCCGAAATACACATACCCTGCTGAAATCGCGTGTGACACTTCCCGCGAACCCCAGGAATACACGTACCCCACTCGCACAGGCCATTTCGCATGTGAAACTTCCTGCGCACCCCTAAAAATGTTCACGTTCTTTTTCCAGGCAGACGGTGAGTTCCGCACGTACTTAGCAACTGTTCTTGCCCCGTGTGTCGCGTTCCCCTTCAGAGGTCATTGTAGGCTGCGTGTATTACGCGTACAGTTATTTTTGTGTTTCTGGGTGCCACAGCGTAGTGCGGGTTCATTTTTTCACGCACGTGGTCTATGAGGGGTTGCGTGCACGTTAATTTTTTATTTTGGGCTGCTGTGCGTGACCCGTCATCTTCCCCCAGGGGTCACAGACAGCCTTGTTAGAGCACTAGGGTACGAATTCCATCTGGTATCCTACCCCTTTGACCCCCAATTGCCCAGGACAATAGTTTACTGCAACTCCCATACTCACAACAACATCAGTGCCATGGTTGGGAGGCGACCAAGCGGTAAGGGAGGCAAAGGTGGCCGACCTTCAAAAGGTGGGCGTGGTGGGCGCGGTATGGGGACATGGCCGGAATTTGCAGGGTGCCCCTATACCCCCATGTGTGGAGGAACAATCAGGTACACCCATGTCCCCCCCCATGGTTGAGGGAAACGTGGCTGACACCATCCCAGCTCAGCCCCTGTTGGACCAGCCCATTGTGGCACCTGACCTGGCACAGGATGACACCCTGGCTGACTTCCAGTTCAGCATGTCTAGGCCACGTGTGGTGGTGCAAGTTGTTGTCACCAAGCCACGTGGATCTGGGGCAGCTATGTCATCTGCTGCCCCAATTATGCAGGGTGGGGAGGCTGCAGGGGCAGCTGCAGCTCCATCCACCCTAGCTCTGACTCTCCCAGCCAGGACAGTGTCAGTCCCGGTCCATCAAACTGACGTTCCCCCTGCCAACATTACCCTGCAACCAATGCCTGCATCAAGACCTATGGTCATTGTGCATTCCCACACGACTACTACCCAGTCCACTGGTGATTCTGCCCCTACTGACCAGAGCGGCATAAGCCACTCTGGCTCTGCTCCACCTTTAAAGAAGAGAAAGAAGGGTGCTCTGGCACGACATGCTGAGACCCCAGACACGGCTACACACTCCGGTACCTCAAGGAAGCCTTGCTTTAATGAACCGGAACTTGATGCACTTGTGGCCTATGTGTCGGCACATAGCCACGAAATGCTGGTGACTGCAGGGTGCAAGACCACACCTGGTCAACATAAGGCACACTGGCAGACCATCGCCGACCGCATAAGTGCCCTTGGATTTGTGAGGCGCATAGCTGATGATTGCTACAAGCGGTGGAATGACCTGAAACGCAGAGCAAAGAACAAGCTGGCCTCAAATCATGCTGCTACTCTGGTGACTGGCGGTGGGTCTCCACAAGGGGACAACAAACTCACTGAACATGAGTCTGTTGCTGGGGCCTTCGTCACAGAGGAACAGATCCAAGGTGTGGGAGGACTACCTGATTATGATGCATTGTCCGGTGAGTGCCCATGCATGTGTGTGTAATGCATGTGTATGTTGTTTGGGTGATGGGTTCTGATTGAGTGCCAGGTGATGGTGTGTGTGCCTGAGTGGTATGGGTCTCCCATGTGCTTCATCCAAAACATTCAGCATCCTTGGATTTGGGTGTGAGAGTATCCCTTCTGCCCACAGTAGTAATTTAGCGCAACATTACGGCAGTTGCCCTTGAAGTGGCATCTTGCAACAACATTGTTTGTATTTTTCAGTGTTCGTTCAGGCTGATTGTTTCAATTCTCCCACTTTTGCTACGCAGTCCTGAGCCCTATTATCACATTTGTGACATGCTTCTGTCATTGATGAACCCCACATTGGCCCACATGTGTTACCTTGTTAGGTGAATGATTTGACCATTCAGGCTGATTGAGTATTGGCCTGATCACATACATTTTTTGGGGCCTGTTTGAATGTGGAACATGATAGTTGTTTCCTGTCATGTTGAAGTGCACAACCATTGATGTGTACATCGGCCTGCAATCACTGTATTTTTGTACACTGGATGTGTTGCAGTGTGTGGCACATGCCTATTTTGTCACAATATGTAGCATTTTTCATCTCATCATGTCCATCTCACATGGATGGCTGACAGTATTCATTAACTGACATATGGATGTACTTGTGGAATGTACCATGGCTATGGTACATGCCATCTGTGTGATGGCATGTGTCATGTATGTGTATTGGACATTCCACTCACAGGCCAATGTGTGATGGTAGTGCTACCCAGCATGCAGCAAATGTGTTGCTCTTCCATCTTGGTGTCATCAGTGTCTGCCTCTGCCTTTATCCTCCCCTTCCAACTCAGTGACAGTGCATGTATGGGAGGGTTATAGTCATGTGGGACATGTGTAAATCATGTACTGGTTCTGTAGCTTGTCAGGCCTATTTGTGTGCTATGGTGCTAATGCCTGTTTCCATTTTTTGTCTTTCATGTTTTTGCAGGGGATGATGCACTTGATGCTGTTGAGGTTGAGGAGATGGTGCAGACCCAGGAGGGATCTCAGGCACGACCGGGCACCAGTGGGGAACGCGGTGTGGTGGTGGGTGAGAACCCAATCTTGCTGCAGACCATTCTGTCCAGGGGTGCCTCTGGGTGCACCTCCCCAGACCTCCATTCAGGTGCTGATTCGGATGATGAGACCTATGTTCCGTCGCAGGTAAGTGTTTCTGGCAGGGATTCTGTTCTGTCCAACCCACCTGCACCAGGGGTAGAACCCTCTATGGGGATTTCAGTGTTGGTAAGTCTGCCTTTGGCGGTTACGGATGCAGGGTCACACTCTACAACATCTGATCCTGTTCCTGGGCCAGCAGATCAGAGGGGGAATGCAGTCCTGCAGCCTCAGGCAGTGCCGGCACAGCAAGGCGCAGATCGCCTTGCCCCAAACAGGTGTGGTGCCCGCCGACGTGGTGGCCGTACGCCACCAGGCAATACCGCATGGGAACAATCCATATACGGTATAGCAACCCAACAGGCAGCATCAGTTGAGATGATGGCTCAAGCAATGGAGAGGGTGGCCACTTCCATTGTCCCCCCTGAAAGATAGATGGAGCAACTACAGCAGGCAACAGACTCCATTTGCCAATCACACAGGGAGGACATGTTGGCGTCCAACAGGGACAGACGGGCGGCACTGGAGACTCTACCCCAATCGATATCAATAGAGTCCCAGGGCCACAGGGAAGCCCTGAGGGTAGAACTCCATCACCTCAGGGAGACTCTTGTTGCCCTTGAGGCTTCCACTAACTTGAGGACAGAACAGCAGCTGGAGCGGCTCACACGTTCGCTCTCAGCTGAGATGCAGGCAACTCGGGAGGAGATCCGGGCATCACGTCAGGTGCTGCATGGGGATCTCTGCACTATAATCCTCCAGAAAGAGACCTTCCACACCCACATGCTTGCTGCCATGTAGGACCATACCAGGGCTTTGCGTGGGCTGCCACCAATAGCACTACCACCTCCTGTGGCAGTAGCAGAGGGTGATGAGAGCGACAGCAGCAGTTCTCCCACATTGGCATAGCCGTGCAGGCCATGATCCCATGGAGGTGTTTTTTTTCTCCCAACATCCACACAGGTGGCTGTTGGTGCGCACCCTGTCCTTGGACCTCCTGAGTGGCCTCCGCCCCCCAGGCCTCCACATGGCCATTTTTTATTTTGTATTTTTTATTTTATTTTACACTGTGTTGCCTTGTGTGGCTCCCGTGGGCATCCACTGTATTCCGGCTGGGCACATGCAGGCTTGTCCTGAGTTTGGGTTAGATGCTTGGGTTCGTGAGACACACACCCCTCCTGCTTCCCGTTTCCATGGGCTTGCAAAGGGTGTGCCCAAGTGACAGTGACTTACACAGTGACGTTGGACTCCCATGAGCTGTGTGGGCAGTCTGTAGTCAATAATGTGTATACATTCCTAGTGGATTTTGTTTTGTATTGTACACTGCATGGTGTATTGAGATGTGCTTGTGCATCCATGTCTTCCTCCTAATTTGCAGGTTCATTCCTCATGTCTTCACAAGGCCGTCTACTTTGGAGATGGAGTTCATGTTGTAAGCAGTGCACTTACACATTTGCGTGGCAGCAGCACTGTACAGTTGGAAGTGGTCGATGTGCTGGCATAATCAGGTTGTAAGACTACCACTACTTTAACTTAGTACTGTCATGTTTATGCTATGTTTGAGGTTGTGTAGCTGCATTGTATTGTTGGTAAGTATTTGGTCATGTGTGTTGTTAGTTCTACATTTCTGGGAGCATTTTGTGTGTGGGCAGGTTCCATTAGGGACACTGTACTTTGACAATTGTGTCATGTTTTGGGGATTGCTTTGTTTGCTCTCACATAGCATGACATGTCATAGTGTGTTGGGTGGCGGTGCTGGGGAGGGGTTGGGTTACATGGCACTGTTGTCATATTGTATTTTGCAAGGGGGTAATGAATTTAGCAGCATAGAAGTGTGTCTTTTGATGACACAGCATTGGTGGTGTTTGTGTAGGTAGGGATGCACACAACGTAACACTTCCAGGTGACCAATCTCAGGCTGGTATGGTTGTGACAGTTGACTGTCCCTTATGTCATCATCATTGATTGTCAGATGGTATGTGCCAGGGTTGTGTGCACTCCACAGGGGTGTGATTTTAGGTGAAGTAATTAGCCAGCAGCTGCATACGGGCTGCCTCACCCCGTGCCCTTCCCCTCCCATGCGCAGCGGGCATGCATGCGGTTGGGGATGTGGGGGCACCACCATGTCCACGGGCAGGCCCCGGCATGTTGCAATGTTGTGCAGGACACATGTTGCCACTATGATCCTGCACACTACTGGGGGAGCGTATAACAGCTGCCCGCCAGAACGGTCAAGGGAGCGAAAGCGTGACTTGAGCACTCCGAATGTGCGCTCCACTATGCCCCGGGTTGCAATGTGGGCTGTGTTGTATGTTACCTCGGGTGGCGTGGTGGGGTTCCGAATTGGCGTCATCACGTGGGTGCTCAGAGGTTAGGCACTGTCCCCTGGGGAGGTGATGATGGGTATCATTAGTGGGGTTGTGACATTGCTCTGTATCTGACATGCATGCATGTGCTGTGGCATTTATACTCACTGAGCAGCCATGTATCGCCCTGCCGACCAGCTTCTAGGTCCCGGTTTAGGGTTGACATTCTGTAAATGAAACTGTCGTGGATGGACCCTGGATAGTTGGCATATACTGAGGTGATGATTCCCTTGGCATCACATACTACCTGCACGTTGATGGAATGCCAGTGCTTGCGGTTTCTGTAGATGTGCTCAGATGCCCGGGGGGGGACGTAGAACCACATGGGTGCAATCAATGGCACCTAGCACTTTGGGGAATTGTGCCACCCCGTAAAAATCCTGGATGGCAGCCTGCCTTTCTGCAGGTGTTCTGGCCTGCGACTGATGGGCTTGCAGTCATGATGGCCAAGACCTGGTGTAGGCAGCGTGACTGCGTGGCCTGTGACACCCCCCCACTATAGCAGTTGTCCGCTGAAATGATCCAGTGGCCAAGAAGTGCAGTACATTGAGGACCTTATGCAGGGGGCTGAGTGCTTGGGAGCACAGGGTGGGTGATGTGAGGTCATCCTTCCACTCACTGACCAGGTTAAGTATTATGTGAGGTGGAAACCTGTACCTCCTATACACCTGGTCATCAGGCATCCCAAAAAGGCTGGTTCTGGGTGTAAAAATTCTGGGCCTGACTATCCTCCTCCTTCTCCTGCGGTATCCCACGCCCACTGCTGCTAGGAACGGTATATTCATCCTGGCGTCTTAGCTTGTTTGTTGTTTGCGTGCACTTTTATGCTGCGCGGGTCCACGTAAGCCTGCTTTCTGCTGGCGTTCGTGTTTCTGGATTAGCGCGTCTTGTTTGGCGCACGCGTTAGCCCCGTTCGATTCCATGAATACTTGTTTTGAACGTGCGTGTGGGCGTTCCGCGCATTTGCCTCCTGTAATTCCCCCGTGACGCCCACATTTTCACGAGTTGTTCTTCATTCCGCGTGTCACGCACCCTGTTCCTCCTACTTTTGTTGTGTGCGCCGCGCTATGTGTGATTTCGCTGTGCGCGTAGCGCACGCTGTTTGGAGACGTGTGCGCCACGCAGAATTTTGGTGCACATCCTGGGATTTCCACACGCACACACTTCCATGAATCACTGTGCGTGGGTTTCGCTGAGATTTTCGCACTGGCACTGCGATTCGCACGCTTTCGCACGCTTGCGCCGAAAATTTCAGCGCACATTAATTCCATGAATCTGCCTCTTGGTCTCTACCTGTGACAATGCTTTGTTAGCATTTGAAATGGTTTTGTTATTAGCGTCATGTTTTTGATATAACAATGCTGACATGCGTTCATCTGTAAATCCTATTCCTACAAAGAAATCCTAAATTTTCATTGGATATGCCAAACAAGGCGCTTTCATTAGACATTATTTTAGCATGGCTACTGCCTCGCTTTGCTCATTTCCCATTTCCATGGTACACCCTGCTTCAATAATCTTGTTAAAGGTTGTGTAATCTCTGCATGATTTTCAAGACATTTCCTGTTGTAACTTGTCATTAAACTTGTCTTTAAAGTTTTCAAATTAGTGGGATCCTTTAGGTTATGAATCAGCTCCATCTTTTTGTTTTGTGGGTTTAAACCCATGCTCTGTCACTTCATGACCTAGGAAGTTTACTTTTTTTCTGCACCACTGTGCTTTCTGTAAATATACGTTTTCCCCAGCCTTCTGTAGCTGACTGTGCACATGTCTAATTTCATGGAAGTGGCTCTTTAGATCTTCATTTTTTATTAGCACATCATCCACATCATTACTATTGTCCCCCTTTCAGCTGCATTCGGCAATGTCTTGCTCAGGAATATCCCAAACTCACTCCCCCTTTTGACATACCCAAAATGGGTCCGGGACCACTTATATAGTGATTTGTCAAATGAAAATACAAACATTTTTGAATATCTTCAGCTAGTGGCACACACCAGTATCCAGCTGTAAGGTCTAATGGTGTTAAGACCTTTGACCTGTGAACCTGTGCACGACCCTTATCAATAAATGGAAGAAGCCATGTTCAAACAGGTACCTTTTTGTTTAACTATCATAGATCTGCACACATGCGCCACTGGCCATTGGATTTTAGCACACCGAATATAGGAATATTTTATGTACTATGAATAGGCCTAATGATTCTTCTAGATTCTAGAATTTTTATTATTTCAGCTAGTCGTTCCATACATGTCAGAGGTAACCTATATTGTCACACAAATACTGGCTCAATACCATGTCCTTTTGGTAGTGTGTCAACATGCAAATTGGTCAGCACACAGTTATGGGCATCTTTGGCAAAAACCTGTTTAAAGTCCATAAAATGTTTTCTCAATTGGTCTTTGTCTTCCTCACTTGTGCATATGCAGCTTGAATTTGCTCCTCCCCCATTTTAGAAAACTCTAGGAAGTCCTTCAAAGGAAGAACCACCATACTTTCCGCTAATCATGTGGCCGTGTCTCTTTGGAGGGTCGCCACGCTCAAATATTTTGGAATATTGACCTCTATTTCAATATGCTTTTTTTTCTTTTAGATTCATTTAATTCAAATAGGATACACTAATCTTGATGACAGCACATTATTTCACTTGGACTGTAAAAGTATATTTGGCATGAATACTGTCTGATAGTAAACATTGGCCTAAGCACATTTGCATCGCATTGTAAATTGCATTTGAATTGACCTAAAATAGTCTGACTACGCTGCCATTTTAAGTTGTCCACCATTTTGATTAACTCCTGTTTTCTGTCCCATGTCAGAATTTGTGTTTTCGGCTCCAGTAGAGCAAAATGAACTTTGTACTGTGTCAACGTAGATAAACATGCTGAAACTGCTAAGGGGGATTGTTTGTCCTGCACTAAGGAAACCTTGAAGCTAAACAAGAGATGTGTTAATCAATAATTTAGATGCCATCTGTACCAACAGTGTCTTCCCCGTTCAAATAGCGAAACAGAATGATGAATAGCTGAACATGTGCTTTTCCAGAAATCTTTGTTTTCGCTCCTTGAAACTAAGCTGACTTTAAACTTAAGAACAAATGGTAGACAAATATAAGTAAATAAAATAAGGACTGTTACCTTTGTGTCCAATATTTTAAAAACATATGAAGTGTTTAACAGAAAACAACCAGCTACTCAATAATATTTTAACATGTATTAGTTATGTGAAAAGGCTATGTACCCTTGGTAAATGTGATACACAAAGAGGGGCTGGACAATGTGTCTGGGATTGTGAGAAAAATGTATAAATACTCATGTTTTTTAAATGTCCTGCACTCTCTCATCTCACGGTGTCTGCTTACACACATTGCAGGGTGTTGAGAGCCAGACAGCTGTTCTGTTAAAATAAAGTGTACTTGTACCTTAGTACTCGTGACTGGCGTATTTCTGTGCTATTAAACCTTGATATGCTTTTAATCTTTCAGGCCTGTAAGGGTACACAGGCTGAACTTTAAAGATTCCTTTAGGCTTAGAATACAATGATTCTGGAAACTCACCCTGTTCAGTCACATAGCTATCTAGGATGTTCCCGATCACTGGTCTACCGAAATCGGCAGTGTAGTAAGATTTCTGTATTGCCATTCCTATTGCTGAGTTTTCATCCAAATGAATGTCTTGAAACCCGTTATTGTCCACCAGGATTCGAATGGGTCCATCCCCAATCTCTAACAGTGGTTGATACTCACATTCTAACCTTTGATGCCTTAAGCATTCATTTAGACATACAAATGCACCAGGACCTGTTATCTGTTATCCCTTTCTGTATTTTAATGCTACCGTAAATTCTCTGGTGAATGCAGCAATGGTAACGTACCTTTTTACCTGAAGCTCAATTGCATATTGTGTCATATGGGCACAATGGTAAGCTTGTCTTTTGTCTTCAAATTCATAAATGGCTCCACCCAACCTGGACCAAACCTTTTGATTTCAAAAGTCTTATATCATACACATCCTGTGCATGATGTAATTTCCCAAATAGAATTTGTTTTTTGTCCTGCTCATGATCCACACATTGTGATGAATACTCTTAGGGCCAATTGTAATCTTTAACATGCATCTTTCTACAACCCTTTGTCCTGACTCAGGGTCCTCTAGGCCATACATTTTTTGATTCTTCATTCTGAACTTTGGGATCTCCTCCCTCTCAATTATTTGCCGAGTATCTTTTCATTAATTAAACTCCTTTCATGCTCAAGTGCCAAAGTAGCTTCAATCATTTCAGGATGCCCATTTACATGGATAGGGATCCATGGTTGCCCCTCTCCCATGTTTATTTCTGAGATTGTTGAAATGTGCTTTTCTTTATTTACCTCTGGAGTGACATTTGGTTTATGTTTTTCTTCATTTAGATAAACACACAGCATATTTTCATCTATTCCCGTTTGCCCGTATTTCCTGGGGTCCAAATAAATCTCCAAAGACTGCTTTTCTTTATCTCCTCACAATTCATCCTGACACATGAGAATGGCAATGATGTTAGGCACAGAGCCATTCTGCAGATATACTTTAACTGCACTTTCTGATTTAGCAAACGGTGTGGCATTCTTATAGACTGCTGCTTTAGGTCATTATTTTCTTGGGTCTCAATGGCTTTTTAGCTAAAGACCACAATACTCCATGTACCCCATCAATGAGGGGTGGCAACTTCTTCAGGCAATTCATACATATGAGAAGGATATTTCATTAATGGATGTGATAAAAACTTCCTGCCTCATCCAATGCCTCCCTATCTTTATGTCAACCTCAGTGACACCTTTGATAGGTATTTATTCTACATTGAAATTGTGCAGAAGGCCTTAATTTTTCCTTACTGTTATATCATTTTGTGGGAATCTCCCTTCATTGATATTCTTCACTAGTTCTTTTGACATTATTGTTGCTTGGGCACCTGTATCAATCATTGCAAATGCATTACATTTTTCTTCAATAGGAATTGCAGCATAGTACCGATCTTCAACCTCATCTAGTACGCATACAAAGTGGGCATTTTTGCTGATTTCAGGACTTACTTTTCTTAGCTCTTTTTTACTCTTTGCTAGGCAAATGGGCATATGAAATGACATTTTACCCTCCTTGTTGACCACTTCACTATGAATTTCTTTGTCTATTATCATAGGCTCAGAACTCATTTAGAGTGTAGTCACTTACTGCTTCTCTGACTTGGGACCACTAGTGTTCACACCCCAATTTCTCATTGTACTTTTCTCATTGTCTGGGTCCTCACCAGTTATTTCTATATTGCAGCCTTTTGGCTGGGTATATTCAGAGGTGTCATGTGACAACCTGTCAAATTCTGGTGTATGACACTCATTTGCGTTTTGCATGGAGCCTGTCATTTCTGTCCCTTGGAATATCTGTGGTTCAAAATACTCCTCAGGTGACTGACATGCACCCTCCTTTTGAGCTACTGTTTCCTCTGTGTGGGTATCAACAGTATTCTGATCATCAAGTAAGGCTATCTGCTGATCCTCTTCGCTTTGTGTTTTTTTTCACATCGGATGCTTTTTTTAAATATACTTCTCTGTTCTTTGGGTTTTCCGTGTTCATTTTCCCATTTTTTGTTCTTCATTTTCACACACCTGAATAGTCTTGTTCAACTCTAAATTGACTAAATTGGGATATGGCAAGCACACCTTCATAACAAGTAGAATTGTAGTAAGAGGAATAGGTAGAATTAATTCCAAGAGAGAGGAAATTGAATGAGTTAAGGGGGCACGGGTGAAATAAGTGACTCTGGCATAGGAAGTCACACTAATATGTAACAATAATTGGTGTCCAAAACTTGTGGACACTCACTTCCCATACACATTTATTTCACTGAATATATTGATTATACTTATAAATGGTCATTAGGTACATAACTTGTAAAAAAAAAAACGTTTGTGATAATACTGAGTTGATTCAGTGATTTATTAACTTAATACCCCACATAACATAATCACTGCTTTCATTCATAAATGAATTATAGAATTTGGGCAACATCATGGTGAGAAATAAGCATGGCAATTAACACTTTATAAAATGAGCTCTATGCATTTTGAGATTACCATCTCTTCTTCAGGAGCTAAATAACAACTTTTCTTGAATTTTCTACAGTGTAGTACTATAAACAAATAAAAAAAAAAAAACATGTCAGAAGCCTTGGCCTCACCACAGTTATCTGCTTCACTTATACAAAGGTTACATACTTTCTCCAATTATTGTTTCAACTCTAAATTGTACCACACTCCCTTGATGTGCGTGTTGAAATTCCCTGTCTCACTTTCAATCGTGTGTTTTCTTATTTTTAAATCAGTAAGCAATTCAGAACTGTTATTCAAAGGAGATTTATAGACATCTGTATTTTCATCAGTGCAGAGGTGATTAGCTAGTCACTTATTGTCACTACGCACAAGATCACTCCTGTGACTTTCTGCACCTTCACTTGGCTGTTGCTTTTGGACTGTACATAACTTTCATATCTGTTCAGACAATATTTTGAGTTGGGCCTCTAAGCATTGAAACCTTTCCATGTCTCTGAATTCCTCTCTATGTGGCATAGGCCGGTAGTGATTAAACTCACCCTGATTAGACATGTTCTGATATCTCCAGGAGATTGATTTCTGTTTGAGTTACCTCTGAATTCATGTGACACAGGAAGTGGAGAATGCGGAGTGACCGTCCTTCAACATGGTCGACTGGTGGTGGTGATCGGTTATATTGGTGAGGGACATCATTCATATTTTGTCTTTCATTTGGTGGAAATTGTCCCTTATGCTGGTTTCCATTTTCAATGTATCTATCCACATATCTTGGTCTTTCTTGGTGGCCATATACCATTGTGTTAGGGTCAAATCTAGTCTGGGGCCCTAATGTCTGATATGGACCATTGTACATTTGATTTTGATTGTCATTTGGGCCTGGCATATCACGGTAAAATTACACTGTGGGAGAATTGTCCAGATATCTAAGACAAATGGTAGAATCCCTATTACTGGGATCAATGGATTGGAACATAGGAGTTTGGAGTGATGTCCTCTGTGGAAGTACGCCCCTTTGGCTAGTTGTCATGTTGTTTCTTGCCTGAGTTTGGGCTGATTCTAGTGGAATCTTTACAGATTTTACCATCAAAATTGTAGGTGTGGGTTCTTTAGACTTTGGTTTAGTCTCCTTATTCTTAAGCCCCTCCTCTCTCTGACCAAATATTTCATACAGTTTGGTCCCCCGTTCTATTATCCATTCTTGTTTTTTTTCCCCTATCAATTTCACAAATTAACTGGGATAGAATTTCTTTTTGGAGCCCATAAAAGTATGCAGTCTTAAATTCTACAGAGTTAGGGTTAAAGGCCACATCAAAGCGTGAAAATGCTCTTTACAAATTTTGAAGGTATTGGCGAAGTGAAATATCTGGCTTTGCTGTCATAGTATAAGCTG
Source organism: Ambystoma mexicanum (assembly GCF_040938575.1). Taxonomy (NCBI): domain Eukaryota; kingdom Metazoa; phylum Chordata; class Amphibia; order Caudata; family Ambystomatidae; genus Ambystoma; species Ambystoma mexicanum. The sequence continues at coordinate 593,769,647 of NC_090927.1, forward strand.
CTTTTTTGGCATCCTGTATAGACTGGTAAGGTGATCATTGATGCCTAACCTCTTCCTCAAAGTCCACCCATGACAAATGTTCCTGTTCATCGAGACCACGAATGACACTAGCAGATGCAGGATCTAGGGTTAGGTCAAAATACTATCTATATTGTTCCCTAGGTATCTGGAGGGCTTTGAATATATCATCAATGTTTTCTAAATGGTCTCCCATGCAACATTTGCCTCCCTTTTTGAATGGTTTAATTAAAGACTTGATCGATTTCATAATTTTTATAGGACTACATGGTGCATTTGGTTGCTCATTCCTGTTCTCTTGTAGGTAAGAATGTGTGTGAATATGTGCAGGTAATTCAGACCCCACCATCTGGTTATAACCAGGTCTGGCAAAAGGGACAGCTCTTGGTACATTATTTCCTTGGTCGTAGATGTGATTGAGAACAGTTCCATTGAATGCCGTGCCTTGTCATCTTTCCTGAGACTTGAGATTGAATGTTTGCTGTTCTAGGTTATTGCACTGTTCATGAAGGTGTTCTGCCTCATGACAGAGATCAGAATTCTCATCTCTGACCTTATTGATTAGTGCTTGCAATTCATTGATTTGTGTCTGATACTGATTAAGCGCTTTGGCCTTTTTGTCATTTTCTTCCAGTAATTTAAATATCTCCTATTCCATAGCATGGCGATTATTTATCTTTCTACCTGCCATCTTCTCCAAGGGCTTGTATTTCTGAAATAGCAACATCTTAATCTTGCCTTGTTTCATCTAAATTGTTTTAAGTGGGTTCATTCTTGCTCAGTCTCATTAAATTGTTTCTCTCTCTGAGCCAATTGAGTAGCAAGATCACTGCATTTAGCTTGCAATTCCGTGTCTCGCTTCATCTGCTTTAACTCTGCTTTCAATTGCTTCACCTGATCACATTCATTGTTCAAACTGCATTTTGACTTCCTAATCTGATCTGTGGAGCAGGAACCATAGTTTTGCGCACACTCTAATGATGCAGTTTGTCTCCTCTGTGCGGTCTCATGCTCTGAATAACCTAAGGAGGCACAATCCTCCCTTCATCAAAAATATTTTCAAATGCCTCCCATTCTACCTCTGTGGTAATTCTGTATTTCCATATTGTCACATTTTCCGATGACCAAACAGCATGGGCATAAAGTTTTGCCTCGAGATAATTTGACAATTAAGAAAACTCAGCCTAAATCTGGGACATGGCGGCACTATTTCCAATGACACTATAATGTGAGTCAGATGAGCACACAGTACTGCAAAACTTCACACCACTATTTGAAATGATCAGTGCACAATATGGTTATGCTTCAGAATGCAAGGCCACGGCCAGTAATTGCTTTAAAGTTTTCCAATGTCCAATGCACCAAATGTGTTAGATTTATTTTGGGGTTATATCTATTACTTTGTGGTATTTTTTGTTATGGTGGTACTTGGTGGAATTTTTATAGACCTTGGCAATATATTGTGGTAAACATATTGGGGTATTTTTATAGTAGTGAGAGTGATTTCAGAATACTGCCTCATAATTATTTTTTACCAGGGTCACTAACAATAAAGAAATACTACATTTAATACACTCTGAATATATGGCTCATGACCTCCTGTGGTATTTCATGTAAACTACCACATTATGCCCTTTTGGCTGAGTTTCAACAAATGTAAAGCATGCAATTAAAATACAGCACATTAATTCAGCCTGTCTAAAAAAAACAATTTACTGCGGCTACTTTGCTTTGAGATATTTCTTACTGCACGTCTGCATCTCTCTGTGCACGTCAAATAAAAGGGACTGAATGCAGAATAAATATAAGAAGACTAAAAAAACTTTTTGGAGTTTGTTCTTTATCGTAAAATAGAATTATGCAAGTTAGACATATTGACACTTATTCCCACATTGTACTTCACAGTGCAAGCAAATTTTTCTTGCAATGGCTTTTAGCGCTCTATCTGTGCAAAACTCTGCCAATTGACCTTGGCCTCCTAAAACTTGGTAAGAAAAATAACCTTTAAAAACAGCAAGGCTTTGAGAAATATGAACACAGAATGACATGTACATTTAAATTTGAATCTGTAATGCAGCACCTAAAATTAACTGAACTACATAGTATCATTCACATCACCAGCACCTAAATGAACCTCATATTTACCTAAATCTGTGGGCAATATTCCCAACTCTGCTTGGTGGTTTAATCTTCCTCAGTCTTTCTGCCTGGTTGGCACAGGGACAACCCAGATAAGAATTCTGAAGACTCCAGTTTTTCAAAAGATCCTCAACCCAGCAGAGACAGCTTTAGCTTTAATCAGCCTCAGCCCAGCAGACAGTCAGCTTGCAAGCACAAGACTCAGTCTGCTCAGCAACCAGCACGTCTGCCTCCTTCATCCATCAGTGCCCAAAGAAGAATGCCTCAAAGCACTTTTTTATGTAAAACATTGTCAATCACACAATTTTTCTCATTGTGCTAACTGCATTGCTAAAGAGAAAAATGCTTCATTTTTCTCTTGCGCTTCCTGCTCTGAAACAAATACATGTTTTCAGCTGAACGGATTTTAACATTTTTCAGCTTACAACTCAGCGCAGATCTGCCTCCTTCATCCATCAATGCCCAAAGAAGAATGCTTCTCTACTCTGCCTCAAAATCCTTTTTTATGTAAAACTCTGTCAATCACACATTTTTTCTCATTCTGCTAACTGCATTGCTAAATCGATGTAGGTAGAAGAGAACGATAAAGTTCCTCTATAATATCTATCAAGATGTTAATAGAATGCGAGTATCGGGACCTGCACAGGAAAATGTCTAGCAATTTAATGATGTTCTTCAATAAGCCCATTCAGGAAATGTTCCTAAGTGTATGGATCGATTTGCACATGCTCATATAGTAAGTTACTGAGTTCCGCAGCAATTACTACTTCATCTATAGAGTACTAGAAATAAGCTTTTTGTTAACCTACTGCAGCACCATCCTTTGGGAACATTTGGAAGAACATCAGTCAACCTACTCGTGTTTTCGTCACTTTAGGCGATTCCCTATACTATAAGTTGATCCTAAGAGAAATCGTTGGGCCGATACAGCTGAAAGCCACTAATATATCTAAATTGAACACCGGACTGTTGTTTTTGAATCACTTAATGCCAGAAAAAAAATGTTAGAATGTTAAAATTCTAAAAGATCATTAGCCCTTACTATCCAGGGGTTTGAGTTAATGCATTTGGATATGTGTGTATCTTGTATAATCATTTTTAATAATTTTTACATAACTCTGTACACTATTGTCTTTTTTTTCTAAAGAGTCCATACTGGCCATTTGAAGAAGAGGAAAGTTTCCTCCAAATGCGTCACCGAATCAAACGGACTTAGCTTTTTCTATTCTTTTATGTACACTAGGATGTTGGACTGTTTACCTTTTAGTAAACTAAAAGAATATTTTTCTTCACTGAAGGCTGGAGGGACCAAAATGTTAATGTGAACAATGCAATTATCCAAAGGAGATGGCTCAATGGAGAGATCAGTGGAGAAGAGTGAATTAAAGAGAAAGAAATTGGCATGAGAGTGCCCATCAGAGTGTACAAGCAAGTTCTCGATGGAGGAGAGGGCGTGTTCACATAGGAGTAAGTTAAGTTTAAGGTAGGTGGCTGCAGAGGGATTAGAAAGGTTAAAGCCCTTCAGCATGACAATGGTGATGTCGGAAGAAAGTGACTCAAGGAGAATTTTCAGATCACGGTAAAAGGAGTTGAGCCAACATAGGGCTCATAGAGAGCCGTAACAGTGAGAGCAGTAGGAGGGAGAATTTGAATAGTGGCATATTCAACAGAGGAAAAGGTGATGTCAGGCAGGGAAAAGAGGGAAATGTTGAGCGCTGTTAGGGAGAATTCTCAGTTCTGTGTTAATTCCCTTCTATGTTAGAAACCCCCCAGCTCTTTCGCTGATCTTTAGGACTTTTAATTTATATCCTGGAGAGAGTGAGAGCTTTTTCCCAATCTCTCATGTATTTTTTTTAATTTGAACCATGCATTTCTTTTGGTTTTGGAGTCTGACAAACTCCATCATCTTTTTACGTTGTGACAGACAGCACCCTCAGTGCAGTGTCACAGAGACATCTTTTGGATTTCTGCTAAGGTTTAAATACCTTCTTTTGGATAAACTACTGTTTCCAAGAGTAGTACAGTGAAATTGACTTTACTTACTTTTTCTCCATGTAGACCCAGCACACACTATTTTACATAGTGCTGGATGGGTTACGTAGTATACCTTTTGTCAGCCTTTTCATGTAACAATTATGTTACCCTTTCAACAATGAATGGCTGGTGGCAGTGTTTTACTTTTTTCTACCATGGGCATTTTTACTGCAGGCTGCCCTTGCAGCTGCAGTATTGCACCCATGGTTGCCCATTTTGTCAAAAAGGCCCTGGTCTGTGCGCCAAACCAGGTTTGGTCCGTTTGTTCATTTTGTCTTTGGCAGGATTCACTGGTGACGCCCACCTCTGGCTCCAGCTTATCTGACAGGGCAGGAAGTGAGTGCACCCAAAGGTGTTCCTCCTTGGAGGACAGCCACCCTGCTGTGTGGTTGACAGCTAGGCTGTGAATGTATGGGAGAAACTTGTATAAAAGGCTAGGTCTTTTGCAAGGAAGACAGAGTCGACCACTGGACGAAGGAACCAAAGAAGAAACTGAAGAAGAAGCTTGCTGCAACCTCCTGGACAAATGGTTTGCCCGGTGAAGCCCTACTGCAGTGCTGAAGCTCAGAGTTTCTAATCAACTAGAGAAGCCTGGAAAGGACGACTACCCTCCTTGGGTTGGTGGGACCAATCAGCCCCAGGACGAACTCAACTGGAAGCCCTCTCTCGGCTGGCTGTACTTCTTTTCTGCTGCAGGAACCGAGTGCCAGGGGACATGAACACCAGAATCGAGTGCATCGCCTATAAGCCGGAACCAAAGATCCTCCAAACTCCCTCAAAGCAGAACTGACCAAGCCTGAGCCACCTCAACAGAGTGCTGGACTCCAGAAGCAAGGAAAGTCCACAAGGTGTTCAAGAACCACAGTGGTGCTATTTGCGAGTAGCTGAAACCACAAAGTGCCACTGATCTGAATTGGGCCCATTGCTGCTGCCGACTTGCGAATCATAGTGCAGGAGTCCCCAGATGTCCTCTCTCTTGTCCCCACGACTGATACCCAGGAACAACAGGATCTAAAGGACTATGACAGGAACAGAAGCCAGCTTGAACCTTTTCTTCAGACTCAAGGTACTGTGAACTAAGGGGTACGTACCTCTGGTTGTATGTAGCTTGCTTGCTCTAACTCGAAACTTGCATTTGCTGTCCTTTGCAGAGTTGCTTGCAGCTTTGCCATTCACAAGCCTCCTAGTTTGTAGACCAACAGTGATTTCCTTTAACAACAAAACTCTCTTTAACATTGTGCAATACTTTTGTGCTAATCTTCAAGAAGTGCCTCAGCTCCCCTAGACTTTGCTCAATTGACATTGGCTGCCCTGGCTCCCTGAAGACTCTTCTTACCCTCTGACTTTGTGTTGATCTGTCCATCTACAAAGTCGTACATACCTTACTTGTATAACTGGGAAAGGGTTAGCCTGCATTGCATTGGGGGATTCTAAAGTGCTTACCTGTTTGAGAAACTTGTCAACCATTGTTTACTTCCCTAAACCTTTCCTTTTTGCCACAACTTCAGTATTACCATTTAAGTGTGAAAAGTGAAATATTACTGTCCACAGTGTCCTAACCATTGAAGTCATCTCAGGTTGTAGGAATATCTGTGTGCCACCGCAAAAGGGTATCTACTTACTTTATTGAACTGAAGGAGTGTGTAGTTGAAGTATATGTAAGTGTTGCATATTGCTCCCTTAAGAAGGCTTATAAAACTGACTGTTAAATTAATAAATAATAATTTTAATCAAGAAGCCTTGAGTAAAAGTGTTATTTGAATACTTGTCACTATGAAACTCTATGTTGCAACCCTACATCTCACATATTCCCCTCTGAGATAAGCCTAGCTGCCCAGCCACTCAACCAACTTGTGTAGTACAGGCCTATACAAAAGGTTGGGTTACCTATTGCCAAGTGGACAAGGCTGGTGTAGTCTCCACAGGGTTACTACATACAATCTTGCCTAACAAGTGCCTTACTGATCAGGAACCCCACACTGCCACTGTTACCAACATATTGGGGAAAAGGTAGTAGAGTCAGTGTGGAGAGATGCTAGTGTACCAGAGTCATGAGGGGAGATCCAGGTTTCTGAGATAGCAAGAAGTGAAAGTTAAGGGTGATAAGAGTTCAAGTGGCAAGTGATGTAGAGAGGCGTGTTGCAGTGGGATTGTACATTCCAAAAGCCTATGATTTTAGGAGGTGCCGGAGAGGAGCAGGTGATGTGCGGTAGACAAGGATATAGATGAAATTGTATATCCTGTGAGAAAGGGAGCATTTTATTTGAGAGGTGTGGGTGCAAGGGGAACATTTGAGGGAGTGGAGGTAGAAGGCTATAAGAGAAGGGATGGAAAAGAAGATCAAGTGGAAGGAGGAATAGAGTGAAGTCAAGGCGCATGATGGAGGGTTGAATAAATAGGTAAGGTAAGATAAGGAAATGGTGCAACATAAGAGAGAGAGAGAGAGAGAGAGAGAGAGAGACAGAGACAGAGACAGAGACAGAGACAGAGAGACAGACAGACAGACAGACAGACAGAGACAGAGAGATAGAGCAAGAGACTGAGAGAGAGGGGGCAGGTAGGGGAGCAGAAAGAGAAGGGGTGGATGGTCAGCTGAGACAAATTAGGTGTAGGTTCTGAGGTCGGCAAGAATAGGGCGATAGGTAACCAAAAGACAGTTAATAGGCCCAAAACAGTCATATTGCTTGGTGCTGTGTGGTAACAGAAGCTCGGTAGTGAATGGATAGTCAACAGGTAGAAGTATCCCTATGTGTGGAAGCAACAGTCGGGTAAAAGCAGAGCTTGGTGAAGTCCATGCTTGAGCAGGAGTTCTGGCCCTAGGCCCTTTCCGGCCCTAACAGGCTCAAACCAGGTGTTGATCTTTTGCTGCTTTTGGCTCTTGTCTACACCGGCCAGGCTGGTCCCCCAGGGGAAACCAAATACATTTCTACATAGATGACATGGGTAAGTTGTGCAAGTTTTGGAAGAATAGATGTGGTGTTAGCTGGAGGGGTGTGAATTGGGCACTGTTAGGCAGAATCATATGCAGTACCTTTGGGAACTCCACACACAATTACGACTACAAGTGCAAGTAGAAATTCACCTTTGGTACAAGCCTGTACTACACAGTAAAGTGGTAGCGATGGCTGAGCAGCCAGAATTATCTCAAGAGTAAAGTGAGCAGTATCAGAAGTTACACAAAAGACAGCAATTGCTATGGTTCAAACAAACTCTGACTCACGGTTTCTGAGTAAAAGAATATACATTTATTTACACCATCAGTTATAAAACAATTCACTATTATAAAGCAGCAGAAAATCACAATCTTAATATACTACACAACACCCAAACAATTCTGGAGGGAAAGGCAAGGTTATTCAAAATCACACAACGCCAATGAGTAAGTAGGCAGGGCAATCTAGAAAAGGCTACTACAACTAGGATTCAAATCAATAGGCCTGGGCCAATGTTAATGGTTCAGAGTCTTTGCAGAGGATCACACAGTTCAGAGTAGTTCGCGGTTAAGTCTTTGCCAAGAGTTTGAAACAAAGCTGGTCAGAGGAAAAGTTATTTAAAAGAGTAGAGAAGGGCAAGCCCTTGGATTGGTGAAAGATTTAAAACACTTTCACCGCAGTAGTACAGAACAAACAACTGGGTTTGAACAGTACCTTAGAAGAAGAAGAATGCTGTAGCTGAGGCAGAGGTTCCTGGCAGGTCCTGCAGGCTCACAGTTCTTGAAGCGACTGTCGAACTGACATGAAGAAGGAAGACTGGAGGGTCCTGCACTGCCCAGGGAACAAACCAGCAGCAGAGCAAAGCAACAAATAAAAGGTGCACTCTTTAAAACCCAAAGAGGGTCCGGTCCTCCTGGCTATCCGGTTCACTGCATCGGTGCACAGCGAATTCGACCAAAGGAGGGAGGCCTTGCTTGGTGTTTGGCGAGCTGGTTGGTCCCACCAGCTCAAGGGAAGAAGATTCCTTGCAGATCTTCTCTGTCGTCGAAGTTTAGGGGATTCAGTGGTGACTCTGCCATCCAAGTCCCAGAGACCTGCTTTTAAGCAGTTTTCTATCATTCACACAGCCTGGCTGTCAATCACAAAGCAGGGTGGCTGTCCTGGCAGGACAGTCACCTAGCCAATCAAACAAGATTGCGACTTGGGTTTCCAAGGAGAGCCCGTGCAGGGGGCCTAAAACCCCTCCCTCACATCCTGTCCACCCAGACTCTCAGGTGCCTAAGGAAGGCTTCTGCGCAAAAGCCTTCCAAATGATGGTGAAAAAAGGAACCACGAGAAATACCTTTACAAAAAGAAATGGCAAATAAATCCAGCCGGAACTAAATAAAAGTAAATGGGGTCCAGCGGATTAAAGTTCAAGGCTACTAACATAGCCTAAAACAGTACCAAGGCTATTTTCATAGTCTGCGGTAGGAATAAAATGGTAGATACCACTGCCACCAGCCAAATCTTAAAGAAAGGGGAACAAAATAATGTTCCATGAGGGACAGACAAAAAGGGATAACTATTAACCCTTTCCAGTACTCTAAATCAAAGGCAGCTTTACATGTTCTGGGAGACAGTAGTCAGTCCCACAATATGGAGTTTAAAGTGGGAAGTCTGAAAAAGACAACCCTGTGTCACTGCACTAAAGGTGCTGTGTGACACACACTAAAAAGGTGATGCCTATGGAGTAGGTGAGACTCCACAGTCTATGAACACAAACATGTAAAACACGCAGCTAAACACATGTAAGAGTGGGAAGAAAGGCTCACACTTTTACCAGGTGAAAAAAGTAAATCCTAGAAATCCAGCAAAGCTGCTGAGGGACTCAGTAGGTAAGGGAAATTAGCCATTCTGGAGAATTCTCCCTAACAGGTACCACATGTTTTTTTTAAAATATTATCTTCGTAATAAGCAGGCTTACTCATATTTAAGAAGAAATTGGCCTCTTCATGCACCCAATAATATTATCTTCGTAATAAGCAGGCTTACTCATATTCAAGAAGAAATTGGCCTCTTCATGCACCCAAATCTCACGCAGAGTTCTGTTCATGATACCGACCTTCAGTCATTTAGGCTTCTTTCCTGATAATACAAAGACAACTTTAGGTCCCTGATTTTAGTGTTTTACTTTTTATCATACTGGAGTATCTCATACCACTTCTATTGAAAATAAAAGAAGCTTAGCAAATGGTCATGTGGGTGGTGTGGTTGGCAAGAACTTCAACACGTACTGAAAAAGTGATTGTGTAGAGTAGAGTGGCGAGGGCTCGTTTTTGCAAATTCCATGAGTGGAAGGCGGAGATCATATTGCAGCCCTTTGCAGCACTGCCCTCTCTGCTGACACTGAAAAAAAGTAAGGTAGGTGTGGTTCGTGAGTCTGTCTCAATTATGCCTTTTTTTAAGAACTGTATAATATAACAAGGCATGATAATGAGCCAGTATGCACGTAGGAGGCTTTAGAGAAAGATCCGTGCTTTCTTATGAACAGTAAAGCAATCTTGCTGGGAAGTGATAATACTGTCTCATATAAAGAATATCAGTCCTGCTGAGATATGTTTCTAGTGTCCAATTAACAGAGAGCTGTCTAGAAAGAATCCTGTAGCGCCAGGTAGGCAACTTTGAGAACTAAACGAAAACAATAAACTGAACTAAACTCCAGATAAAGGTACAGCACCAGTATTTAGAAGCGTCCAAAGTGCCACATTAAACAACAATAGCCATCCTGAAGAGTTCACTATGCTACAGAAGGACTGGCCCCGACTTCAGTGGGAACTGGGGACAAATCAAACCACACCAACAAGTTGATGCCACCAGGAATGATTCCAAATACAATGAATCTGTAGATATACCAAGCAGAACCCCAGTAGGTGATACTGAGGCACCCGTAGAGTAGTGAAACACACATTCAAAACCTGAAAGAGAGACAAAACCAGGGGAGTTGCTAGGTCTGGAAAAGACCCGGGGCTACGCTGATGTCAGAACTGTTGGGACTGGGGGCTAGCTAGTCTTTCGGCTGTAGCTCCTGAGATTCTATCAGGGGCTACAACCAAAAGATCAGGGGCTATAGCCCCCTTAGCCCCCCCCTAGCAACGCCCCTGGACAGAACAAATCAGCAGAAAAGAAATGAAATACCACTTTAAAACCACCAACTCTAAATGCCAACACTCACCACTGAGGGGAGAGAGGTAAACAAACACCGCGAGTTTACAATATTGTTTGCCAATGAATTGCCATTGGGGAGAGATCAGGTAAAACGGTAACAACCATGGCTAGGGATTTAAATAAGCCCCTCACTGGGTATCTGTGAAAGAAATGCTATGTTAAAAACCACTAGCTAGATAAAGTTGCTACATGGATAACAAAAAATAATGAAAAGAAAACAAACCAAGCAAAGCATTGTGATGTGGTGCATGAGTGAAACTCAAGTTTATTTCGAGTCACAGTAAATTAGGAGGGGTGTTGGGAGCTACATAAAAGACATACAACAAATGAAAAGCAGAAACAGTGATGTGATGACAATGGGCATTTTGTAGCCACGCTACGGGAGCCTACTGTCGCCAAAGTTCAGAAGGGGCCTGCCAAGCTTGGTCTCCTTACCTCACCTTGAGAGACAATGCACCTCCATGACCTCAGATGGGTCTCTGCTTCTCAATACGGAACATTGCTTTGGAAAGTGCAATGTATCTGAAGTAGACTAGTACAAATAGTACAGACGTCAACTTTGAGAATGCTGTGGAGACTGGCTGAAGTATCGACCTGATGACTTCCATTACAGTGGCGCTGAGGTGAGACTTTCCCTGTATTTGTGGGGTTAAAATCGTTTATTCTGGTGTTTTGAATCCTCCAGTGCATTTTTTTCCATGCCGTGAAGTCTGTTTTTTGGCGGTGTGTCATAATTATAATTATTATAATTATTCTTTTATAACGCACTTAATAGAAGCAAGTGGTTTCTAAGAGCGGGATCAGGATTCAAACCTGTGTTATGCTGCGTACAAACGTATCGCCCCTGAGCTATCCTTCCTCACCATTTCCTCACTGTTTCCTCGCAGTTTTTGTTAGGTAAGAATTGGTGCAGTTACACTGTGTGAGACTACACAGGCCTTTTATCTGCTTGTTATTAGGTAACCCACCTTTTGGTATAGGTCTGTACTACACAGGTTGGTAGTGTGACTGAGCAGCCAGGCCTATCTCAAAAGGGTGAATGTGAGCTGAAAAGCTGTACAGATGAAATCAGTAAATACAAGTAAACAAGCAACACATACACTCTCAAGTTTTCAGTTATTAATATATATTTACTTATTTACACAGCAGGTTTTAGTTAAACATTCTTTAAAAAGGAAATTGTTTTTTATAGTCAAGCAAACTTTGGAATTATTTTGTAAAAGTAAATAAAGTTGGTGAATACTCTTTGGATATGCTAATACATGTCTCCTACACCATGAAGTGACTTCAATAACAAGGATAGTATTGCATTTATCATAAACAGCAATACACTTTTTAGACTCTTTATTTCAGGAAGGAAGGGTTAAGGAAATGGAAATGTTAGAACATACTTTCTTATAACAGGAAGACAGTTTGAACTCTCTAATGAAATCTAGGCAAGCCTTTCCCAGCAGTAAAAGTGTGCAACACCTTACAACCTTTGAAGGGACAAGCACTGCCAAAGTCAATAGATTAGAAGGGTGTCTTTAAGGAGCCAGGACTGCCAAAGTCAATTGGACAAAATCTATAGTTCTGATGTACTTCTTGTATAAAGTATTTCACAAAGTCAGATAGTTAAAACAATATCGCTGAAGAAACACAAGCTGTTAGGCCTGTGCAAGGGGAGTTGAAATCAACTCTGGAAAAATAAGCCAATGCAATTCTCAAGTGAGAACACACGACATAGGGCAATAAGGTAAGTATCGCAAGCCCCCAAAGCACCTCTGGTTTGAAGAAGGTGGTCTAGCTGGATTTTGTCTTGCTACAGCCAAGCAGACCCTTGTTCCTGGGCCTCAGTCATGGGGACAGGAAGGGGACATCTGGGGGGTTTCTGTGGCGGTACTCGGTAAAATACTTCGGCAGCTACGGATCTTCTTCAGCAAACAGCATTGATGCAGAACATATATCCCATATTGGACTTTCCTTGCTTCCTCGATCCTGGACTCTAGTGAGGGCACTCTGGAACAGGATTTCCTGCTTCTGGAGTGTCCTTAGGAGGCTCCTGGAGCTTTTGGCCGTATTCATTCTTCGGAAGATGTTGCACTCGGTTATGGACAGTCAACCCCTGGCACTGGGCTTCTGCAAGACTGAAGAGGCACAGCAAGTCGGGGATTGCACTAAAGTGAAGTTTGTGACAGGGCTAGTTGGTCCACCAGCCCAAGCAGAGAAGTTGTTCAATCCGGAGCTTCTATGTCGATGCAAAATAGGAGGTAAGCACAGCAGCAGGGCTTCACCGGGCACTTCCATGTCCAGGAGGTTGCAGCGGGCTTCTCTTCATGATTTCTTCTTTGAATGTTTCTTCCAGTGGTCAACGCTGCCTGTAGTACCAAGAACCTTGCCTTTTAAGCTTGTTCTCATTCATTCACAGCCCTAGGCTGTCAATCACACAGCAAGGTGGCTGTGCTTTCCAGACAGCCAGCCGGCCAATCAGGGCTGGTGTGTTCAGGCCCACCTCGAGACAAAGGACAGGGTACCCTCCCTCACTTCCTGTCCTTCCAAACACACTGGAGCCAGGGGCAGGCTTCAGGGCTGAAGTTTGCCAAAGGCAGAACACATTTGACAAAATGGACACCCAAGGGTGCTGTACTGCAGCTGAGGGTTCAGTCTGCAATAAAGAAGCACACTGATTGAAGAAAGTAAACCACTGCCACCAATTATTTAAAGTGGTGAGGGTAACAAAACGTAGGAGAAGGTGCTACTAGGTAACTTGCAGCACTCCACATAAGATGGTGTCTGCTGGACATAAAAAGTAAAAAGGTAAGTAAGATCAATTTCATCTTACTATTCTTGGGAACAGTAGTTCACCCAAGAAAAGTTATTTAAACCTTAAGAAAAATCCAAGGGACTTCTGCACTGAGGGTGCTGTGTGGCACTATTCAAAAGGCAGATGCCTATGGAGTTTGTCAGACTCCAAAAACAGAGAAAACATAAAACCCTGGTCAGGGAAAAACAGAAGAGGGAGTGAGAAAAAGGTCCCACTCACTCAGGAATTAAAATTAAAAATCCAAAGTCCAGCAAAAGAGCTGAGGGTTTCTAAGGTGGGAGGAAATTAGCACTGAAATGAACATTCTCCCTATCAGTTTCTTCACTGTTTCCTTTGTGTGTGTCTCCCTCATGTTACCCACCCCCTCCCCAATTGCTTAACACTGTTCAGCCTGAACAAGGACCTTGTCCTGCGTTCACTCCTTGACGCAACCACTTTCTTTACAGCAGCGCGAGGTTAAAATTATTTATTATGGTGTTGTGAATCCTCCGGTACATTTCTTTCAGCGCAGCGTGATGCTTGTTTCCCCATGTGTTTCCCTTGTGTGTGGCTCCCTCCCCATTGTCCTGCCCCTCTCCTCTAATTGGGGACATTGGCCTACTAAATGGTTTCCCTCAGGGCAGGCCCACTGCCCGCTGCAGCCCCTGATGTGAAGGACCCTGAGGCAAAGAATAGTGCCCACAGAAGCATCTCCACAAGGTGTATTTTGGGGCTGCATGAAGCCTGCAGCCGTCAACATGCTTCGACTGACATGGTAGTTGCAGTGTGGTCAGGGAGGCAGCTATCACTGCACCTTACTAAACTGACCCACCCCTCTAATTACTCTATTTTTCTTGTGCACCACTGAGTGAACTGTACTGCTTGGCCATCTCTCACATCTCTCTCGGAAAGTCAATTTTCCTTTTTCAATTGGCATTGTTTTTTGTGTTGAAACTAGGCCTTTTTCCCTCTTCTTAGGAAAGTTGAATTTATGTGTTTTTGCATTGCTGCTTATGTTGAAACTAGCCCTTTTTCCTCCTTTTCAGGAAATGACCAATCTAGCTGTTTTTACATTGCTGCTTGTGTTGAAACTAGGCCTTTTCCCCTCGCTTTTAGGAAAGTCAAATCCATGTGTTTTGCAGTGTGCTGCCCACCCTGTCTTCCATCCACACTGCTTCTATGTTCCCGTGTGGTGGGTTGTTTGCTTGTTGTCTCCTGCGTGCCACCTTCTGTGTGAACCCTCACCCTCCTGTGCTTCCTGTGGTGTGTAGCTGCGAGCTGTGCTTCTCTTCCTCCCTCACTGTCCCTTCTTACCTCCTTGCACCCTCTATGGTGATCTCAATCACTCCCATCTTCGTAAACTTCTACTCTATCTCCTATCCTATCCCTCTCACTAAGTGTGGAAGAAAAAGGTTCAAGAGGGTTATCCTGGTCTCCAACCCAGGCCTCCCTATCACTGATACACACGTCAGCGCTTTCTCCAGTCATACTCTAGCCAACATCCTCTTTGTCATTCCCTGCCCAGACTTATGGCCCCTCATATGATCTCTGTTCTCTCTCCTTTCTTCTCCTCTCCCATTAATGGTGGCACCCAGTGGGAGGTCTTCATAGCCCCTTACCAATCCTCCAAGACCATCATCAATGTCTATCTAAATGGTACTGTCATGGTCCAGGGCTCTCAGCTCAATTCCCTCCTTCTTGATAGGTGTCTCCCACATCTCATCAATTTCCCCATTTGTCCTGCCACTCCTTCTGACACCTCTCTGGCAGCTCTGCCACCTCCTTCCTCCTCTGCCACCTCTCTGGCACACACCTTCTACTCCACTCCGACCCATATGTCACATCCATCCTATGCTTCTACCCACTCTCATGCCCTTCTACTGCCTCTGCTGGGTATACTGCACTCCTGCCCCACCCCGAAAGTCTTTCAAAAGTGGCACACTGCTCCATGTAGCTGCTCTCAATTCTCGCTCTGCTGTCAAACATTCCTCTGACATCTGCCATCTCCTCAAAGTCCTTGACCTAGATGTCTTGGCTCTCACTGAGGCATGGTTCGTGGCCAGCTCTGTCACAAGTTTTAACAATCTTCTCCCTGACGGCTATAAGGTCCTCTCTGAGCCAGAACCAACCGGCATGGAGGTGGAGAGGCCCTGACCTTTCCAGAATGGGTCCCTGCTTCTGTCATTCATACACAGGCCTACTCCTCCTTTGAATGCCTAATCTGCAGGCTGTCTATCTCTCCTGGCCTCTCTCTGACTGTGACCACTATCTAAAGGCCACTTGCCCAGGTCACCCTCTTCCTCTCAGAATGGGCTGACCTCTCTTCTTCCCTCCTAGCTTCGACCTCTCAACTTCTCCTCCTTGGAGACCTCAACATCCACATATATGCTTCTCATCCCTGCTCTGGGATTTTCCAAAACCTATGCGACTCTCTCTCCCTTTCCATTCTACCCTGTGGTCCAACACACTCTGCTGAACACAACTTGGATTTTCTCATATCCTTAGATATCCCCCTTCATACCCTCTCACCAGTTCTCTCTCTTGTACTGACCACTTTCTGCTCTCCTCTAACCTGAAACTTCTTGCCCATCAAGCAAAGCCTACCCCGCCACTGCCACCTTCTTTCTCAGTCATTCAGCCGATAAAGCGAGTGTTAGTGGCCTCTACTTTCTCTGCTCCTCCTACTCCTGCAGCTGACTCACACTCTGACACAGCCCTCTCTAACCAGCATCTTCTATCTCCAACACTCTGGACATCCTTTCCCCTGTCATGAGAATCTGTGTGAAGCCCACCTCCTCCTGCAACTCTTGGTAGGACTCTGACCTTGCTGCCCTGAAACCCATATCCTCTAACAAACTGCACTACCACCTGCTCCAAAGGGAATACAGGCAATACAGACTATCTCTCCTCTCCAAGAAGAGGGTCTATATCCAAGCATGCATCTCTGCAGCCTCTAACAACACAGCCAGATTCTTTAAAATCTGCAAGGAGCTGGTAAATCCTACTGCAGTCTACACCTCTTCTGTTCCCTCCCAGTTCCTCTGTATGGCTCTGGCCTCTCATTTCACCACTAAAACTCAGGACATCCTGCCCTTACTTTCTTCTTCCTCTCCCGCTACCTCTCTGAGGCCCCCTTTGGCCACCTCGCCCTCTCCTCTTCCTTTTTCCTCCTTCACTCTGACAACACCTGACAATGCATCCAAACACATGCTCCCCTGCTATTCCAGAATCATCCAGGACCATATTACAACCCTGGCTCCAGCCTTGGCCGATTTCTACAATCACTCTTTCACCACTGGAGATTTCCCCTCTCTCAACAAGCACTCCCTTGTGCAACCTGCTCCTTAAAAGCCTTCTGCCAATCCTACATGCCTAGCAAACTATTGCCCAATTTGTATCACTCCTTTCCTGGGCAAACTCCTGGAAAAGCTGGCCATCTCCCAGTTTAACCTCCAAACTGAATCTGTTGGCTGCCACCATGACCATCAGTCTGGCTTCAAAGCAGCTAGAGGCATGGAAACTGCTCTCCTGAACACCTGTGAATATTTGCTCTGTAACCTCGACTCTAGCTCACCCTCTGTCCTCATCCTCCTTGACCTTTTCTCTGATTTCAAGACAGATCAGGCCGTGGCATGGCTGACCTCCATCCTCCTGGACCGTCCCTCCCAGTTTCAACTTGGACCCTTTCTTTCCACTACCTCTCTCTCTCTCCACATGTGGTGTCCCCCAGGGCTCTATCCTTTCACCCTGGCTATTCAATGTCTATCTAGCCCCTTTGGCCCAACTGATCTCCACCTTCTCTTCTAATTTTCAGTGTTATATGGCTAACACTCAGCTCTCCTTCAGGCTTTCCTCGGCTACCTTCTGGAGGCAGCTCAGCACCCTCCCTTTCTCGCTTGCCATCTCTCTCTTGCTCCCTTGCTAACTTACCTGTCTGCAGCACCGACTAGTTGCTTGGATCCCTCAGAGTCTCACTGGGTACCAGGCTCCTCCACAACCAGTCTTCCTTGCACTGCCTCTTGGACTACCATGCACTTAGAGGCTGTAACGGTTACCCCTACAGCCCCCTGTTTCCTTGCACTTACCTAGAACCTTGCTGCCCTGGCTTCATTTACTCAGAGCCTCGCTGCCCTTATCACACTTCCCCCTTTCCCTCTCCCTTGCCCTTTGCCCCTCCTTCCCCTTGCACTTCTATTATCCCACTTGTAAAATTCGAATGACACAAAGCCTAGTAGGATTGTTTGTCTTGTCCTCCCCATGTCCTCCCTCCCTTTGTATTGTGGCGCCTAGAAACACTTGTGTACAGGCACGTTATAAATGCCATACCATATCAAATCATAACATTGACGGAGAGGGAAGCCTTGAGAGAAAAGCAAAATCCTCTGGTGCCAAGGGAAACAAGGGTTCATTAACATAAATTGGGTTGAGACGAACGTGGTACGCCAATAAATGCGTGATCCTGCAGTAACACTGGGATCTTAAGCATATCAGGATGCAAGGATCTTACCCTATTTATGTTAGCACACACAGAACATACACTCCACCTGAGTGGAGTGGTAGGATACTACAAGTTGGGTGATCAATCCAGAATAAGTTCCTGTTTTGAAAAAGACCAGAGTTAGGTCCAAGCTCGTGTCAACAAAAGGGCACACCTTGTAATATAACCTTCACTCATCTTCAATGTTTCAAAGTATAATACTTGATAATAAGTCACATTTTTGACTTGGAGAGACTAGTGTCACACTCAGGTGCTCAAACCAATTTATGCAACTGAGAGTAAGGTCCGCATATTCCTTATAGCACGTGGGGCAGCGAATGTACACAGCTTTCAGAACCATAACAGCGCAGAGTGAGCAGAACTACCCACATTTTACACTCATTAACATAAATGTAGATGTCTGGAATAATGTCGTGAAAACAGATGGAAAGTGCTACAATGGTTACTGTGGTACAGCACGCAGTGAGCTCTGACTTGTGATACTTGTGAAGCTCACAGCAAGACACAAGACAAAATACCTGTATATGCAGAAACAACACGTGAGCTAATCTAGATGTAAAAATAATGCTTTTTTTTTTTTTTTTTTTTTGTATATAATCTTTACAGATTTTTTAACAAAATTTCGAAGAGCAGTAGAAAGATGAAAAGAAAGAAAAAAAAAAGGAAAGCCATTTCTAACTTCCGAAGATCGCACTATTCTGTATTACTTTACCAGACAAATTTTTAGATGATGTGAGTTGGAGGAAAAGAGTTAGTTCGAAAGGGCCGGTGGAACTTTGCATTTAGTCTGTGTGGGAAGAAGCACGTTAAAAATGTGTTTCATAATGTTTATGGTGGCCAACTGCCATGCCTGTTTGTCTCCGTCCAGCAGTTTGTTCCAGCACGCTACTTCCTTTTGAAGAGTAAAGTTTGTAAAAATGTCTATCAAGTATCTGTCACGAATTTCTGTCGTCGCCGGACAGTTCAAAAGTAAGTGGCGTATAGTTTCCTTGACCATTGTGGACTTGCAGAGAAGGCAGCAGTTGGACAAGGATTGTTGTCTAATCGCCAATATTTCGTTGGTTTCTAGAAGATTCAGTCTGATTTTTAAGAAGTAATTTCGGGCTGCTCTGTTTGGAAATAATTTCAAAAATGGTTGGATGGAGTCAAGTTTCTTAGAGAAGGGAGGGAGGTGACTGCTAAGTTTATACCTGGAGGCAAGGTCGTTGGTGTTGATCCAGTCGAGTTCTTTAATTTTCTTGACAACTCTGACTGGGTTGGTGATTAGATCTTCTATATTGCAGGCAACTGAGTCCAAGATGTTCAAAACTTTAGTTTCCCATCGAGTGAGCATATGACAAGTACCCAGCCGGATTTCTTCACTTATCAGATGGTAGGCATATGGCGCATCTTTCTGTATGCATTTCCGGTAGAGCATAACACTGTTACAATCCACAATTGATTTTAACGAGGAGAGAGTTAGTTCACGTCTGATTACTGATATCGAAGTTGTTTTCGGGAGGCCCAAGATTGGACGCCAGAAATTTGCTTCTAGTTTTGGCCATAAATCGAGTGGAAGGTTCGGCATTGCTTCAGCGCCGTATGTCAAAGATGGGATGGCTTTCCTTTTGTAGAAATCTCTTACAGGTCTAATTGAGAATCTGCCATATTTAATGTCAATTGCCTTTCCTTGTGTGGCTAGCTTAGTGGTTTTGGCGCGTAAGGACTCTTGCATTGCTTTTTCTCTGTGCGAGCTATCTAGAGTAACTCCCAAATATTTGAAACTTGTGACTTTCTCAATGATAGTTGAGCCTAGTTTCAGAGGCAGTGGGGATTTCTTTTTAGGAAATTTCTCAATTGTCATCGTTTTTGTTTTAGATTCATTAATTTCCAAATTATTTAACGTCATGTAGTGTTGGAGATTTGCAAGTTGACGTTGAAGACCAATAGGGGTGTTATCCAGCAAAATTAGGTTGTCAGCGTAAAGTAGGCGACTGATTTGTTCTCCTCCGAGTTTAGGGGGGAAAGCTCGAATCGTTGTTTCAGTTTCTTGGAAGTCGCCTAGATAGGACCAAAACAAAGCCGGAGCCAGCGGACAACCCTGTTTGACACCCTTGTTGATTGTTATTGCTTCTGTTAATGTGCCTTGCTTATTCAGGCGGAGCCTCATGGAAGTATTTGAATAGAGAGCTTTAATTGGGTTGAGTACGTCTAATGGACATCTCCATAAGGCAAGCTTTCTCCACAGTCTTTCTCGATCTACTTTATCGAATGTCTGTGTGAGATCGACAAAGGTGATATATAGGCATGGGCGACCCTCCAAGATTTTGCTTTTAAGGGCGCTCAATATCAAAATGTTGGCGTTTGTCCCCAAGTTCTTTTTGAAGCCAGTTTGTAGCTTGTCATGACACGGGGAGTCGTTGGCCCAAGTTATAAAGTGTTTTAGCAGCAAAGACCCAAACATCTTGCCTATCGGATCAAGGAGGGCAATAGGGCGATAGTTCGCTGGGTCTAACCTATCTCCTTTTTTATAGATAGGGACCACGTTTGCACATGTCCATGAAGGCGGGATGGATTTTGTGGCTGAACAACGTTTAAATATTTGGCTCAAGAGATGAGCCCAGGTCTCTGGATGGGATTTCAAATCGAGGTTCGTAATGTCATCGGGCCCAGGCGCACGTGACGGTTTTAACTTTTTGATTAAAGCTATAATGTCCTCAATGTTGTCCACACTGATCCAGGGGGTATTGTTGGGTTCCATCAAAGGAGGTTTGGTGATTGGACTCTTAAAAAGAGTTCTGAAATGGATTTCCCAGGCCGATTGGCCAATTCCGTTTATTTGACATGGCCGGTCTCCTGGTGCAGTTGAATGGAGCAGGGTCCAAAAATCTCTGGCATAGTTTCCGGTAATGGCCTTGAGAATGTTTTCCGCGTCTTGTTGATACAGCTTATGACGGTAGTATTTTAGCCATGATTTATAGTTTTTAACAGCCACTTTGATGGTCTCGACTGCGGTTGAGGGATCGAATTTCTTTGCTTGTCTTTTTATTCTCCTCAGTTCTCTCTTTTTTTCCATAACTATTTTATCGTAGGTATGTTTTTGATCTGATTTTGGTGTCTTCTTTTTTTTTTGTGGAACCCTAAAGGTAGTCAGTAGTGGTAAATAGTCCACGTCTATCCTGGGGGGTTGATTGCTGTGGTCTTTATATTGTGCTATAATAGTGGTTATAGCCTTTTCCGTTATTCTGAGTCTTATTCCTTGCATAGAGACTTCTATATCTGGAGTCATGGTGTGGTTAATCAGTAAGGTCGTAGCCCAAATAGTTTCGAGCAGATTATGGTCACTTTCCCTTGTTTTGATCACTTTAAAGGAGTTAATGTAAGGTAGTAGAGAACGAGATACGAAGATATAGTCAATTGTGGAAGTTGAATTCACTCTTTCCCAGGTTGGAAGTCTATTTGGATCAGGAAGGACTAGATCCAAGTTGTCAAAAGATCTAGACTTCATTAAATTTTGCCATTTTATTGGCCTCTGATCAACTGATGTTTTTTTTTATCTACATCCCTTTAAGTTCATCGAGGGTTGACTGTTGATGTTGAGGTCGCCACATAGAATTACGTGGTCAGGTTTATGTGTGACTTGCGCCCAGTCCAACTCTTGTTCTATTGTGTTGATGAATTTTGTACTTTCAATAGTGGCTGGGTTCCAATAGATGGTCACAATTATGAGTGTCTTCGTCAAGGTTTTAGTCGATCCTCTTTTTTTTGTGACCCAGTTTAGCTTTACCATCAGCATAAAATGATTTTCTTTTAGTTTTTGCGAGTTTACAAGGCCTCGTCCGCTGCGGATCGCGATCAGAAGGCCTGCCGCTTTACTAAATGCCACTCAGAGGAGGTAGGGCATGGTTAACGTCATACAGGGAAAGCATTGCTAAATAGAAAAGAGTCAAGCAAGTGCCTGTGTTCTAAGTTGGTGGAATTAAATGATTGTTCAGGCCTACAAGATGGGTTTGTATCTTGTTAGATGTGTTTTGACTCCATCCAGAATCCACCAGGTGAAATCATCAGGATAATGCTGGTAGTCTTATACATGTTAAACCAGAGGTGATGCAGTGATTCTAATAGCAATGCTCTGAGGTTCAGACATGGGCTACATATCTGAAGCCCCATGGACACTTTAAACAGTATACAACTTTACATGATCAGGTGACAAGAGCATGTGTCATCCCTTCTGGTTTTTGGTGTCAGTTTCTGTCTAAAACTTCCCTGCCACAGGCAATCTTGGATTGGTGACATCACTTCCAGTGGCCATCTAGGATTGGTGACATCACTTCCTGTGGCCATCTTGGATCAACCCCATCTCCAGCCAGAGGCCACAAGAGGCTCCTTTGGGAACACCAATCACGAAGAAATCGCCTCATACTAGCAACACCAGGGACAATATCTGAGAGGCCAACTACTGATGGACTAGGCGATCAAGTGACAAGAGAATGTCATCTCTTCTGCACTTCATAGGGGAGTCCATCCAAGGGCCTCCCAGTTAAGTGTGGAACAGTGAAGGGCAAAGATGAGTCGTTGACCAGCCTTTTAGCCTATGAACTTTTGCATTTCTCCCTGTTGTACCTGTGTGTACCCCTACATTCTGAATTACTGTACTGTCTCTCGAAACTGTGCTACTCACCTATAATGCATTCACTCCTGCTCCTCCTGCTGCTCTTCCTACTTACCTCTCCCTATGCTTTCTCCAATCATGCTACGACTTTCTCCTTTTTGATCCCTAATATGAAACAACTCCAAACTCCCACTACTCCATTTCCCTTCCACCTCCTTCCGAACAAACCATTCCTCCTCTAATACCTACCCACCTCACCTCTCTTCCTCTCAGACTCAACTTATCCACTCCTCCTTACCTCATCAACTGAACATTTCACTCTGGAATGCCCAGTCTTTATGCAACAAAACATCCTTTATCACTGATAACTTTCACTCCAGCTGTCCTCCCCTATACCTTCTTGATCTCACTGAAGCATAGATTTCTCCATCTAACACTGCCACTCTGGCGGCCCTTCAGGACTCCAAGCTAACCTTCATTAATTTTTCTTGACTGCCTGTCAGAAGTGGAAGCATCGGACACCGTCGGTCACCTACTCTCTTCCAGCCTCAAGGCCCCACAAAACTCCAATACAATGTTGGACAACTTTGGTTATCTACTCTCTTCCAGCCTCAAGGACTCACAAATCTACAATACAATGTCCTTTCCTACCTCTTTTGAATTCACCATCTCTACTATTTCTCTGCGTCACTTGGTTCACATCATCTCTATTTATCGCCCTCCTGGTCCCACTGGATTGTTCGTAGATGAACTTGTGCAACTCCTTGATTCTCTTTCACTAAACATCACCTCATTCTCTTTGGTGAATGTAACCTTCCCTCTCCAATTACTTCTGAGAAATATGAACTTCAGTATTTTCTTAGTGACCACGGTCTCAACCACACAGGGGGTAACTGTTTGGATCTTGTATTCATTTCCACCTCTCTCTCAGCCACTTAAACTACTGGCACACATCCATATCTGATCACTCAATTGTTTTCACAACCTTCTTCTTTCCACTCTCTGACCTTTCCTCGCCACTTGCTTCACCTATTACTAAAAAGAAATGTAAACCTTCTGCCATTGCCTCTTAATCTCCATCCTACAGTTCTCAATCTCCGCCTTCACACCTAATGTCTCTTCCACCAACACTGCATTCTCCATCTTCCAATCCCTACTATATGACTCATTCTCCTCTCACCTCCCACTGCTTACTTTTACCCCTAAGTCTCAGCATCCTCAGCCATGGGGCCCCCATTCAAATGTTCTCTGTGCACAGACATGCGGTGGCTGCTGCACAAATGGAGGCCTACCCACACATGAGCACCTGCAACTCTAACTATCTGCCTTGAACTCTCTCAAGTCCACTCTTGATAGAGTAAAAAGGGAATTCTACCTAACCATCATTCATTCTCACTCCAACCATCCTCGTCAGCTACAGGGTACGTTAAACACACTCCTCTCTCCTCCTAAATCTAAGTCTATCAATAACACTCTAAAAGCTAATGACGTAGCTGAATGCTTTGCTGCCAACATGTCCAAAATTAGAGACTCTCTCCTGACCATCCTCACACTCCCTACTTCCACATTTTATACTCTGCCTACTCTACCATCATCCTCTGCCTCTATCTCCTACTTTAGTCACACCGGATTCGCCAGACCCCTCATCAGGGCAGGAGCCCACATATGCCCTCCCAGCTGCAAGAGCAGCTTTACCTCCCTCTCCCTCATCAGAGCCGCATCAAGGCCACACCCCCGCTACAGGAGCAGCTAGACCGGTGAGCACCTTTGATGTGCAACGGGAACAGCGATGCATGCTCTCCATCGCTGCATGAGCAGCCCTTCATTGTAAAAGCATTGCTCCCCTTCCAACCCTGTAGACATCCGCACCCACGGCCCACGTGGAAGTGCCCCCTGCGTTATTCCACATATGTACCTGTTCTAAAATGGCTTCCTCAACCGATGCTACCTTGGTTGCCAAGCAACCACTCTGCATACTTACACAGCCATTGCTAACCAGAGGCGGAAAGCAGCCTTACCAGACACAGGCCTTCCGACTAAGGACACCTTCCTGTCTGTGCCACCACCAGATTCGCCAGACCCCTCATCAGGGCAGGAGCCCCCAAATGCCCTCCTAGCTGCAGGAGCAGCTTTACCTCCCTCTCCCTCTTCAGAGACGCATCGAGGCCACACCGCCGCTGCAGGAGCAGCTAGACCGGCGAGCACGTTTGATGGGCAACGGGAGCAGCAACACACGCTCTCCATCGCTGCATGAGCAGCCCTTCATGCTAGAAGCATTGCCCCCTTCCAATTCTGAAGACATACGCACCCACGGCCCACATGGAAGTTCCCACTGGGTTATTCGACAAACGTCCCCATTCTAAAATGACTGCCTCAACTGATGCTACCTTGGTTGTCTAGCAACCACTCGGCCTACTTACACGGACATAGCTAACCAGAGGCGGAAGCCGGCCTTACCAGACAAAGGCCTTCCGACTAAGGACACCTTCCTGTCTGTGCCTGTCATTTGCCTGCGAAGCCTAGGGGCTGGTCACGCTGCTCTTCCGCCTACCACACCACATGGTAAGAGACTGCTGTGACCGCTAAGTAACCTCTCATGCGCCCAAAGTGCCCTTTTTATTCCATTGTCGACATGCTCCGTGCAAAAGAAATCTCACGTCATTGATTGGCCAGAAACTACCCATTCTGATCCAGACTCGAGAAGCACCTAGCGTGCCTCCCTACACTAACTGAGCTTGTTAACTGCATACTGTACTATCTTTCCTCTCGTATTACTCGTCATTGACAGTACTTTCTAGTGCTACCCTTATCGCTCCATGTTTCATCTTTGACAACTCAAAACTGGGCTAATTTCCACACAGGCCTATGCCTGATGTTTAATGTTTACCTATGCCATGTGTAAAGTGTGGCACACATTCTACTGGTGGTTTACGCACTTCAATAATAGCTTTTCATCCCAACTAGCTTACTACGGCATAACTTGTATTAGCCTATCGATACAATCTGTATTCTACCTCACTGCTTGCATATACCCGCTGAGCCTATGACTGTATGAATCAGCCTTGCTGCTAATTGTATAGCACTCCTAAATGCTAACAACTGTCCTGGCATATTGCATAGTACTGCATAGCTATCTGTCTTTTGCTCACTACACTCTCCCTACGATCTATATGTGTGCTATATGTGCTAATCTTGTGGTTTAACCTATTGTCTACATACCGTGCCCATAAATTGAAACTAGACCACTGTGCCTATATGCGCGGCCTATGTGCTAATCCTGTGGCTCAACCTATTGTCTACATACTGTGTCTATAAATTGAAACTAGGCCACTGTGCCTCAATTGTATTACACTGTACTACTTACTGTGCATTCATTCTAGAAAATGAATGTGTCTGCAGTGCTTAGTTGCTTTACACTTCATGCTTATTGTGCTCTATCTTGTAAAACCGAAACTCGTTTACTGTGCCTCATCTGCCTTATATACTATTGCTTATTGTGCATTATTTTTAAAAATCATATCTAGGCCACTGCGTACTGGCTCCTATGTGCATGACTTTTAGAAATTGAAACTAGCCCACAATGCTTCAACTGCACTACATTCTAAATGTTTACTGTGCATCAGCTAAAAATCGAATTTAACCAATTGTGCCTCTTGGCGTAGTATACCCCTCCTGCATCCTAATCCTGATTCTAGCCATCTGTGCCTTACTGCAAATATGATTATGAGAAACTCCCTTTAAACCTCTCTAGCAATTACCATTATAATAATTATTCACCAGTCCACCTTCACTAACTGCCTCACAGTAGGCCACCTACCGACGACCATGGCCAGTATCAGATCCCTACCATGTCCAGTCAAACAATAACCATCCAAATCTAAACTACCCGACTATCCCGATAAACTAGCCTTAACTACAGTACAGAAACCAGCCAAAACTAAACTCAGCCTACCCAAATCCACAAACACCTGTACCCTTCTCTACTCTGCCAACTTTAACATGGCCCTAATAAACGCTAGATCTTTGGTAGCACATGCTACAGACATAGCCGAGCTGATCACCTTAAATATCCTCGACCTCTTAGTAGTCACTGAGTCATGGTTACACGATGCAGGAGCCCCAGCCCTTGCTCTAGCAGTCCCAGAAAACGACTAAATCCTCAGAGCGGACAGAACCAACGCTAGAGGAGGAAGTATCGCCATCATAGCCAAAACATAACTAGCAATTAGACTTATACCATTACCTCCAATTACTTCCTGTGAAATGCTCACAGCGAAAATACCAATATCTAACTCTAAGGCACCAACAATCTATCTAGTGTATAGTCCCCCAGGACCGATCCTTCAAGGATGACATCTCAAGTATCCTCTCTTACAATACAAAAGAAACCTTACAGGTACTTTTATTGGTGGACTTCAGCCTTGGTTTCAATGACCACACAGACAGTGACGCCAAGCTATTGCCAATATGTTCTTAGAACAAGGACTTACCCAAAAAGTGAATCAACCAACACATTCAAAAGGCAGAACCCTCAACTGGGTGATTGACCTAAATTGTAACCTCTCCATTAACTCTACTTCCCCACTACCATGGACAGATCACCACCTGATTGCCTTCACTATGGTAATAGACAAACAGCCACAAACTAATACAATCATAGCCCCTCCTCAACCTACCAGGAACAAAAAAGACATCACAGTGGACAGGCTTCTACCACTTATCCTGCCTTCACTGAGCCTATTATCATCCTCCACTGACCCCAAAATACTAGTTGACACCAACAATACAACCATGTCCAAAGCCTTGGACTCCATCGTACCCCTCAAAATACGCAAAAGCAAACTGCAAGCACATCTAAACGCTTGGTTGACCCCACATTGAAAAGAAATTAGGCAAAAAAAAGAAAATTGGAAGCCTTATGGCACCACACCTCGTTAGTAGAAAATAAAAGGAACCTGACCAAACTTGATGACCACTACAAAAAAGAAATAATCAACGCAAAGAAAGACCTTTAGAATGACAGTATTGCTGAGGCCAGTTCCAACACAAAGGAGCTCTTTACCATAATTTGAGAAATGGAGGCCCCCATCCCTCCAGCTGACAATATAACTAAAGACAAAGTCTGGTGTGCCAACATACAGAACGCTTTAGCCAATAAAATTGTACTCCTTCAAGGAAAGATTGCAAACAAGAAATCCTCTCTTACCAAACAAGATGCTCACACTCTGACCCCCAAAACTCTAACCAATAAACCAGATCAATTTAAATTCTCAAATGTGTCTAACCTTGAAGTGGAGAAAATTATCTCCACCCTGAAACCAATCAGATGCAAGGGCGACAACTGCCCAGCGTAATTAATTAAAGATGCAGCCTGAGACATGTCACCATTTATCGCCAAACTCATCAATGCATCATTTTCAACTAATACTGTCCCAAACAATCTCAAATAATCCTGGGTCTTACCGTTACTGATTAGATCCAGCCATTCCAACCAACTACAGGTCCATTACGATGGTGCCTTTCCTTCTGAAGATACTTGACAGAGTAGCGTACCTTCAGATACAACAATATCTGGAAATAAATCATCTCCTCGGCACCCGCCAATCAGGTTTCAGGCCACAACACAGCACTGAAACTGCATTGATTGACTTAAAAACACAAATTGAGGCACTTACAGACAAAGGGACAATTGCCATGCTACTCCTCCTTGGCCTGGCAGCCGCCTTTGACTTGGTGGACCACGAAGCCCTGCTTAAACACCTTGCCTCAGCGGCTCACTTCTCTAAGGACACAGTAGCATGGGTACAATCATTCCTTAACAATAGAACTATGCAAGTCTTTTCCCCCTCAGACTCAGCAGATCCTACCCCCATAACTTGTGGCATTCCACAAGGATCATGCGTTTCACCCACCATGAACAACATCTTCACAAAGCCATTGTTTGACAAATTGGACAATCTGGGTGTCACCTACACTAACTATGCAGATGACACCCAGATCCTCATACCCCTTTCGGGCAATTACATCACTGACACAGCTCTTGTGAACAAAATCTACCTCCTCATTCAGGCATGGATGGGCACAAATAGCCTCTGCCTGAATGACGACAAGACTGAACTTCTAATACTAGGAACCTGGGCCAACCAACGATTACTCCTCCTTCAACATTGATGGCAACTCTTTCAATTTTGTAAAGGAAGTAAAAACGCTTCGATGCTACCTTGACTCTACTCCAACCATGAGCAAACAAGTCAATTCCTTAGCGTCCACATCAGCATATGCATGAAAATTAATCAGGGCCTGCAGACCTTATCCATCCTCAACCAGTTGCATCATCTTAACGAATGCCCTCATACTTTCAAGATTGCACAACTGTAATGCTCTTTACTTGGGGGCTAACAAGTACATCTTAAACAAGATCCAAATGCTACAAAATAATGCCCTACGAACGGCACTAAATATCCCACATAAAGATCCCATATCTGTCATTAGTAGACAAAACCACTGGCTGACAATCAAGGACAGAATCCAGCTAAAAACAACCTCCCTGACCCACAAATGCCTCAAAAATGCTGCACCACAGTACCTCACCGATCGGATAGTTAAGAAAACAATCACTCACCTGACTAGGTCTTCCAACTCATGCTGCCTCAGCATACCCCGCTTCAATCTAGCTAAATCTGGCGGCAGAAGTTTCCCAGTTATGGCAGCCCAAACGTGGAACTCACTCCCATACTCACTCTGGGTTGATCTAACCTACCCTAGCTTCAGGCGCAACATACAGAAATGGATCAGAACCAATGACGCTAACCCTAGGATCTAATGTTAAGCAACATACTAAGCCAAGTATCTGTTATCATAAAATCCTGCAACTGAATCCACATCCAATATTGCTCTCGCCAATGTAATTGTATACATCTGTAATGTAATTGTATATATCCTCAATGTTTACCTGCAATTTGTGAACCATAATTTGTGTACTGTGAAAATCTCCATCTTTGT
Organism: Ambystoma mexicanum; assembly: GCF_040938575.1. Taxonomy (NCBI): domain Eukaryota; kingdom Metazoa; phylum Chordata; class Amphibia; order Caudata; family Ambystomatidae; genus Ambystoma; species Ambystoma mexicanum. Next base: position 593,798,851 of record NC_090927.1, read on the forward strand.
ACCTGTAATACTATGACTGCAACTCTATGTATCTGAAGCCTAAAGACTCCTTGTACTGCTTGCGCCCAGTTACCTTTGGGTTTGGTGCGCCATACAAAAATAAACAAACAAACAAACTAATTCTGGCAAAGTGCTTTCTCTACTGATGAAGGCTAACCATTTGTGTCACCCATCAGACCCTCTTGCTCCTCAACTAGTCAAGTCTATTGCCCCTTTAATGGCATCTCACCTTGCTGAACTAGTTAACCTGTCCTTCGACTCCACTTGCTTCTCCTCTGTTTTCAAAACAGCCACATTCATCCCTCTCCCCAAAAAGTAAGGCGATGAACCAAACCTACCAGCTAACCTTCGCTGTGTCTCTTTTTAAACAACTCTCAAGAACGTATCCCATCATTTTATGCCATCCCCAAGATCCAAAGGGTCCAACTAATCCCCTGTGTGCCCCATAGTGGCAGGGTGTGGCTCCATTCTTGATTCCCACTGTAGGTTTGTCGATCTCTTTTTAATACCTATGAGTCAACTGACCACAACATATCTAAGAGATACCATGTTAGTTATTCAAATCGTTGAAGGTATTACCTTTTACTCTTATTCAGAGTTATTAGTGACAATGGACATTAAATCCCTTTATACAAGTATTGCCCAGTAGTGCATCAGGGAACATCTTATTTTACAAAACCGACAGGATAGCATTCTAAGTGAGTACATTATTGAATTAACAATGATAGCTCTCCGGCAAAACCTCTTTGTCTTTAACATTCAATGTTTTCTCTAAACTCAGGGAACTGCTATGGGGCAAAGTTTACAACCAGTCCTGCAATTCTATACATTACATCATTTGAGGGTCAATGTGTCCTTTCAGATGCCAATCCATTCTACACCAATATAAAAACCTGGAAGCAACTATATGAATGATATAGTCTTTATGTGGCAGGGCATGCAGGACTACCTCATGCAGTTGTTCTGTTGGATGAATGAATTCAATAGGAATATTCAATGTATCATTGAGTGAAACAAAGATCACATTAATATTCTGTACCTTGTCATTAAGAACCTACAGGGCACTCTAGCATGATCACTTTACAAAAAACCCATGGACAGGAATACCATCTTGAATTTTGACAGCTTCCATCCACAGAGCTTGAAAGCAAATCTCCTATACAGTCAGTACATGTGACTAATCCGCAGTTGTTCATCCTTTGAGGATTACTACCTTCATGCTACTAACTTTGATTAACGACAAAGGGCAAGAGGTTATCCTGAAAAGCTTGTCAGTCATTCTAATAAAAGGGCTAGCTTTACCTCTGAGAAACATTGCTTACTCCAAAGGTTCTTTCCAGTCAACAAGAAACATTTACTTGCATTTTCACCCACTGCCCCAATACATTGCACTTAAAGTGAACAATTAAGAAGTCCTGGCCATTGGTTCAATTGAGTCTGCCAGGTGAGCCTACTCCCATGATTGCCCTCAAATGATCAAAAAAACATCGAGAAATTAGGGACTATTTAGTACACTGTGAGTTAAAGCAGGAAGGTCTGAGAACCTCGCCCTGGGACTTATGTCCCATCCAAGACCACTTCCCCTGTGGGTCGTGCACGGTGTGCAAATACACAAAGAAAATTAAGTCCTTTGTGGTCGTAGACAATTGGGAATTGAGAAGTTTGAAAAACCATAACTGAGGTGGTATATTGTATGAGTGTTCATGTGTCCTCAGATATGTAGGGCAAACTATGAGAGCAGGCCATGTCTGCATCTCAGAGCACTGCTCCCAGATCTGCTGGAAAAACACTGCAGCACCGCTGGTTTGACATTTATTTTTAGAAAGTTCACATGGTGGATCCTAGATGAAGTCAAAAGCACCTCATTTGTCTAACCTACCTTACTTCGAAGGGAGGCAAACTCATCTTATAGGCCTGAATGATTAGTCAATTCTACGAATTTAGACTATAGGGACTTGCATGGCTCTTTTCTATTTCATAATGATTCCCATGTATGACTATAACCACCCCCTCCACCCCCAATGAGTGGCAGCTAGTAAAGCTTGAGTATTTTTCTGCATATACAAACATTTTGTCTTGTGGTACAACACTCCCAGAGGTTCGGCTAAACATATAATTTGAGCACATTGTGAGCTTCATGGGTATCACAAGCCAGAGTTCACCGTGTGCCGCACCACAGTGACCTTTGTAGCACTTTCCATCTGTTCTCAGTACATTGTTCCAGACATAAATAAATACATCTACATTCATGTTAATGAGCCCGTCTTTCCAGGGACAGAAGAGGTTTTTGTCTTTCTCTCTAAGGCTTCCCTCTCCATCGACTTCATCACGTCGATACATGACCACGTCTCCAATGTGTTCTCAAAGTTGCTATCTCTACTATGTGTACCGGTCCACTTCCAATATGTTGCACTTTCCAACAGAGTGTTCCTCGTTGAGAAGCAGAGCTCCATCTCAAGTTACGCAGTTGCATTGTTTCTTGATGCAAGGTAAATATACCAAACCCAGCTGGCCCCTTGCAAACCCTGGTAATGTAGTGGGAGTATGAGATGCCTATTGTCATCACATCACTGATTCTGCTTGTTTGTGGTTGTATGTGTTTTATATGTAGCTCCTTAACTTACTGTGACTCGTATATTCGAACTTGAATTCCACTCATGCACGACATCACAATGCAATATTCGATATGTTTTCTTCTAATATATTTGTGTAGCAACTCTAGCCAGTGAAGTTAGTGGTTTTAAAATACCCTTGTACATGTTATGTATTTTTCTTTCACAGATACCCACTGAGGGGGTCCTTCATATCCCTAGCAATGGTTGTTACCATTTGACCTGATCTCTCCCCAATGCCAGACAATTATGCAAACTTACAGTGAGTGTTTCCTTGCTCCCCTCAGTGGTGAATGTTGCATTCTGAGTTATTGGCTTTAGAGAGTTTTTTCCTTTCTTTATTTTTATTTGTTCCGTTTCACTTTCAGAGGTTAAATTGGTGGTCCTGATAAAGGCCGCCAAATTAATGTATCCATCAAAATGTATTGCATACATCAAGAGTGCTTTGAACGTCAACACTGATCCTGCAAGGGATTATCGATATCACTTTGTCTGACCAGTTGTATGGCCAAGTTTAGAGTAGTTGTAGTTGGTCCCGGTAATTAGACTTCAGGGTACCTTTATTTAGTTTCCAGTTTGGTCATCATGTTTTTTTGTGTTGTCACTGTTTGATCATGATTTTGCACCTGTATTTCTATGTCTGAATCATTTAATTTCATGTTTTCTAAGTTTCTTGTGTTTGTAAATATTTTATGAAATACACAAATAAAATGGACAGTTATGCTGATAATAAACAGATTTTTCTCATTGATAGTGATTAGTGCTAATCTATTTAGCATATAAGAGGCAACATGCATTATGATGTAAACACAATCAATTTGTGATTTCTTTCACTACATAAACGTTGCCACACTATTATATATTAGTTGTCTGGTTGGTATCTCTACAGATTTATGGTATTTGGAATGATTTCTGGTGGGATCATCCTCTTGGTTTTGTTTATCCTGAGAGGTTCAGGCATTTTTCTTTTTTGTCTCTTAAAACATGTTTTATTGAGGATAACCATACAATGTAAGTCAAGAGCATAACACAATAAGAAGTAATACGATATTAACAACTGGTATGCAAGTCTGAATTGGTTGATTTAAGTTATTATAAAGAACAAATCTAGCATTGTATTGATGCTATGCATATTCTAGGAATACATTTTGGTTTTTAGGGAGAAAGCAGGGAAGGGGGAGATCTATATAAAACAGAAAAAACGGACAAGAAATAAAGGAGATGGGAGGGATAGAAAGAGGCAAGGGGGAATATGATGAGGGTAATGATTAGCCAAGTAGATTACGTTTATCTAAAAGCATTATGAGTATCTGAGGCAAGAAAATTAGTGAACATTCTCCCTTTCAATACATCTTTATAATACAATACCAGTGTCGAAGCATTGCAACCCTCAATCCTATGTATGTTACATGTAGAGTTCCACCATATGTTATGGTTGATGAGTTCAGATTTCTTGCAATGGGAAAATATTACCTGAATTGTGATTAGAATAAAGATATCAAATAAGTAAGATGCATGAGAATTTAAATGGTGAAAGAGGCACTGCACAGGAATAGAATGTTAAAATCAAAGGTTTTATTTAACTTAAAAATGCATTTACCAGAGTGCCACACATTATTCCAAAAACTTTAACAAATGTACATTCAGCAAACATGTGTTTAATAGAGCCATCACCTGCTTTACAGTTCCAAAATGTGTTCTCTAAAGTAACCTTACACTTAAAAAGGTTAGCTGGGGTGGGGTAATACAAAGTCTATACCAGAAAAAGAACCTGTTTGTGGCAAATTAGCAGCTATGGTTATGGTTGAAGTATTTTTCCAAAAGGGCGGCCACCCAGGGTCTTCTGAAGTGATTGAGTAGTCTTGTTGCCAAACTTGCTGTGTTTTCCCTTGAGTGTTCGAATTGAAATCATTGATAAGTACCTTATAGAAGTGGGAGGCAAACAACTGAGAATTATACATATGCCTACCTCTAAAGTCAATGGCTTGACCAGAAGGTTGTGATCGGAGATGGACGTTGTCTGCAATCACATTAATTAATATTGAGTATTTGTTATAAAATGACTGAGAAATGAGGAATTCCGTTTTTAGTTCATTAAAAGTTAGCTGTATACCTTGCTTGAAGAGTAGTTGATGCACAAATTGTATTCCCCTGAGAACGCAGTTTTTCCGGAAGATCACTTTACCATTGATTTGTATGAGTTTATTAAGCCATATAGAGTGTGATGAGTTTGGAGAGAGAAAATACCTTCTTATCAATGTAGCTGTAGAGTGTGCATTATAGTATTTGGTAAATCTATTGTTTGTATCAAACACACAACAATCAGCAAGAGAGAAAGGCCTAAGCAAAGACCCTTCCGCACTAACCCGTGTAGGAAAATGTTTTAATCGGAAGGCAGGATGGTACATGGCGTGATCTGGGAACCCTACACCTCCGGAGTTAATACTTATCTTCAGTTTACTAAGAGATATCCTATGCTTTTTCTTACCCCATAAGAAATTGGTAAGGCATTAATCAACATCTTTAAATAGTTTACTGGGAATAGGGATAGGGAGCATGAATAAAATGTACAGAATAATCGGGGAGATCATCATCTTAATAGACTGAAGACAACACCACCAGGATAAAAATAATGGGGACCATGAATCTAAGAGGGTTTTGATTTTAATCAAGATATTGTTGGTATTGTTTTTGTTAGGCAGAATCATATGCAGTACCCTTTGGGAACACCACACACAATTAAGACTACAAGTGAAGGTACAATTTCACATTTGGTAAAAGCCTGTACTACACAGTAAAGTGGTAGTGATGGCTGAGCAGCCAGACCTATCTCAAGAGTAAGTGAGCAGTACAAGAAGCTACACAAAGGAAAGCAATTACTATGGTTCAAATCAACACTGATTCAAGGTTTCTGAGTAAAAGAATATACACTTATTTACACCATCTGTTATAAAACAGTTCACTAGTATAAAGCAACAGAAAATCACAATCTTAATATACCACAATAGTACCCAATCAATTCTGGACAAGTTAAGCTCAAAATGAAGAGTGAGCAAAATGGCACTCCAGTTTTTTAAAAGGGAGAAACGACAAAGTTATCCAAAATCAACAACACCAACAAGTGATAGGCAGGGCAATCTAGAAAAGGCTACTACAACTAGGATTCAAGTCAATAGGTCTGGGCCAATGTTAATAGTTCAGAGTCTTTGCAGAGGATCACAGAGTTCAAAGTAGTTTGCAGGTAAGTATTTGCCAAGAGTTCAAAATGAAGTTGGTCGGAGGAAAAGTTATTCAAAGGAGTAGAGAAGAACAAGCCTTCGGAGAGGCGAAAGATTTCAAACAATTTCACTGCGGTCGGACGAACAAGCAACCGAATTTGCACAGTACCTTAAAAGAAGAAGAATGCTGTAGCTGAGGCATTTGTTCCTGACAGTTCCTGCAGGCTCACGGTTCCTGAAGTGACTGTCATGGTGACAAGAAGGAGGGTCCTGCACTGCCCAGGTAAGAAGCCAGCACCAGAGCATAACATCGAATTAAAGGTGTGCTCCTTAAAACCCAGACTGGGTCCCTTCTCCACTCCTATCCGATCCACTGCAGTGATGCACAGCAGATTCGACCAGGATGAGGACCGGTGTCTGGCATCTGGCGAGCTGGTTGTTCCCACCAGGCTCAAGAGAAGAAGATTCTTTGCAGATCCTCTCTGCCTTCGACGTTTCAGGTGATTCAGACCTGCAGCAGGGGTTCACCGGGTGTCCAGTAGTTGCAGCAGTCGTCTTCCTTCAGCTTTTCTTTGGTTCTCTCGATCCAGTGGCGACTCTGCCTTCCAGTCCCAGAGACTGGCTTTTTATGCACTAAATCCCCCATTCACACAGCCTGTCTGTCAATCACACAGCAGGGTGGCTGTCCTCGCAGGACAGCCACCTAGCCAATCAAACTAGAGTGTGACTTAGGTCTCCAAGGAGACCCTGTGCAGGGGACATCAAACCCCTCCCTCACATCCTGTACACCCAGACACTCAGGCACCTAAGGATGTCTTCTGCGCAGAAGCCCGCCAAAGGACGGCGAACAAAGGAGCCAAACCTGGTTTGACGCACAGAGTAAAACACGAGAAAGACCTTTACAAAAAGAAATAGCGAATAAGCACGACCGGAACCAAACAAAAATAAAAGGGGTCCAGCGGGTTAGATATTGAGGCTACCACCATAGCCTTTAACGTTACCGAGGCTATTTTCATAGCTCGTGGCAGAAATAAAAATGGTAGATACCACTGCCACCAGCCAAATCTTAGAGAAAGGGGAACATAAAAATGTCCCATGAGAATTAGACTAAAAGGGATAACTATTAACCCTTCCAGTACTCTATTGGAAGATAGATTGTACTGGCTCTCTAAATTTAAAAAGACTAGTAAAGTCAATGGCAACTTCACATGTTCTGGGAGAGAGTAGTCAGGCCCAGAAAATGGAGTTTAAAGTGGGAAGTCTGGAAAGACAACCCTGTGTCACTGCACTAAAGGTGCTGTGTGACACATAGCAAAAAGATGATGCCTATGGAGTGGAGTGGCCTCCATCGTCCATGAGCAGAAAATGTACAACACCAAGCAAAACACATGTAAGAGTGGGAAAAAGGCTCACACTCTTACCAGGTGAAACAATTAAACCCTAGAAAACCAGCTAAACTGCTGAGGGACTCAACAGGTAAGGGAAATTAACCATTCTGGAGAATTCTCCCTAACATTCTCTCCCCCCAGACTAAGGGACAGGATGATTTAATCCACTCGTGGATGAATCTCTTCACTCTAGTCGCTCAAACATCCTAGAAAGACCATCAGCATTGTGGTGCTGACATCCTGACCTGTGCTCAATGGTGAAATCAAACCCTTGCAGGTAGATTGACCATTTTAGTAGTTGTGGGTGCTCCCCTTTCATTTGCATTAACCATCTCAAGGGTTGGTGGTCTGTCTGAATCAGAAAAGTAGATCCATACAAGTGTGGTCTAAACTTCTTCAGAGACCACACAATAGCAAAGCATTCATGCTCAATGGTTGCCCATCTTGTTTGTGGTTCCTTCAGCTTCCTGCTGATGAAGCAAATGGGGTACGCCCTACCTTTCTCATCCAGTTAGACTAAGGACTGCACATATACCTGTATTGGAGGCATCTGTCTGCACAATGAAGGGTTGGTGATAATCAGGAGCTCGTACGACTGGAGCTTGACAAAGGGCTTTCTTCAGGTTTTCAATGGCTTGAGTGCACTCCTCATTCCATCTGACCTTTTAGGGAATTTTGGAGAGGAGACCATATTCAAGGGAGAAGCTATGGTCCCATAGTTCTCTATAAAGTTCCTGTAGTACCCAGTGAGACCTCGGAAGGCTCTCACCTGAGTTTGAGTAGTAGGGGTGGCCCAGTTTTGTACAGCTTGTATTTTGCTAGGCAATGGCCTTATTTCACCTCCTCCTGCCTCTTGACCAAGGTAGACCACTTTTCCCTGACCAATTTGACATTTGCGTGCCTTTATGGTCAGATGGGCCTGCTCAAGAGCCTGCAATACATATCCTAAGTGGTCAACATGTTCTTTCCAAGAAGGGCTGCACACAGCAATGTCATCCAAGTAAGCCATGCAGAAGTACTCCATCCCATTCAGAACTTGATTAACCATCCTTTGGAATGTATCAGGTACATTCTTTAATCCAAAAGGCATAACCTTAAATTGGTAAAGGCCTGCTCTGGTCGAGCATGCAGTTGTCTCTGTGGCATGGTCTGTCAGTGCTATTTGCCAATAGCATGACATAAGATTAAATGCACTGAGGTACTTGGCTGCACCAAGTTTACCCACCAGTTCATCTCTCCTTGGTAAAGGATGGGCATCAGTCTCTGTGACTGCATTTAGATCTCTACAGTCCACACAGAATCTCAACTACTTGGATCCTGCCTTTGGTACTAGAACAACTGGACTAGACCGTGGACTTGTAGATGGATCTATAACCCTGAGATCAAGCATCTTGTTGACCTCCTCCTTTAGTGGGTTCTTACATGGTCTGACATTCTGTAACCTCTGCTTTTCACAGGCAAAGGGTCACCAGTTAGAATATCATCCTGGCCCCAAGGGGTCAAGCCTGGTGATGGTGAAAACTGGGAGGCAAACTGATTTAACAGAAACTTGCACTCCTCTTGTTGTTCAGATGTCAGATTAGAAGAGAGATTAACTCCCTCTATGTTCTCATCTAAAGGCTGTCCTCTGAGTAGGTCAGGTAGTGGTTCAATCTCCTCCTCCTCTTGAGCTGAAGCTAGAAGCAAAGCTCCCACTTCTGGTCTCGAGACATAGGCCTTCAAACAGTTGCTGTGAAAGACTCTGGGAGCCTCCTTAGGTCTGCCTAAGTCCACCAGATAGTTCACCTCTCCAAGTTTTCCCACAACCTTGAAGGGTCCTATCCGCTTGTCCTGCAAGGCTCTCTGCCTTGTTGGCACCATATCTAGCACAAGCTGGTCTTGAGCGAACTCAACCATGTTGGCCTTCTTGTCATACCAATGTTTGACCCGAGCCTGACCTGCTTTCAAGTTATCACTAGCTTCTGCCATCATGTGTGACATTCTCCTCCGGAGACCTATCACGTAGTCAGTCACTCTGACTGGCCTGGGGGCAGGAGCACTCTCCAACCCCTGCTTAATCAGGGCCAATGGACCTCTGACTGGATGGCCATAAAGAGGTTCAAAGGGACTATATCCAACACCCTCCTGAGGGACTTCTCTATAAGCAAAGAGAAGGCATGGCAGTAGAAGGTCTCACTTTCTTTTAAAGGGTTCTTCTAAAGCACCTATCATGCTCTTCATAGTACGATTAAACCTTTCAACCAATCCAATGGTTTGTGGATGGTAGGCTGTAGAGAACTTGTAAGTGACACCACAGTTTTTCCACATGGCTTGTATGCAGTGGGACATACAATTGGATCCCCTGTCGGATATCACTTCCTTAGGAAACCCTACTCTGGTAAAAATACCAAGTAGAGCCTTAGCCACAACCTGAGCTGTAACAGTTCTCATAGGTATCACCTCAGGATATGTAGTAGCATGGTCTATTACAACCAGGATAAACCTGTTTCCTTAAGATTTGGGAGGGTCAAGGGGACCAACAATGTTTATTCCCACCCTCTCAGAAGGAAATGCCATCACTGGGAGAGGCACCAATGATGCCACATTCTTGGCTCCACTCTTGCCAGAGGTTTGGCAAGTTTGACAGCACCTACAGAATTTGTCAACTATTGCACCCATTTTAGGCCAATAGAAGTATAGAGAGAGCCTTTCCTTGGTCTTGTTGAAACTCAAGTGACCAGCCAAAGGTATCTCATGTGCCAACTGTAGGAACTGGAGTCTGTTTTATACGGGCAATACAAGTCTTTTGCAGTCCCCAGGGATAGACTCCTCAGTGTGTTTACTGTAGAAGAGGCCATCTTCCCAGTGCAACCTGTGCGTCCCAGGCTCTTGCCCATTGAGCTGAGAAGCTGCCTGTAGGCGAAGACCTTCAAGAGTAGGACACTCTCTTTGTCCTCTGCTGAAGTCTGCCCTGTTGGGTCCACCTTATGCCAGTAAAGACTGCAGCTCAAGATGGTGAGCAGGATCCAGATCTCCAACTAGAGTAAGGTCCCCTTCTAGATCTGATTGTTCATTAGCTGGATCAACCACACAGGGTTGTACCTCAAACTCAGCCTCAGCTGGTGGGGGAGTCACAGGTGTGACTTTGGACAATTTTGGGGATGTCCTGGTTGGTGGCACAGGGATGCTATCTGCTTTCTTCTGGGAGGTCTTAGGTTTCCACTTTGCCTCTTTCTTTTTCGAAATAGCAGTTAGTAAGTCCTGTGGACTGGGGTGATAGTTTCTCTATCAAGTCTCCTGAAGAGCCTCTCAAAGTCCTCTCCATTGCATGCCTAGTGATCTCATGCTTCCTTTAACTTGGAGGCCTAGTGGTACTAGACACAACTCCAAGAGTTTTCAGATCATTACCCAACTGGATTCAACCAAGCAATTCACTCTGCACACTAACATGTATCTTGACAGTCATGTCATTGCACTGGATGAGAGCTGGTAACTGGGGAAGTATTTGCACAGGTCCTCCAGCTAAACTGGTTAGGTTTTTGGGTGCCTTAGCAACATCCTCTACCTTGAAGAATGATTCATCAACCACAGTTATGCTGGCTCCAGTGTCTCTGATGGCAGGAGTCTCCTGGCCATTTACAAGAACACTATCTTTATAATACTCTTTAGAATTATCTGGGATGGAATTATAGACATCTAAATGATGTTGTTCCCAAAAACCCAGGGGCACTAAAGAAACACTAGCTGGAACTCTCATGGGCTCATCAGCCAGTAGGTGAAAGTGTCCACTTGCCATAGGTACTTCCTCTGGGGAGAAGGCTAAGTAGACAGTGTGGACCCCTGAAGGTTTACCCTTGCATCTTGTATCCCCTTTCACATGGTCAGTTAACCCACAAACATAACATTTACCAAATGTTTTGATGAATGGGGGTTTGTTCTGACCCACCTCTGATTTTGCACCAGGAGGTACACTAGCCTGATTCGGTTTCCCTTCTGGCTTACCCTTGTTATATTTGGGGCCCTCTTTTGGATTTGAAGTATTAGAATTCTCCTTGTTATCTTTCTTTGGCTGCTTTCCTCATCCTTCTTCTTAGTTGTCCCAAAATCCTTGTGACTAGCCCTGTTGGCAACCCACAAGTCAGCAGCCTTAGCTAACTTCTTTGGATCTATTTCCTTAGAATCAGCCAAGTGTTGTCTGAGCTCAGGAGAGCAGGCATCATAAATTGACTCCAACGAAACAGGATTTTGCATGCCTTCAAAAGGGTTAACTATGTAACCCTTAATCCAACCCTCTAATTTCTTCAAACATTCACATGCCCAGGTAGCCCAAGGGGTGCCATCATGCTTTTTGCGGGTCCTTAACATCTTATGGTACTGGAAGGGGTCTTCCCAAATCTAGCAATTAAAGCTTGCTTCACACAATCATAATCCATTCTATCCACCTCCCCCAACTCCATCACAACATCAGATGCAACTGTGGGTAGACTAGAGAAGAGCCAAGGAAGTAACTGATTCCCTGTACTGTCTTGAATCCCATGTTATACTCAAACATTGCCAACCAATCCAAAATATTAGGCTTAGTCTCATACATTAACAACAAATGGGAGTCAAAAGGTAGTCACCTTCTGTCTATACCACAATTTTTTATCACAAAACTGACAGAAGGATATTTATTTAAAAAGTATTTCTCAAGCTAAGTCCTTAGCAGTAACTAAATAGCCCTACAGGTAAGTAACCTCATAGCCCATTCTGCCAGCCCGAGCACAAGGTGATGTGCCGACTACAAATGGGATGTCGAGGTCCTCTCCCTCTCCTCTCTCATCACAGCGTGACTGTGTCATTGCGGTCTTACATGCAGCGCGGAACTCCAGTCTTCCGGGTTCCTATGATTATGTTGGCGCAGTGGAGTCAGGGATCCATGCATTAAGCCCACTGGACACCCAAAGATATCCTCATAATCTTCACTAAAATTGAAGTTGACATAGAGAATACCATAAATAGAAGTATTCATCCTGAAGAAAGCGGCCAATGACTGAATCCCGCTGAAACCGGTTGACCTATCTTTAAGTGCTACTGGACTGATTATCCAGACCCCGATACCCCATACACACAGACAAAGGGGACGTATATAAACAAACACAGTCAAATATTTCGATCTAACTCAGTGTTAGACGAACAGAAATACATTGTTTTATGTCCCTTGCCTAAGTGGTAAAAGGAAAGGTATTTTACTTTACGTTATAAGCCATACATATTGGAGGCGGCAACATTAAAGGCTGAGACCGACCTCCACCACGTATGCACTTACCTTTAGAAGACAGGAAAGTGATGAGTGAGGAGAGGGAGAGGACCTCGACATCCCATTTGTAGTCGGCACATCACCTTGTGCTAGGGCTGGCGGAATGGGCTATGAGGTTACTTACCTGTAGGGCTATTTAGTTACTGCTAAGGACTTACTCTCATACATACCAACAATTTCATTAGGCATACAGGGTCTTTTAGGACTGGAAGACCTAGAAGACTCTGGGAGAGAAGCATTCTAAATAGACGTTTTCATTTCTAGTGCATGGTTCAACTCCATTTCTTTGAGTTTAAGTCCTTGATGCTTTTGTTCAGTTTAAGCATTTATACGTTTGAATTCCAATTCAAGCCTCATATTTGCTAGAGCAATGAATTCAGGACTGAGTGTAGGACCTGTAGGGGCCTCAGTGGACAAAGGTTGAGGTTTCTGAGCAAGCAGATGAGCAATAGGGCCTACATTGTGAGACTCATCTGCCTCATCTAACTCATCCATCATATTTGACACATTATCTTCCTCATCATTGTACACATTTGCTGGAGGGATAGGCATTTCAGACCCACTCCCCAGACTTTGTTACTCCAGCTACTTTTCAATTAATTCTGACCTTTTGCCTTTAACAGAGAGATTCCTATCTCTACAAAGGTTTTTGGAATGATCAACAGTGTAAGTAAGGAAGGTCTCCTGACTGTAGGTTTCCATATCAGACATGATTAAAATTGCTTTTAGTGGTGTAGCCTTGTGGTTAGTTGAGCCAAGGTAATAGCAGCACTCTAAGTGTAATCACTGTACATTATCCTCACCACTGTACACCAGTGTAAGGCAGAATCATATGCAGTACCCTTTGGGAACACCACACACAATTAAAACTACAAGTGTGAGTACAATTTCACCTTTGGTACAAGCCTACACTACACAGTAAAGTGGTAGCGATGGCTGAGCAGCCATACTTATCTCAAGCGTAAAGTGAGCAGTACAATAAGTTACACAAAGGACAGCAATTACAATGGTTCAAACAAACACTGATTCAAGGTTTCTGAGTAAAATAATATACAATTATTTACACCATCAGTTATAAAACAGTTCACTATTATAAAGCAGCAGAAAATCACAATCTTAATATACTTCAATAGTACCCTATCAATTCTGGACAAGTTATGCTCAAAATGAAGTGTGAGCAAAATGGCACTCCATCAATTCAATAGGGAGAAAATACAAGGTTATCCAAAATCAACATCACCAACAAGTGATAGGCAAGGCAATCTAGAAAAGGCTACTACAACTAGGATTCAAGTCATTATGTCTGGGCCAATGTTAATGGTTCAGAGTCTTTGCAGAGGATCACACAGTTCAAAGTAGTTTGAGGTTAAGTCTTTGCCAAGAGTTCAAAATGAATTTGGTTGGAAGAAATGTTATTCAAATGAGTAGAGAAGGAGAAGCCTCCGGAGAGGCGAAAGATTTCAAACACTTTCAACAAGGTCGGATGGAACGAACGACCGAATTTGAACAGTACCTTAAAAGAAGAACAATGCTGTAGCTGAGGCAGTTGTTCCCGGCAGTTCCTGCAGGCTCATGGTTTCTGAAGTGACTGTCATGGTGACAAGAAGGAGGACGGATGGAGCGTCCTGCGCTGCCCAGGGAAGAAGCCAGCAGCGGAGAAAAAAATCGAATAAACGGTGCGCTCCTTAAAACCCAGACTGGTTCCCTTCCCACCTGCTATCCGATCCTCTGCAGTGATACACAGCAGATTCGACCAGGATGAGGAACGGTATCTGGCATTTGGCATTTGGGTAACTGGTTGTTCCCACCAGGCTCAAGGGAAGAAGATTCTTTGCAGATCTCCTCAGTCGTGGAAGTTTCAGGTGATTCGGACCTGCAGCAGGGCTTCACCGGGTGTCCAGTAGTTGCAGCAGTCGTCTTCCTTCAGCTTCTATTTGGTTCGCTCGATCCATTGGCGACTCTGCCTTCAAGTCCCAGAGGCTGGCTTTTTATGCACCAAATCCCCCATTCACACAGCCTGGCTGTCAATCACACAGCAGGGTGGCTGTCCTAGCAGGACAGCCACCTAGCCAATCAAACTAAAGTGGGACTTGTGTTTCCAAGGAGACCCTGTGCAGGGGGCATCAAACCCCTCCCTCACATCCTGTCCACCCAGACACTCAGGCGCCTAAGGAGGGCTTCTGTGCAGAAGCCCGCCAAAGGACGGCAAACAAAGGAACCAAACCTGGTTTGGCGCTCAGAGTAAAACATGAGAAAGACCTTTACAAGAATAAATGGTGAAGAAACCTGACCGGAACCAAATAAAAATAAAAGGGGTCCAGCGGGTTAGAGTTTGAGGCTACCAACATAGCCTCTAAATGTTACTGAGGCTATTTTCATAGCTCGCGGTAGAAATAAAAATGGTAGATACCACTGCCACCAGCCAAATCTTAGAGAAAGGGGAACATAAAAATGTCCCATGAGAATTAGACAAAAAGGGATAACTATTAACCCTTCCAGTACTCTATTGGAAGATAGGTTGTACTGGGTCTATAATTTTAAAAAGACGAGTAAAGTCAATGGCAACTTTACATGCTCTGGGCGACAGTAGTCAGGCCCAGAAAAATTGAGTTTAGAGTGGGAAGTCTGGAAAGACAACCCTGTGTCGCTGCACTAAAGGTGCTGTGTGACACACAGTAAAAATATGAGTGATGAGTGGGTGAGACTCCAGAGTCCATGAGCAAAAAATGTACAACACCCAGCAAAACACCTGTAAGAGTGGGTAAAAAGGCTCACACTCTTACCAGGTGAAAAAATTAAACCCTAGAAATCCAGCAAAGCTGCTGAGGGACTCAACAGGTAAGGGAAATTAGCCATTCTGGAGAATTGTCCCTAACAGTCTTTAATTATAACTTTAATTAATGAGGACATTTGTAAACCGAAGTATTATTTTTTTTTGTTTTTAGGACACCATCTCATCCCATATTCTCGGACCTGATGTTTATTACAGTAAATGTTTAAGGGGAGAATTTCGGATTTGTCCATATTTAGTTTGTAACCCGAGGCTAAGGAAAAGTGTGATACAATATAAATTATACTTTGCAGAATTGTCCAAGGATTTTTACGGAATAGAACAATGTAATACGCATATTCAGCTAATTTGACATTTAGATCTCCAATGGTTATTCCATAAACTTCGGGATGTGTTCTGATAGTTTATATGAAAGGTTCAAGGGCTAAAATGAATAGCAATGAGAAATAGGACATCCTCATTGTGTGCCTCGCCCTAAAGGAAAGAAGGAGGACATCTGGCCTTTGATAAAATTAGAACAGAGAATTTTGATCATGGATATAAAAGTTTTGTGTTGCCCATGGCAGTGCAGGGCATCACATAGATAATCCCACTCAACCCTATCAAAAGCCTTTTCCACATCCAAGGCAGCGGCTGCATAAGGGTCTTTGAGTGGCTGGTGATGTTCAGAGCATTCAGGAACATTCGAATATTGGATGCCAAAATCCTATCTTTAACATAACCAACCTGGTCTTGCTTGATTAGTTTGGACATAAAGGGGAGAAGTCTATTTGCTAATATGTTTGCAAAGATTTTACAATCGGTATTGATTAAGGAGAATCATCTGTAACTTTGTGGCAGTTCTGGATCTTTATTCGGTTTGGGAAATGCAAGAAACATAGCTTCAGTAAAAGTACCTTCTGATTTGGTATTAGAAACAAAATTAGAAAAAAGTTCAAGTAAATTAGGAGTAAGTATTGAATTGAAGTGTGCATAAAAATAATTTGAAAATCCATCAGGTGCTGGCACTTGATCTTTATTAAGTCCTTGAACAGCTTTGATGATTTCATTTTTGGTTAAGGATGAATTGAGTGGATCAACGTTAATTGTGGGAAAGTTTGAGCGTGTAACCTTTTGAATGAAGCCCACAATATTTGGATTGTAGGGTTAGACTCGGAGGAGTACAGTTGATGATAACATTTGCTGAAAACATTGATGATTTCTTTGTCATTACATTTTCAAATCTTTTATCAAATTAATTTAACTTCTTTCATTTTAAATTTTTAGATAGGAGGCTATGGATTTTCTTAACTTATTGGAGAATTGGAATACTTTTGATTTATATTTTAGCAGATTAGCCCAAGAATAGTCAGATGTGAGTTTATTGTATTTAGTACTTGACTGTAACATGCTTGTTTGGATTTCCCGAGAAGGATTGGTGAACTATTGTTTTTCAACACTTGTTCGTTTTTGTAAGATTTCTTCAGTTTCTGCTTCAACTCTTTCTTCTTTTTTGCTACATAGGAGATTATTTTTCCTTCAGGCATTGTTATGTTATGTTATGTTAGCTGTATTTGTTTAGTGCACGTTCGCCCGAAGGCATCAAGACACTGGGGAGATGAGGAGTATTTCCGAGTTGCTGTTACCAGAAAAGCAAAGTCTTCAGTTTCCGATGGAAGGCAAAGTGGTCGATAGTCTCCCACAGGGAAAGGGGCTGGTCGTTCCACGCTTTTGCCGCTGCAACGGAGTAGGCAAGTAGCGGATGAACTTCACTTGCAGAAATTCTGCTCCCACGACATAAAAGGCTCGGTGCACTATGCACATAGACTTGAACATAATCTGGTGAGCGATGGGGAGCCAGTGCAGTTGCTCAGCAGAGGAGTCATATGGGCTCCGAACGGGGGATGGATGACAGATCTTGCTGCAGCATTCTGGAGGAACTGCAGGTGACCAGTCAGGTTGCCGGGTTTAGCCAGATAGAGTGAATTGCAATAGTCCAATACACTAAGGAACAGGACAGCAACCACAAGGGCTTGATTGGCTGTAGGAATGAAAGGGAGGACCTTCTGAAGAACCCAAAGTTTGAAGTGACTGGATTTACAGACCGCATTGACCTGTTCATCCATGGTCAGGGTGGCCGAAATCCGCACTACGCGGTTCTACTGCAAGTGTTACAGCCGTTTTGAGAAGTGAATTCTAAGTCCACTCAAGGGGATTTGGATCTTTATACTGTGGCAACCATGTTACTTGATAACAGGCAGATTAAGACACTGTGCTTTGTTAGCAGTATTGCTTCATGGGAAGTTCAGGTTACACATTGACTGAGCTACTTATACTAGCAGTTTAAAATCTCTGAAAATCAGTGGTGTAGGCCGATTGTGGTGCCAGTGCGGGGGAGGCGCAGATAGATCCTGAAGGGGCACC
This sequence comes from Ambystoma mexicanum, assembly GCF_040938575.1. Classification (NCBI taxonomy): domain Eukaryota; kingdom Metazoa; phylum Chordata; class Amphibia; order Caudata; family Ambystomatidae; genus Ambystoma; species Ambystoma mexicanum. The sequence continues at coordinate 593,816,541 of NC_090927.1, forward strand.
AAGATTTCTAAATGATTTATGGGTAACCTAGTCCTCACAGGGTGGTGAATGTTTTTAGTGGAGGGTTTTAAATTGTTCCTCAAAATAGCACAAGCGAATGAGTGCAGCGAGGAGTCCCCAGAAATGAAGGGGGTTCAGGTGGGGGGTTCCCCGGAGAACATGTTTCCATGGTGGCTACACCAATATATGCCAGAATTCCTGTAGAAGCACATACTCCTGTTTGCTTTGCACATAATGCCAGTAATTGTACTATAAGAAAACACGTCCAAACATACTCTGCTTGGCTTTGCCATAAGAAATGCATTTCCACAATAAGAAAGCATGTCCAGACTGGCTGCACAATGTAGTCCAGTCTAGAAATGTAAAACATGTATCATGCTAAGAGTGCCAGGATAGAATACCATGCCAAAGTAAGAAATGGCTAGACTGGCTTCACCAAAATGTAAATTTAGCCAAGTAATAGCACATATCATGGTTGGTTTATCATAGATGCCAGGTGAAAAAAACTGTATGCCACAGTAAGAAAGTACTAAACTGTCTGGAAATTGTTCAGGCAGATGGGCTGGACTGGCTGCCTGAGAAATGCCAGTCTAGCAAAGTAGTACCACTGAATATGCTTGCTTCATCATAGATATCCAGTAAAAAATGTCATGGCACATTGGGAAAGGGCTGCACTGGCTACCCCAAAATGTCTCTATAGCCAAGTAATAAAACATAGCATTCTTGGTTTATAATAGATGCCTAGGAAAACAAATGTATTCCACAATAAGAAAGGGCTAGACTGATTGTCTTCAGAATGGCATTCTAGCCAAGTAACAACACTTAACATGCTGTCTTTATCATAGATATCCAGAAAGTAATGTCATGCCACAGAAAGAAAGGGACAGACTGGTTGCCACAAAATGACTGATGTGGAGCCCCACCCCATTTGTAACTGAGGCTTGACACATTAGCGCTTCCTTGCACATACAAATGTGCAATAACCCAGCCTCCATTCCCAATGGGCAACACAAGGCTGGGAAACAAAACCTCCTTGGCCCTGCATGGCTCATTGGACATGCACGTATGGGGTATGAACAGTCATTTGGAAAGCGTATTTCCCCTTGACAGGTAAAGCCAACCCAGGAGCGCTCCCTCACCCGCTGTAGAGCAAAGACTGGACTGGCTGGACATTTTATAGGCAGACCGGCTGGACTGTTGCCTGCAAAATTCTAGTCTAGCAAAGTAATACCACTTAATATGCTTTATTGTAGATATCCAGTAATAAATGTCATTCAACATTAAGAAAGGACTAGATTGGCAGTCACAAAATGACTAATGCAGAGCCCAACCCATTTCTATGTGAGGGGTGATGCATTAGTGCTACCTTGCACATTCGAACAGCAACATAGGTTTTGAAACTATGAGATCCACCCTGACTGATGAATGAAAGTGTCAAAATAGAATCCTGCTTAACCTGCTTAACCTGTACAATGCTGTTCCGTGGAGTCACCTATTCCATTGAGTCTTTCACAATTGTTTCTCATATTCATAGCCCACTTTTTATCTGCTTAGAGTTTAAAATTAGGTTTCTTGGTAGCCTACGCCTAATGCTTTAATGCGCATTGAAATCGTCAACTTTTGTGTTCTTGGGATGATGGTTAAGAGATCTTTAAGTGAATAACACTATACTTTAGGTCCCCGTGGATGGTACTTGACACAACCCTCGATGCGTTCGGATCACCGAAACATTTTAAGGCAGACATCAATTGAAAACATTAATACTTTCATGAAAATTGTTGGTTATTTGAATGATGAATGATTGACATTTTGTAGAGGGTCAATGGAATACACTTCATACATGCTATGCATGGAAGCAGAAAGGACACCAAAACAAGTGAACATATTGTGACCACCCGGTGCCAGCAAGAAAGACACAATCAAGTTAGATAGCCCCTTCTAAATCGTCTCCCTGCAGTTCCAACCCACTATCCAACTGAATATTCACAAGGAAAACAGCTAAACTCTGCCCTGCTAATCCAAAACACATGCCGTGATAACGAATCATGTATGTCGTGAAATTATTCACTATGTGGCAATAAACCACATATAAAGAACAGCTATTTGGATCAGGCAGATGATGTCCGTTTTCCAAGATGTGCAAAAGCCCTTCAATGACTGTAGCAGAGCTTCACTCACAAATGGGAGACAGATTTAGTTAATGTCGTATGCTATCCTTTCAATGTAATCAATAAGTGATCAATAATCAATATACACGGGAGTCACGGGAGGATAGCTTAGCGGCAACGTGCTCCCCTTGGAAGCAAGACGACAAGGAGCAACACAGGTGTGATCCCTGGGTCCGCGCTTAGAAACCTCTGGTTATTAAGCGCGTTATAAATAACCTATCATATCATATCAAATAAAAGTGACAGCTTATGAAGAGTCAGGAGGCATTATCATAGTACCTGGGTCTGTAATATACTGATGGGAGATCATCTCGGTTTAAGGAAGGAAATTAAATGGTGTTGTGTTTGATCAGACATTAAGTATGACACCACAGGCGAATAGCCTTGTCTCGTCTTCATATTACTATATAAGGCTACTCTCACACATTCACCCATTTCTCTCTCAAAAGTGCTGCGAAACAGTCGCCCAGGCCATTACCTCATCCAAAATGGATTATTGCAGTTCTCTACTTGTGGGCATTGGTAAGAGAGATCTATCCAAACTCCAGGTAGTGCAAAATAGCAATGTTAGAGCTATTATGAGGATGTGGAAGAAGGGAGAAGTCTGCACTACCTCTTGTTTAGATAACTTGGGCACCAGTTGCCTGTTCTTCCAATACACCGTTCTGTTATCTTTTAATCGCCATCGGCGCCTGTGTGCTCCCGATGCAGTTTGGATTGTGCCTTACAAATAACTCAAAGCAAAGTAACACATGTTATTGTGTCAAACCTATGAATATTTACTTAATTTACCACCTAACTTGATACATCGGTTTTCATAAACTACTGTGAACTCAAAAAGAATGGTAAGAACCATCGAAACGGTTTCTACCTTGGTCACCCACCTCTATTACACGTCTGTGAATGTGCCTGTGCTAAATTGTAGGTTGCACTTATTACCATCAAACCTTTCTCTACACCAACCTTGTGTCTGTACCTGACTAGACAGTATGCAGAGCTTGAAAAAAATCACCACATATGGCAATAATTAAACAATGACCTCAAGCATGAAGACAGTGAGAGTGAGGGGGCCAAGCTAGTATGGGGGAGGAGCTGCAGGGTAGAAAAGGGGGGTTAGGCGTGCTAGAAGATTTAGTTAATTTGTATTATCACTTGGAATGGCAGCTTCTTAATCTGTTGAATTGCTTACGTTTTATATAAAGCGTTAATGCACATTAGCACGTGCAGGGCAAGGTTGCAATCCTGTGAATAAATAGTTGTGAGTGTGATTGTGGCCTGGTTGTCGATCACTATTCCACATGCGGCTGCAGATGCTGTCCCATCAACCCCCTCCTCATTCAACTGTGTCTTTCATTCCAGCTGCGCCCCAGTCTCTTGGCTGGCTCAACATCTCCTTCATGGCCAGACTCTAGCCATCTGCACAACCCACCATGACTGATATTCTAAATGGACTGACCCTGCATTGCCACAAAGCATGTTTTGCTGTGTGGCAATGTCTCAATGCTGTTTAGTGTTGTTTACCCTGCATTTTTAGTGGATTGTCAATCACCAAGTCCTAGCGATTTATGCTGATTCCTTCATTGTCTTTTCCCATGAGCTCTATGGTCAGTTATGTGCCTTGGCCCCTCCTTATGTACCCTACCTTTGCATGAGCACAAAGGGCAGCTTTCTTCCCACATCAATGCATGTATTGTCTTGTCTGAATTGCCAATAATACGTAAAACCTATGTTGTTTATTATAACTGCTATTGACATACAAAGATGTGCTTAAAAATGACGGTGGTAGAGAGGACAATTTTGATTCTCATCTTTCATTCCACCTGAAATTATGTTTGTATCCCATTGCCTTGACATTCCATTTGGCCTGGGTTCCTGGATTATTTGCATATATTCAGTTTTATTTTCTTTGTTTCCCTGTGCAGCATTCTTATCTTTGTATGTATTCTGGGCCTAATTATGAGTTGAATTCATTAATCTTTTATAACACACCTAATACCGTAGACCAGTCTCTAAGCATGAGATGAAGAGTTCAATCTTGGTTGTTGTTTGTTTGTTTATTTGGTAATGCGCGCCAAACCCCTGGGTAGCCAGGCGCAACAGTTTACAAGAAATCTTAAGCTTATTACAATATATGGCATGAGTAAAGGAGCATAGGCAAGAAATATGTGCAAGAATATATACAAACATATGTACAAATACAAGGCATAGCTTAGAAAAGTCTGAGGCACTCTAGCAAGATTAATTTACAGATGGATATATAGTCAGGTTTATAGGTCAGACTATAAATCTAGGTATCATATATGGGCTAGGTAGGAGAGTGGGGATGCGTGCTCGGATATTTAAGTAAGGAGAAATACATGGAAGCAGGAGATATGGTAAGGGCCGAAGGTGGGAGTGGGTAGGGTGTTAGTCAAAGTTATGTGTCATTGGTCCGCAACCAATTAATTATCTTGTGTCTGAATTTAGGGTACGGTTGTTCAGTTCTGAGGTCGAGTGGTAACTTGTTCCAGCAGTAAGCAGCTTTGACAGGAAAACTAGTTCCTCCCGCGGTCGAGCGTTTAAACCTAGGAATCTCTAGTTTAAAGGTGTTAGCGGATCTCTTGGGTCGCGTGGAAGTATTCCTCGTGATGTATTCCATTAGGTACGGGGGGCTAGGTTGTTCAGACATTTAAAGGTGAGGGAAGCTGTTTTGAGTAGGATTCTATCCGTGATTTTTTGCCAATTAACCTGTTTCCTGAATTTGGTGACGTGATCTCTGTGAGGGATGTTTAGTGCTGCTCTCAGGGCATTGTTCTGCAGTCTTTGGATTTTCTCTGTGATGTATTTGTTGGCTCCTGAGTACAGGGCATTGCAATAGTCTAACCTAGACATAATGAGAGCATTAGCTAGAGTGGTGCAGCTAGCATTAGAGAGGTAAGGTCTGGAAGCGCGGATGAGTTTGCAGGTGTAAGTGGTGGAGGAGGCGAGGGAGTTGACCTGCTTCTTGAGTGTGAGGGAGGAGTCCAGATAGAATCCAAGGGTTTTAACCACAGACATCACCTTGATAGGGTTATTATCAATGCTGAAGGATGTGTAGTTTGGGCTTAGTTTTTGGATATTGGCTTCAGAGCCTAGGATTAGTATCTCCATTTTATTGTCATTCAGGCAGAGGCCATGTGAGGCCATCCATGCCTGAATGAGGGTGTATATCTTGTTCACCAAGGCTGAGTCTGTCTCGTAGTCGCCCGAAAGGGGTATGAGGATTTGGGTGTCGTCTGCGTAGTTTGTGTAGGTGACACCCAGTCTGTCCAACTTGTCAAACAAAGGCTTGGTGAAGATGTTGTACATGGTGGGGGAGACACAGGATCCTTGTGGGACACCACAGGTTATTTTGATAGGGTCAGCAGGGTTGGAGGTGGAGAAGACTCGCATAGTGCGATTAGCTAAGAAGGATTGGACCCAAGCTATGGCATCTCCAGTGAAGTTGGCGGCAGATTCGAGGTGGTTGCATAGGACTGCATGGTCCACCAAGTCGAAGGCTGCCGACAAGTCCAGTTGGAGGAGAAAGGCTGTTTTTCCATTATCCTTTAGTTCCTCAATTTGTGTCTTGAGGTCTAACAGAGCTGTTTCTGTACCATGCAGTGGGCGGAAGCCAGATTGCCGTGAGCCAAGCAGGTGGTTAGCTTCCAGGTAATCCTGGATTTGTGTGTAGGCGGCTCTGTCTAGGATTTTAAGTAGAAATGGCATAGTGGTGATAAGTCTGTAGTTGGTAGGGATATTGGGGTCCAAGGTTTGTTTTTTCAATAGTGGTAGGACCCATGATTGTTTGAGGTTGGTGGGTACCGTGTTGGATTTAAAGGAGGAGTTTATGAGCTTGGTAATGAAGGGAGCTAAGTCCCTAGCTGTGTCCGAGTCGCCCTTGCAGTTTGACGGTTTGAGGGGGAGTATTATTTTTTTCGGTGTCGATTGTGGAGATAGTTTTGAATCTGAAAGGTGGGGTAGACTCACTCTCCTGAGATTGGGGTATTTGTTGGTCCGAGGGTGACAATGTGGCCTTTTTATTAGCAATTTTGCATTGAAGTGATGAAATTTTGTTAGAGAGAGCATTTTGTATGTTGGTGCACCAAGCTTTGTTTTTAGGGACATTGTATGTAGGTTGAATAGGGGATTCCAGTTTGCGGAGGATGGCGAATAACTCTTTAGTATTAGAGTTAGCTTTCGCGATCCTGTCGTTAAAGGTGTTCTTCTTGGTTTTGATTATTTCTTTTTTGTAAGATTTGGCAAATTCAGTTAGGTTATTTTTGTTGTTTTCAGTGGGTGAGTGGCACCAGATAGATTGGAGCTTTCTTTTTTCTAGTCTTAGAGATTTGAGGTGGGGCGTAAACCAGGCATTTAGGTGAGCTTCCTGTTTAGCTTTGCGCAATTTGATTGGGGCAGTTGCGTCTAGTGCTTTAATCATAGCATCATTGAAAGTATTTGCTAAAACGTCAGGGTTATTGCTTTCCAATCCAGATATGACTGGAAGGAGGAGAGGGATGATGTTTTCAACAGTCATATCCTTCTTGCTTGTAGTCGGGAGAGGGGGAACCATGTTGTTGATTTTGGGGCTCAGGAGATCTAGTGTGGTGGAGAAAGTTATTAGATAATGATCAGTCCATGTTTGTGGAGCAATATCTATAATACTGACATTGCAATTAAATTCAGCTACCCAGTCGAAGGTCCTTCCTTTGATGTGGGTAGGGGAGAGGACTTTTTTTATCAAGCCCATGTTCCTTGATCAGGGCTGCAACTGACTCTGCATGTTTATTGTCAGTTTCATTAGAGCCGAGGTTAAAGTCTCTCAATAGTAGGGTTTGGGAATGATCTTCTCTGCGCTGTCTTTCTTCCAAGACAAACATGTTGCCCCTTAGCTAGCCTCCCAGGCCATTTGATGTAATTAGTAGTGCTAATCTTGTCTTTAAGCGGAAAGTCCTCATATGCTAATGTGTCCACCTTTTTCTTGACTTTTACAAATGCCCTTCTTATTCCTGAATGAGTTCCACTATGATGAGTACCTGACCCAGACAGTTGCACTGGCTCAGGTTGGTGGCAGTGTACATTAGTGGAGTGTCTGGACATCAAAGACCACAGCACGTGATGGGACAGCGAGCGTATACACGAGATGGAAGAGCGAGGTGAAAGAAGAAGGGTTCCAGTCTAGAATGCGGAAAAAAGGACGGTTGGAGAGAAGAGGGAGAGAGTGAAGACGCACGACATTCATGTCCCCTTATAAGAACCTTATATCTTTGTTAAGTTATTAAGTGTTGATGTTATAGGCCCAGTAACAATAAATACCTTTAAGTAATCACTCCAGTGCCCCCTCATACTTCATTGGCGACGAGGATCTTCGAATCCATTCGGCCGTTGAGAGGGATCTTCGGCCGGCAGAGAGGTAGGAGCAACACCGCTATCCATTCGCCCCTCCCTGCCCTGCCATCCACTCCTCCGACAGAGACGCATAGTCCCCGCTCTCCGTTTCAAGTCTGCCAGGAACCGCGCCACGCACACTTCGCTGCAGTTTGCCACCGGAGCTGTCAGAGGTGTTACTTCAGCTGACAAGGACTCGCATTGGCCGCCTTGAGAATGGAGGACGTGCCTTCGGCTAGCAAGGACTCGCATTGGCCCGCCGTAAAGAAGGAGGACGGTCCTGCGTGTCTGGGCAGAACCGCTACTGCTACGCTGCGGCACGGCACTGAAGAGAGCATCTCTATTCGTCGACCAAAAAATATACAAGGAACCAGGAAGTAAACAATCGTTACTACCAACGACCCCAGTTATTCACCAACATTTTGTGACTCATGAAAATATTCAATCATACGCTGAGTGAACCCAGACCACGATTTAAGGGAAGACACCACTATCCAGTGGAGACACATAATTAGTCACGGGTCATTCAGGCTAATATATATATATACAAGTGCATTACTTCAGCATCTATCTGTGTGCTATACCTTACCTTGACAATCCATATTACTCTCCATGCTCATACTCCTCACAGTGGATCACTTTATGTAAAAAAAAAAAGGAAAGAGAATTGAAGGAGAATTACAACGTTCTGGTGTTAACTAAGTTCACATCACTACAGTAATTTGCATCCAAGAGTAAATTTAACTCCTTAGTCACAATCATTCAACCAGTAGCATGGTGATGCAGGGGGTTCAACCTCCCCACATGTTCCTACCAGAAGTAGGGGAACCAATCCTGCCTTGGAAACGTTGGCTTAAGTCCTTTGAGCATTATGCACATGTAGTCTGGGGGACAACCTATAGCATTGAAAGAAAAAAGCCTTTGCTGTTACTCTGTTTGGGACATGCAGGACAAGAAAATTATGAGGATCTCTCAGATCTTCAAGATGAGGAAACAGGGGACATGAACAAATATGAGGTAGCCATCACAAAGCTTAACAATCACTATGAGAAGAAAGTTAGTACCATACTGGAAAGATATAAGTTTGGGAAGAGAATCCAAGAACAAGACGAGACAGTAGAACAATATGTCACTGCTTTGAGAAACTTGGCCGTAATTGTAAATTCAATCAGCAACTGGAAGAGAGGATCAGGGCCCAATTCTTGCTCAAATGGAATTAGCAAAGTCAGAGAGAGACTCTGGTCTGAGGACGATCCCTCACTTGATGTTGTTTTGAGACTAGCCAAAGAAGTTGAACACACAGAGACATGTGTACTAACCTTAGAGAGTAGGGTGAAAGAAGTATCAATCAAACCATCAATCAGTTCTATACAGTCTGAACAAGACGAAGTGATAGGAGCCATAAGAGGTGGAAACAAGAGAATGATACCCAGAATCAACACTTCTCAACAGAGAGATGTGAATGCAGGAGCTGTTGAGAATTATGAGAGACACGGATCTGGGAGGAGAAGTAATAGATTTGAGACCAATAGGGCGTCCACGCAAGGTGGGGATCATCAATACAAGGGACAACATTTTCAGAGAGGAATGGGAAGAACCAAGCAGAGAGGATGATACAGGTGTGGTATCCATCCCACTGTGTGAATAGTAACACATGTCCTGCATTGAAAATAATCTGCAGGAGGTGGGGTGGCAAAGGACATTTAGCTAAGTGCTGTAGGAGTGATCATCGTGACAATTCTACTCTTAATTGGATCGGTGAAAGTGATAAGGATGAAGAATGCGTATTCATGGTCTCCGATGAAGGCGCACAAATTGACAGTCCTAGAGCAAAGATAACGGTGAGTGGCTGCCCCATTGTGATGATGGTAGATTCAGGTGTCAAATATATCCTTATTCCGGAAGAAGTGTGGAGAACATGCGGACCAGAATATCTATGTGAAGTTGATGTGAGGCCCAAGGCGTGTGGTGGAGCTAAAATAGATTTGATTGGGTTGTTCATGGCCACCATAGAGTTCAAGGACAGACAAGCAGCTTGTCGCATCTATGTCTCAAAGAATGGTGAGACCTCTTTGCTCAGTTGGACTCATCAGAAGTTGCTGAAGGTACGTTTGGACCCCAATGCCAATGATACTGTATATCAAATTGAGGGAACAGGAGGTGAGAATATTCAGAAGATTAAGGATGACATATTCAAAGAAAATGTAATAGGTTGCTTGAAAGGCTTTTCACATCGTATCCTGCTCAAATCGGGCTCTAGACCCGTCGCTCAAAAACTACGCAATGTGCTGTTGGCCCTCAGAGATGAAGTCAGGAAAGAACTGCAGAAACTGGAGAATCAAGGCATAATTGAAAGGATAGACGGAGCTGAGTGGGTTTCACCAATGGTAGTGGTAAGGAAGAGCTCGGGGAAGGTGAGGTTGTGTGTAGACATGAGGGAATTGAACAAGTGCGTTATCCATGATAGGCAACCCTTTCCTAACATCCAAGATCTTATATCAACTCTGGGACTTGCAAAGATATTCTCCACTTTGGACCTCAGAGCTGCCTACCACCAGGTGAAATTACATGATGATTCAAAACACCTGACAACCTTTATAACGCTAGAAGGCCTTTATCAATATAGAAGAATGCCATTTGGCCTGATCTCTGCAGCTTCCGCATTTCAGAAAGTTATGTATAGAGTCCTGGCAGAAGAAGAAGGGGTCATATTTTTTCAAGATGACGTACTTATTTATGCTAATGATCGAGATGAACATGACATGAGACTGAATAGGGTACTCAGGAAGCTGCATCAAGCTGGAATGGTGCTCAGTAAAGAAAAGTCTAAAATAGATAGAAGAGAGATTGAGTTCCTGGGACACGTAATTTCAGGAGACGGAATCACACCGAAGAAAGATCTGGCCGACTCCATTAAACTCATGATCATGCCAGGAAACAAAGCACAACTCAGAACCTTTTTAGGCATGGCGGAATATTATGCCAAGTTTATTGAGAATTAATCTAGTCATTCGGTAGAGTTGAGGAATCTGTTGAAAATGAATAAGAAATTTTTATGGAATGATGGATGTGAAAAGGAATTTCACTTCATCAAAGAAGCTCTGGCTAGAGCTCCCGCTCTCCAAAGCTATGTGAGAGGAAGGAAGACTATAATTACAACAGATGCGAGTGAAGTAGGGCTTGGAGCCTCTCTGTCACAATATCATGATGGATGAGAATCAGTGATTGATTTCGCCTCTATACTGCTTAAAGGAGCAGAAAGAATTATGCAACCATTGAGAAGGAGGCACTGGCAATAAAGTGGGCCACAGAGAAGTTTAGAAGCTTTGTATGGGGGGCGAAGTTTAGCATTCACACAGATCACAAACCATTTGTGGAAGTCTTTAACATGAAGGGTATCGACAAGGTCTCCAGCAGGATCAGAAGATGGGTATCTAGATTTCAGGAATTTAATTTCAGAGTGGTGTATATTCCTGGATCAAAGAAAGACTGTCTGTCACGTTTGACTGATCTCAATAATGTCGATGACGATTTCGAAGAACAGGAAGTAGTTTGTGAAATATCAGAGCAGTCTATATCTAAATAAGGATGCAATGAGGAGATGAACAAAGATGCAATTCTGATGGAAGTTGTGAAGTATGTAGAAGAAGGAAAATGGAACAGAAGTAAGATTACTCATACTGGAGTCAGTGCATTCTGGAACGTTAGCAAAAAGATGGTGCCCTCAAATGGTCTGAGAGGAAAAATAATGCAGCTGGGCCACAAAGGCCACCAAGGCATCGTAAAAACGAAAAGAAGGATCAGAAACACATATTGGTGGCCCGGGTGTGGCCGTCAGGTGGAGGAACAGATCAGGAGTTGTATCCTTTGTTCAAAGAGTGATAAAGGGTGTATGGGTGCAAGTTATCTTATGGTGTTGAGAGATATACCTGAGGCTCCATGGAGTAAGATTGCATTGGATGTGGTTGGTGTGATATGGAGTGGTGGATGTTCAATGTTTTGTTTAATAATAATAATAATAATAATAATAATAATAATAATAATTTGTCATCGATATGTTGACTAGATGGGTGGAAGTTGCTTTCATGCCTCAAGTTACTACTCAGAGAATAATTGGGTTCATGGAGGAACTGAGTGAACGAGAGGATTACCCAGAAGAAGTACTGACGGATAATGGTTTGCAGTTGAACTCCAAAGTGATGGAGAAGTAGTTGGGTGAGAGATCCATAACTCATACGTGTTGTGTGATATATCATCCACAATCCAACGGCATTGTAGAGAGATTCAATCATGTAATTAAGGATGCCATCAAATTAGCCTGGGCTAATGGAAAAGATTGGAAAGTTGTTGTAAGAAAAACATTGTTAGCCCACAGATTTACACCTCACACCACCACAGGGGTTTCTCCCTTTGAATTAAGCAGGGGCAGGAAGGCGAATACCAAATTGTTCCCTGGGTGGATGAATGTGGTGGCTGGTAAGGTTGTAAATTTAGAAGGAGTGAAGGAGAGCATTGAACAGAAACAAATGACTAACAACAGCCTACATGATAATAGAAGTTTCAGGAAAAGGTTAGTACCACAAGTTGGGTGTTCAGTAAGAATTAAACTTCTGGTACCTTTAAGGGAGAATGGTTGTGACTGGTCCAAACCGGTCAGAGTGGTAAGTGTACTTGCATACTGTGAAAACCAATGATGGCAGGGTATGGAACAACGAGAGAGTGATGGCGTTAGGAGATGAATGTTTGGAAAGTGGTGCTTGTGAGATGACAAGTGTGAGGAAGAAGAGAAGTGATGAGTATGTGGAAAGAAGTAGGGGCAGTGATGTTGTATGGAGAGATGATGGAAGAGGATCTGGTATGGCCAGGTGTTGTCAAAGTCACAATGCTGCGGGCACCTTGTCCTTGGCAAATTATCCAGATGAGCGTTCGAAAGGATTCAGGAGGAAGTCTAGAGCTGGAAGATATTACAGACAACTAAGACATCTTTTGGATTATGTGAATTAGTGATGTTCATTTAAAGTTCCATAAGGAAGGGGGATGTGTAGTGTCTGGACATCAAAGAACACAGCACGTGATGGGACAGCGAGCGTGTGCACGAGATGGAAGAGCGAGGTGAAAGAAGAAGGGTTCCAGTCTAGAATGCGTAAAAAAAGACAGTTGGAGAGAAGAGGGAGAGAGTGAAGATGCACGACATTCATGTCCCCTATAAGAACCTTATATCTTTGTTAAGTTATTATGTGTTGATGTTATAGGCCCAGTACCAATAAATACGTTTAAGTAATCACTACAGTGCCCGCTCATACTTCAATTAGCTTCAACAGAAGTAATTATTTTGGCTCACAGGAAGTCTATTTGTCCTGAAGTCTCCTTATACACATCCTTATGGGTTTACTTTGACCTCATCTGGGCTCTTAGGTCTGGTATTCTGTGATCAAAGACTTTTGAAGTCATTTGTTGCTGACTTTGCCCACTCTCAACTACAACTATTCTGCACTGCTGTTACAAGGTCTCCACTCTACAGATTCCTCACTGGGTGAATCTATCTTCACTCTATCACTGGGATGTTCTTTTAGGGATCCCCTGACTCACCTGTGGGTATTTGTTCTGGGGTTATCCCGAGTCACCTCTGCAATATCCATTTCTGGAGAGTGGTGAGTGGACTGGCCTGACTGTGATAAGACCTACTGCCCTTTTATTTATTTATTTTTATTGAACCTTTCAATGGTTCCTGTAGAGCAGAAAGTGTTTCCAGGTGCCACAAGGCAAAAGAGGGAGGGGGGGCATGGGAGAAAACAACAATAAGGAACATTCTAGTGCAGTATCAAGCAGTGCAGAGGGGGGACAGTCAGGTGATGGGCTGGGGAAAGGGAGAGGGAGAAGTGCTGAAGGGAGGGCACCTGGGGGGGCTGGGTAAGTGCAAGGGGTGCCCAATTGGGCTAGTGCCAGGGGAAGCAAGGGGTAGGGTGATAGAGCGAAGGGTGGATTAACCTGGAGGCTAATCAGGGAAGGGAGCCCAAGAGCTAGTGCTGGTGAAGGGGTGAGGAGGGGAGCCTGGATGAGGGCTGGGGTAACCCAGAGAGACTCATAAGGGACACAGGCATCCAGCCTTGGCAGAAGGGTAGTAGGGGAGAGGGAGAGAGAATGAGGAGGAGAAAAGGAAGGTTTTAAGGTTTTGAGGAGCACCCAGAACTGAAGGAGACCCGGCTCAAGATGGAGAGGGCAGGGATGCCGTTCCAGAGGGAGGCTCCTGCCAAAGAGAGAGTCCTACCTCCCACGACTCTCTGCTTGGAGAAACATCTGAAGTGCAGAGAGTTGGAGCTAGAAGACTGGAGGATTCTAGCAGGGAGGTATTTACAAAGAGAGAGTTGGGGGTAGTATGGCCCCAGGCCCCAGAAGGCCTTGTGGACAATGCAGAGGGTCTTGAACTTTATCCTTGCAGCCACTGGGAGCCAATGCAGAGATGTCAGTGCTGGAGAGATACAATCCATGGGCTTGAGGCTAAGGAGAAGTCTTGTAGTCCTGAGTGGAGATTAGAATCAAGGTTAGAGAGCAGGACTTCACAGATGTTCAGGAGAGCAGTTTCTGCACTTCCAGCTGCTCTGAAGCCAGACTGATAGTCATGGAGACAACCAACAGATTCAGTGTGAAGATTAAGCTGGGAGATGGAAAGACTTTCCAAGAGTTTTCCCAGAAAAGGTGTGATGGAGATTGGGTGATAGTTAGCCGGGCATGAGGGGAACAAGCTGGGTGGACTCCTGGCATGGCTATGTAAAAAGGAAGAACACACCCCCATTTCCTCAATACCGATGCAGCAAGGCACCATATGTAACACCCAGGAAGGTATTAATGCTCTTTTCTATGAATTCTACCACAATCTATATCAAGACACACACACACGTACCTCCACAAACATGGAGGAGGTCCTGAGCGACATTGACCTCCCTAAACTAGTGAGGTGGTGGCACACATTCTAGACACACCAATTACGGCAGAAGAACTGATAAACACCATAAAAACGCTACCCACTTGGAAAACCCCGGGCTCGGATGGCCCGCCGAGCAAGTTTTACAAGTAATTTGCCCTAGAATTGGCCCTGCACCTCCTGAAGGTTCTGACAGAGGCGCACAACTCTGGCATTCTTCCACTCAGCATAAGAACATCGATAATAATACCCCTACTGAAGCCCTACAAGCCGCCACAGGACTGCAGCTCATATAGAGCCCTGTCTATGCTCAACCAAGATAGCAAACACTTAATGGAAAACAGAATGAAAAGGGTTATACACACGCTTTGCACCCCAAGCAAACTGGATATGTGCCGGGCAGAAACATGTCCTGTAATCTGAGGCGATTGCACCATATCATGTATAGCATGACCTTGTGGGATACACTGTGCGCTATAGCAGCCCCAGACACCATAAAAGCTTTCAACTCCATTAAGTGGGATTGGCAATAACCCACCCTGTCCAGGCTGGGCTTTGGTCCATACTATTTATGATGGGTGGAAATTATATACGAAGACCCAGTGGCAAGAGTCAGGACAAGTAGCCACTTCTCGAAGCCCTGGGTGCTGGAGAAGGCCACTGGACAGGGCTGACCATTATCCCCTCCACTGGACATTTTGGCGATGGAGCCGGTGGTGGCATATTTGTGGAGGAAATACATGACAGCAGGCATTCCGGTTCTATGGACGCACCGACTGATCTCTATTTATGCAGATGATACTCTCACATATGTGAAAAACCCGGAAGACAATCTAGAACTTATAACCAATGCACTCTTATGCTCCCAGATCTCGGGCATCAGAGTTAGTATGGACAAGTCGTGCCTGTTCCCACTAGTGGCATTGGCTAGAATGCAAACCAACAGACTCCCTGTGCTGGCTATCAAGTGGAGCACTGGTACGTTTTGGTATTTAGGAGACAACATATAGCATGACCAGGCCAAGGAGCACGATACCAACATGCATAACGCCGTAGAGGGACTCAAGAACACTATGATGTTCTGGTCTAAACTGCCCCTTTCACTGATGTGAAGAGTGGCACTGTTACAAATGGTTGCCCTTCCATGCCTCCTGCATGATTTTGTTAATGTCTCACATTGTATACCCAAAGCCTTCTTTAAGGATTTAGACACATTGTGCAGGGAATTCTTGTGACACAACAGTAGATGCAGGATAGCATTGGCTTTACTATAAAGGCCGTACAAGGAAGGGGGCATTGGAGTGCCCCATTTTGAACAGTATTATTTAGCTTAGCAGGGCAACTGCAGTTTGTGATAGGATAGCAGCGGATGAACCCACCCTAGATACTGTGTTACTCCAACCGACAGAGTAGCGCATCCTCCTGAAGGAAGTATTGTGGAATAAGCAACCACCTGCAGGGGACCACCCTTATTTAGTGACACTGGGCACTCCGTTGTGGGACAAGGCAATGGTACTACTTAAAACGAAGGACCCGTTTTCGGTGGAGATTCCCCTGGCTTTGCTAGTCCCAGAAGCAATCCAAGTGCACCGGGGTATCTGAACACACTGTGAACTGAAGGGAGTTACCACAATAGGGCACCTACTCGCAGGTGCTATCTTCACACATTCCAAGAGATAGTGGACAATGCGGGCCGACACCAAGGCCAATTTCTACTATACCGAACTATGAAGAATTGTGATCATACGCAGATGGCCTATGTATGGGGAATTGCTAGAAACACACTCCGTAATAGACAACCTGTATGACATTGCTGAAGGTACACAGACCATCTCTAGGCTGTACATATTGCTCCTTACGAGCGGACCTACACCCGAGATGACCATACAAGCTAGGTGGGAGGAAGACCTGGAGGCCCAGATCCAAGACACACAATCGGGGCACATATCACGATACCACAAGAAGGGATCCAGGAACGCGAGATTATGGCTGATCCAATTGTATGTAACGCACCAACCGTACTTGACTCCCCTTAAAATATCCACATTTCCAGGAGCAGTTGCACAAGGCTGCCCTAGATGTGCAGCCCGGATGCAGGCATGGTGCACATGTTGGGGGTTTAGTAGAATAAGTTGAAAGTTTCTTTTTTGTGTGGTTAGCGCAACCATTGTTTGAGGTAACGCTTGATTCTGTATGCTACTCTCCCTCTTATTCCTTTCATATTATGTGTATGCGTAACATTAAAACCAATAAAATCTATTTTAAAAAAATCTATAAGGGGTGTCCAGTGTGAGCCACAGTCCAAATGCAAATTTGCATTTATCAGTCCCTTGCCTTATCGTCCTTCTTCTTTGTCATCGATCGAGTCTGCACACGTTGAAATTCTTCTTCTTGTCTTGCTTGTGGATTGATTTTTGCGATGTGACTGCCTCACCGGTATGTAGCTTTATGTAATTCAGGTGGATCCATGCTCGTCTACCTTGGACTTTTACTGCTGAGGCAGTGATATTCTCTCCTATGTAAGGACCGTCAAACCTTGGCTCGTGTCACTTCCTAGTGAAGTTTCTGATCAGCACAATGTCACCAGCAAAAAGTCTAGGTGCTGATAATAGTTCTGAAAATCTGGTTGCTGAATGGGTTCCATCTGTGTTCTGAGACCGACCCCCTGACACTTGAGCTGATCTGAAATGACAGCGATACATGTCAAATATTCATTCAATACATTTTCTAAAATGTTTGTTGTACTCTGGGCATCACTTCTACTCCTGGATGGAGGAGTCAAAGGCATTCTCATTCGCCTTCCTGGCACTAAGTCGTGGGGTGTGAAGTGGTGTTCAGAACCAGGCAGATTCCTTAATGCATACAAGACCAAGGGCAGGAAATGTAGCCATCCCTTTTTCAGCATCAATTTGAGCATGGCAATCCTGTCTTATAAGGAGGCCGTTGAGTCACTCACATATTCTGTTCACTTGCGGATGATAAGCAGAAGAAAACGTGTGCTTAATGCTCAGTAACAGACTTATATGTTCAAATACTTCATTAACAAAATGTGGTCCATTATCGACCTCAGCACCACACTCTCCATCTTGGAAAGACTTCACATACTAAGAAATTTGCTGCACAAGTGGCATCAGGGTGTGTACACGGACCTGCTTCAATCCACCTAGAGAAGGGACACACCACCACTATCATATACCTGTATCCATTACATACTTGCAGCATATCAACATAATCAATATGGTTAAGCTGAAAAGGACCATTCGGTAAAGGAATTACTCCTCTAATCATTTGCAGTGTACGCCCAGCTGTAAACCTTTGACATACGATGCAGTTTCCTACACAATTTGCAACTTGCTCTAACAGATTTGGCACAAACCAGTCTTCTGGAATTGTTGCAGCAAGACTTTCCATAGTTAAATAGGCAGGGTAGTGCAGCTGTTCAAGCGCTGCCTTTAACAATGCTACTGGCATCAGTATCTTCCGAGTGTTATCCTGTCATCATAATGCTTCATTGGAGGATAAAGAACAACCCCTTTGTTTCCGTAATTCCTTCTCCTCCTGTGGTGCACTGCCTTGAATCTCCATTAATTGCATTCTTGGCAAATGATGAAATCCTTTTTTTACTACCATAATCATGACTACTTGCTGCTTAGCATCTGGAATATCAAAACTTAAAAGATCTGGTGAATAAGCAACCCTTTTTGGCTTCTGCATCTGCGGCTTAATTCTCACAAGAGATAAAGTCAGTTTTGCTTAGTGTGTGATGTGCATTCAACTATCGCTATGACTAGTGGGAGTTGTAGTGCCTTAATAAAACCTGTCCAATATGGATGCATGCTACACTGCAGTGCCGTCGGCTCTGAGGTAGCCCCTCCCTTTCCAACATGCTAGCCCTGCATGTACGGTTGACGTCACATAGGCAGAGTCACTGTACACTGTCACTTCCTGCCCTGTCTGATTTTCGAGCATGACAATAAGCTCTACCAATGCTGCCACTTGCACTTAAAAGTGAGACGGTAGTCTTGCACTTGCTACAACCTCAAATTCACCATTTTCTCTATGCCTCACTACAGCTGCGCCAGAATGTCTTTCTCCACTTGTTTGATCAATTTTCGAAGAACCATCAATAAAGAGAATCTCCCCTCTTCCAGTGTGTTCTCTTTTATGCACGGTATATTATAATAAAACTATATATAATTTGCGCATGCTCGCCCTCTGCCACTGGCTCAGCTACACATGTAGCAGGGTTCACTATTTTACATCTTACTATTTTAATCGCTGGGTTTGTGATCATCACTATGTATGCCCAAGCTCTCTGAGATTTCACTGTACCCTTGGGTTTTTCTAAAATGGCAAACAAAGCATGTTCCACAAAAAGCATCATAGAGCAGCCCATTGCAATATTTGGAGATTTCTCAAGAGTCCCCCTTGGTTGAACCCTCCTTGCCCATTCTGATTCTCATTCTGTGCGTTCTATAACCCACCTTGATTATTTTGAAATCCACCCTTCCGGAGTAACCCATGCCTCTTCCTCGTGGGACAAACCCATTGCCCCCTAGGTCCTTTCGGTGCTGATTATTCTCTCTCTTCCTAGTACATTTTCCAGAGCTCTAAAATAGCTAACCTTTTCTCCAATTTATTTCCTGTGTACGCAGCATGCAAGTATGTGGTCATATGTTGCAATACTGCTTTCTACAGTGATCCCCCTTGTGGCTGTGGCATGAACATCTTATATGCTGTGCCTTTCACCATTCTGCACTGTATTGTTTGAGCCTGGGCATGTGTTTCGGCAATGTCTTACATAAATGCATCAGAGGAGTAATTTCTCCCATTGTGACAAGTCTCATATGACTGTCAATACTTACCAGTGTTTACAAAAAATACTTTTATGAAAATATCAAATATGTGCGTGCTCCAGCAATCACTTCTCAAAACATTTTATCACTCCAATAATCTCTGTCTAGCTCTAGGTTGGTCCCAACAATCTCCCTATATAGATAACATGACTCTTTGACTTTTCTTTCAATTCACGTAAACATTTGTTGGTCTTCGACACCTTAATTTGACACAAATCCACAGACAAACAAGTCAACTCTTCATATAAACGTTAGTGATCACTCTTAATCTCTGCCCCTAATAATACCCTGATTACAGAGTCCAGATTGTCATTTTATGCAGACATGTCCTGCACATAGGCTTGATTACTCTGACTGGAGTGTAAGACAATCTCTTCTAAAACCAACGTGGGTTGGGTCACATGGGTTCTCTCTTTCTCTCATTACAAATAAAATCTCTGTTACTTTCCGATTACTTTCCCCATTACTTTCCTCATTACTTTCCCTGTTACTTTCCCTGTTACTTTCCAAATTCCACAATCCCATCCCCTTAGATTACCATTCCCCTTAATCCACTCACCATTCCATTGTTTAGCTCGAGGCCTTCGGTATCAACTCCCTTCTCCAATCGACCACTTTCACCTTCCGTCCGTGGAGCGCCTGTGGAAACCAGGTGGATTATGTCAAAGAGGGACCCTGCTCACCGTCTCGATTCTACTTGCAACTTTTCTATTCAGCCACTCTTCACAGGAAACCCCCACAATCTCCCGGCTAGATATCAAAGGATGTACAATCGTCAGAAGCACTGGAGTCTACACGTCGATGGGACTTATTTCCAACCATCCGACATGCTGCCAGGTGAAACCTTATGGTCCTTTTAATTGAGGTAACACATAGTACGATGGAGGGGATGCAGAATAATTCTTACACCAAATAACAAGATTGACTCAGGAAGTTGGCAAAATGTCTCTTCCGACTGTTTTATTTTCAATCGTCTAAAACACAGAGTTAAAACAGACATCAATGGACGTTCAATCATGCTCTCAATCATTTTGCATATAAAACACACTTAAGTACTAAAATTTCATCATACGTGACATCATACTACGTGTGAAACTAAGAAAACCTATTTGAGATTGGGGTTGGTTCAAGTAGAATATCTAAGTATACTTTCTATAAGGGATTGGATTGTGATTGGGTCTATACAGTCAGGTGGACAACTTATGCCCACCCCTAGTGCAAGTCATCCTCATCAGTTACTAGATACACGGTACACCATTGCCTCTCAAACTGTAAGGCACTTCGTTATATGACCTTCTATAATTGTCTGGCACGCTAGTGCCCTTCTGGAACATTCGGCTCACTAGCAGCACATAAGCTGGTACCCCAGGTGCTGGCGGGTGGACTTGACCATGTCTCCCCACCAAATTAGCCCAACATCTCTCATCACTCTAATGCCGTCTGCCATTCAGATTGTTGCTTAACTTGCCTTGCAAAGTATCAATGCTCCTGACAATAGAAGGGAGTGTAGGCACACTCTTTTTGTAGTTCAGGCCTGCACATCCACTCCTATTTGCATCCTCAGCTCACGTGACTGCAGACCATATTTCCGCCTGGTTTGCAGCATTTAATTGTCTTGAATTAATAAACTTGGCACGCATGGTGGTCTCTGCTTCCACCTTAACAATGGCTGATTCAGCTTCTCACGTCCACTGTATTTCAAGGATGGATAACCTTGGCTTGCTTCAGTCTTTAGCACCAGGCCAGACAGTCTTTCTTGGTCTTCCTTCGAGCTTCAGCTTATTTCTTTGCTGCAACACACACATAGCTGTTAATCCTTCTTTCTCAGTGGGTTTGAGATTAATACAATTGTGACACTGATGTCCAAAATTCTATATAATGGCGGCACCACCTGCAGTTTATTCACTACGTATAGCCAGCCTTATAATTACTTAGTCTACGTGCGTTTCTGCATCTGTACAGTCATAAAATGGCTTGCAATTTTCATTCCGCATATGAAAATCTTCTCGATTCTAAAATTCGCCATCAGATTATATAAGTTATATGCATTCTCTTCTTCAGCCACTCTTCTCATGCTTCTTGTGATGTCAGCAACCTCCCTTTCTCTTATCTTCATACATCTTCGGGGAACTCCTTCAGGAGACTGTCATCTCTTTGGGGATACATCATATAGGGTTTTCTCAATGGATACCTTGTCTCAAAGGTTCTTCGTGGTACAGGCACCATTACTGGTGTTGCACATGTCACAATTTCCGGATTACAGCATATAGGCAAAATGAGGCGGGACTTCCTGCAGGGGCATTCAGCTGCTACTCTACATATACATCAAATTGTCTCTGTCCATGCTCCACCATGTTATATACTATGCCCCACCCCTTATCTTTCCGTACCAAGGGCAGCTGTGTTTGCGGCACTGGGGCAGCCCCTCCCTTTGCAGTGCTAGCTACCACCATTCTTACTGTCTGGAACCAGTTCCTATTGCTCCCCAACTCTATCTACTTTTCTTTCTCCTTCTCTCTCTGTCTCTCCTCCACCTTCTCAGGCCCTGCTTCTCTGTCCTCGTCTGTGTCCTCAGGGTCCACGTTGGATCCCTCTTCCTCCTCCTCTGGATTCCTTTTATCTAATGTGAACATTATTTTTCCAGACGTCCAGCCACCCGGTGTTCCCGTTGCCCCTTTCTCCTCCTCCTTTTTCCAGAATGCCTTCTCTTTCTCATCCTCTGGTGCTTTGAACACTGTTTCTTACTGTCACTGCACACTTTTTTCTATGTCAGCTAAGTAGGTATTGTTTCTAACATCTGCTTTCCTTTCCTTACTTCTGTCTTGTCCCTACTCAGGGACACCCTTCAGGGGTTTGTCTACCCTGCTGCAGGCCTCAGCATAGGACACAGCCCATGGGAAGGTGGCTGTGCGGTGGGCAGCTCCGCAATGTCACTACCTTTCCCCATGTCTTTGCAGGTTCTTCCTTTTCTCTTCATAGAGCTTACATTGGCCTAAAATATGTTGCCTACTCTTCAATTTGGCTTCTTTGTATGTTTCCAATAAATAAGAAAACATTTTCTCTAGTATGTCACTATCGAGCGTTCCATCTCCTGGCCATTCTCGAAAGCACTGCCCAGCTGTGTCCTTCAACCACTGAAAGTGGAATTTTAATATTTTATTTTGATATTGGGGCAATTTGTTACACAGGTGATCCAAAGGTTTGTCCACAATCCCACTAAACCCCATGTTCTCCTGCCTGTTCACTCCAAGTAATTTACCACAGTTGAGAGTTCCTCCATCCTACCCTTTGTGCAATTTAGTTCCCTCCCAATTTATAAAAAGCCATTGACAATTACAAGTCTCAAAAATACTAATACAAAATTAAACATTACACACAACAAAGCATTCACAACGAACACTCCGATTTCTCACACACACATATCATACCACCCACTTACTTCCTACCCACTCCATCTCTTCTTAAATTCACACCCATAATCCAACATCAATCACACAAAACCAAACCACAATGGCCCTCAACACAGGCCCACACAATTAGTCTCTTCAAAAACATAATGACCCTCTCCACATGCCTTCACAATTCTATCTACCAGCTAATCTATTTTATTTTACAATCACCTGGCCCCTCCTCCTCGGGCCACCAAACTAATTAAAACATCCCCAAGCACTATTATTTACAGCAACACTCTTGTGCCAGCCCTTCCACCTCAGCCAACACATTATATACTTCAAGTGAAGACATCTTGGACTAAAACACAGACAACAGATTCTGAATTAGAAAGAAAATGTTATTAACTTAAAAAAAATTAGGATGGAAAAAGGTCTAGCTTGCCCTATACTATAATGGGATTTCCCTACCAAAATAAAACTAAGGAACGTCAGAGTCAATGAGTTCAACTTAGGAATATGTCCAAAACCTATACTTACCCTCACAACTAATCTATACAATGTTTAGGGATGTCAGCAACCTATAAAACAGTGTTCAAAACAAAGTTCGGAGCTCTAGCCATCTCCCAGCTTTCTTTCGCTCCCTTACAGTGGTGTAACAAAAAATGTGGGGGTCCCCCTGCGAGCCATGCTGAGGGTCCCCTCCAGCTCAGCAACCAAATCACGAGTTGTGCCACACTCTGGGCCTGCCTAGGTTGTCATGCTTGTGCAATACAAACAAACGTGCTGCTGAAGGGGTATGCCGCACAATACACTAAGAGAAATATATAAATATGTGTTTTAATGCACTATACAGCACACTTTCTGAGTAAAGTTGGCCAAAAAGCCACAATGTTTGCAATTGTTTTGTAGAGTAACACCAATCCAATACCTTCAAGTCACCAACAGTGCACAGGAACATTAATGCTTTGCTATTAAAACTGCCTTACCAGAATGAAAACGTGTCCAACTGGCTGCACAATGTAGACCAGTGTAGACATGTAATAACATTACAGTAAAGCCTGCCAGGCCACATTTAGACATACCTAGACTGGTAGCACCAAAATGCCAGTCAAAGCAATAACACTCATCAAGAAGAGCGCACACATTAAAGCCTGCGTCTCTGCGACCTCTAACAACACAGCCAAACTCTTTAAAATCTGCAAGGAACTGGTCAATTGTGTTGCGGTCTCTACCTCTCCTGTTCCCTCCAAGGCCCTCTGTATGGCTCTGGCCTCTCACTTCTCTGCTAAATCTCAGGACATCCTGTCCTCTATCTCCTCTTCCTCTCCCTCTTCCGCTCTCGGCCCCCTTTGGCCATCTCTACCTCTCCTCCTCCTATTTCCTCTTTCTCTCTGACAATACCTGACAAGGATTCTAGACAAGTCTGATCTATGCAAGCGTTGTCCATACAGGTGCTCCCCTGCTCCTCCAGAACCATCAAGGACAATATTGATACCCTCGCTCCAGCCTTGGCCGATTTCTGTAATCACTCTTTAGCCACTGGAATGTTCCCCTCTCCCCTTAAGCACTCCCTTGTGTACACACTCCTCAAGAAGCCGTCTGCTGATCCTACCTGCCCGGCAAACTATTACCCAATCTCCATAACCCCTTTCTTGGGCAAACTCTTGGAAAAGCTTGCCATCTCCCAGCTTACTCTCCACACTGAATCTGTTGGTTGTCTCCATGACCATCAGTCTGGCTTCAGAGCTGCCAGAGGCATGAGAACTGCTCTCCTGAACACCCATGAAGATCTGCTCTCTAACCTTGATTCCAGCATTCCTTCTGTCCTCATCCTCCTTCTTTCCTCTGCTTTTGACACGGTCAACCACGCCATCCTGATCAATCAACTCTGTGAGAACCTGGGCATCACGGATCAGGCCCTGGAGTGACTGACCTCCTTCCTCTTGGACCCCCCCTCCCAGGTCCAACCTGGTCCCATTCTCTCTGCCACCTCTCTCTACCTGTGTCGTTCCCCAGAACTCTATAATCTCACCCTGGTTTTATAACCTCTACTTGGCCCTTTGGCCCACCTGATCTCTACTTTCTCTTCTAACATTCAGTGTTATGAGGATGACTGAGCTTTCCTTCAGGCTCCCCTCACCCTCCTCTCCTCTCTCGCTCATTCCTGACTGTCTATCTGCGATTCCGGATTGGTGCACTTCCAACGATCTCTGGCTTAATGCCAGTAAGATGGATAGCCTTCTCATTGGGACCCCGGCACCTGCTTTCCCTCTCTCACTCTCGTCGTCCACCTTGGGCCCCCTTCATTCACCTTCTATTGTTATCTTATATTCCACTCTCTCTTTCTCTCCTCACATCTCGGTTGTTGTCAAGAAGTTCGACTACCAGCGGCTCCTCCTCAAAGGGACTCTTCCCTTTCTCACTTTCCACCAGAATCTCACTGTCTACAGAGCCCTGGTTCTCTCTAGAATGGACTAGTGCAACAGCCTCTGTCTCAATCTGTCTTCCTCTATGTCACACTCACTCTTGTACACACACCTGACAATATTGCCACACCTGCCCGTGCTCACCATGCCCAAAACTCTAGAATCACTATAGCTCGCCCCGCTCCCTCTGTATCATCTCATTTCCCCTTCACATCTCGGCACCAACGTGGGCCCCCTGATGACTCAGCTGCAACAGAACGCTTCTCCAGGTTGCGTCCTTTCTTGCATTGGCAGCTTCCTTGGTGCCTAGGTTATCTCCGAAACGCTACTATGCTTCCGCGTCGCGTGACCAGCGCTGTATACTCAAGTGACCTGGAAAACCAATCATGTGATGCGGCAGCATGTCATGTGACGGGAAGTAATGCCAGAACCGCGAGTATTTAAACGTGGCTTTCCGTGGACTCGTTGCTTCACAGCTTTTTTTGGCAAACGGTTTGGCGTTACGTGTTCCTTTGGATTTCTTGACTTTTCTGGATTTTTGACCTCGGCCTGTTTATTTGGACTTCGCTTGGATTATCTTGCTGGTTTTGTTACTTTGGATCATCATGTGCATCGAACTTGGACTGTTTATTGGACTGCAAAACGGATTTCCCTTTTTGCATCTGGCCTTCCTTGGAACTTCTTGCTTCAAGCTTCACAGTATCAAATCACGTTCTTGTCATCAGGTGGTGCTCACACCATTTTTGGGACTACTGTTTATCTGCTCACGTGAGTCCCGGAACCCTACCTCATAGGTTCATTACCTTTCTCCTGATCACTCTGGTAAGACCTTTTTCACATTATTTGGTACTGTCATTTACTGTCATTTGCTTGGTACTTAATCAGTATTTTCTTGCAGCGGATTGGGGTCCCAGAGGTTTGCGGTTCCGGAGTTGAACATCTCCACCTGTGGCCTCAACGGTCGCACAGGGAGTGACTTTGAGTTCTCTCTGTGTGGCATTTGGGGACAGAGGACTCTTCTGCCTACACGACATTCAAGTCTCAACAGACTGTGAAGCCTTATTGTCGTAGAGGCAATGGAGGGGAACGCTGAAGATCCCATGTCCGCTATAGTCCAAGCCATCACAGTACTACGGGCAGACATGGCTGCCGCTAATACTGTCATCCACCAGCGGCTTGACCATATGCAAAGTATTAGACACCCATTGCCTCCAGACACGGAATTTGGAGATACACCCTCTGTCTCCCAACCCACGCCACCTCCAGCCCCAGTGCCTCAAAATCCTGTTCCTGTTGTATTACCTATCCCCGTTCCCTTTAACCACTCCTGAAAGATACCATGGAGATCCCAGGAAATTTAGAACCTTTCTAAATCAGTGCAAGTTGCATTTTTTGTGTCGACCCCTTGACTTTCCAGATTCCACTACCAAGGCAGCATTCGTCCTTTCTCATCTAGCAGGTACTGCTGCTGCATGGGCCAATCCTCTTTTGGAAAGTGGTAGCCCCACCCTCTATGATTTTGACCTTCTTGTTACGGAAATGTCCAGGGTCTTCGACACCAGACATAAAGTTCAGTCGAGAGACTTGGAGCTCCTGAATTTGAATCAGGGTAAGGGTTCCCTTATTGAGTATATAACTCGCTTTAACCAACTGTCCGCAGAAACATCCTGGCCCGAAAGGCGGTGGTATTCTATAGAGGTCTCAGTAATCCCATGAAAGACGCCTTGTCAGTGGTTCCTTCATTACCTACTGCATTCCATGATTTGGTTGACCTCGCCCTCCAGGTAGATGCACGAAGATCTGAAAGAAGAGCAGAGGCTGGGTTCTCTCACTCAGTCAACCTCCCTACATCACATTCTGCATCTGACACCTCATCAGAACCCATGCAAATAGGGGGAATTAGAAGCCCGATTTCCCCTCTAGAAAGAGAACGTAGGAGGGTGGATAATGCTTGTTATTATTGTCGTCTAGTTGGTCATTTTGTAAAGGAGTGCCCACGCCGTCCAAAGACCAAAAATCAAGGTTTTCGGACAGCTCGATCTTAGAACCGGGGACGGGATCGAGCTACTCTCACCATAACCCGAACCCGATTCCTGCATTTGGCCGTATTAGGCCTGTACAAGTACAGGCTACACTTCACCCCACATCTACTATCACACATCCTGTCAACATTATAATAGACTCAGGGGCAACGGGTAACTACATTGACATTGCCTTGGCTAACTCTTTAAATCTACCTCTTGTGACCAAGACTAGACCAGAACCCGTACAGGCAGTGGATGGTACCTCTCTAGCGTCTGGCCCGATTAAACAACAAACGGCACCCATGTTAATGACAATCCAATCCACACACAAAGAAACTATAAGTTTTGACCTCATTGCCATGCCCGAGTTTGGTCTCATATTGGGAATTCCTTGGCTCCAAGAACATAACCCACTCATTGACTGGAAGTTAGGATTTGGTTCATTTCGAATCAGAAATTTGTCAAACTTTCTGCCTACCCACAGACACAAGCAGTGACAACCCGGCTCATGCAATTGCTCAGTTAACCGTGTCCGACTCGCAAGAGACATCCTCATAACACATAGTGGGGTTAGTAGCCACGAGCATTCCCCCCGAATACCAAGATTTCACAAATGTGTTTGATCGTGGTTCTTCTGAGGTCCTACCACCACATCGCCCATACGACTGCCCCATCGATCTACTCCCTGACACCACGATACCTACAGGACGGATCTATTCCCTCTCACCGTCAGAGGAATTAGCTCTAAAAGACTATATCCAAAAGGCCCTGAAATTGGGACACATACGACCTTCCATCTCACCTGCAGCGAGTCCCATATTCTTTGTCCCCATAAAAGAGCGTGATTTACGCCCATGTGTGGATTACCGACAACTTAATGCTATTACAAGAAAGAACCGGTATCCCATTCACCTCATTACACCCTTACTTGACCACCTTGCACATGCTACTATTTTCACCAAGTTGGATCTACGTGGGGCCTACAATTTCGTCCGCGTCCATTCAGGCGATGAGTGGAAGACCGCTTTGTGTACCCGGTATGGCTTATTTGAGTATGCAGTCATGCCGTTCGGTCTGTGCAATGTCCCTGCCACGTTCCAAAGGTTCATGAATGACATCCTAAGCGATATCTTGGACGTGTTCGTGGTGGCATATCTTGATGACATTCTAATCTTTTCTCAGTCCCCAGATGAGCATGTACGCCATGTCCGTGAAGTACTTTCATGATTACAGAAACATTCTTTGTACGCCAAACCAGAGAAATGCCAATTTCATGTCAGCAGTGTGGATTTTCTTGGGTTCTGCATCACCCCTGCAGGCTTGTCCATGGATCACTCTAAGGTGAAAGCTGTTTTAGACTGGCCCGTCCCTGCGAATTTAAAGGCACTACAAGCATTCTTGGGATTCGCAAATTTCTATAGACGTTTCATCTCGGGCTTCTCGTCCATTGTGTCTCCTCTCACTGCCCTGACCAGCCCTCATACACCCTTTTTGTGGACAGATACACACCAAAACGCATTCAAAACATTGAAGACTCCGTTTACTACGGCTCCGGTTCTTCAGCATCCTGATCCAGATCTCCCTTTTATTGTTGAGGCAGATGCCTCTTCTTTTGCTTTAGGTGCAGTCCTGTCACAGACTTGTCGCTCCTCAGGCCGCTTGCAGCTGGTCGCTTTCCACTCCCGCAAGTTCACCATCCCTGAAACACATTATACCGTGACCGAAAAGGAACTACTGGTGGTCATGGATGCTTTTCGTGTTTGGCGGCATCATCTCTTGGGTGCCAAGCATCAGGTCACGGTCTTCACAGATCACCATAATCTGCAGGATCTAGCTTCCTTAAAATGTCTCAATAGTAGACAAGTGAGGTGGCATCTATTCTTTGTGGCATTTGACTTCCAGATACGTCATCGCTCTGGGTCAGCTCATGGAAAGGCCGATGCCCTGTCACGTTCTCCTGAGGGAATTTCTTTGCCTGTGTACCCTGACACGCTATTAGATCACACCAAGGTAGTTTGTCTGTGCACACCATCAATGCCCTTGTTGGATGCAGTAAGGAATTGGCTATCGCTTCATCCTAATGAGTTGTCAGAATGGAATCCGGTCATTCATGATGGCCTTCCCTTTGTCTTGAATCGATTGTTTCTGCCCACTGAAGACACTCGGAATATGGCTCTTGAGTGGTCACATGACGCCCCTGTGAACGGTCACCCAGGTCAACAACGCACGTTAGCCCTCTTGCAGCGTTGGTGCTGGTGGCTGGGCATGAAAAGGGACGTGGACTCCTAGGTCAACACGTGCTCCATATTTACTCAATGTAAGCCCCGTAGGGGACGTCCTTTGGGTTTGTTGCTTCTTCTACCGGTACCCCCTAAGCCTTGGCATACCTTGTCCATGGACTTTATTACAGATCTCCCACGAGTGCAAGGTTTTGATACCATATGGGTGGTAGTAGACTCCTTTTCCAAGATGGCACGGTTCATCCCCTGTAAAGGTATTCCTTCTGCCCCTACCATGGCCAAAATGTTCTTTGACTCTGTGTTTTGCCTATTTGGTCTACCTTCTGTCTTGGTGTCGGACAGGGGTTCTCAGTTTACCTCACGCTTCTGGCGAGCCTTGACCAAGCTGTTGGGTATCGATGTCCGGTATTCCTCTGCCTATCATCCAGAGACTGACGGTCAGACCGAAAGGGTCAATCAGACTTTGGAACAGTACCTACGGTGGCATTTTGGACTCTCGTATCTGCCGGGGACGCTTGCAATACCTGGTGGATTGAGTTGGATATGGTCCGGAGGAGCGCTCTTTGATGTCCATGCTCCTCGCTTGGTGGCTCGCTTTCACAGGGATCATCCTTCCTGCCCACGAGGTTGTGGGCCTTTGGGGGGGGGCTCTGTCACACATACTCTTGTACACACACCTGACAATACTGCCACTCCTGCCCGTGCTCACCATGCCCAAAACTCTAGAATCACTATAGCTTGCACCGCTCCCTCTGTACAATCTCATTTCCCCTTCACATCTCAGCACTCACGTGGGCCCCATGATGACTCACCCCAACAGAACGCTCTCCAGGTTGCGTCCTTTCTTGCATTGGCAGCTTCCTTGGCGCCTAGGTTATCGGCGAAACACTACTATGCTTCCGCGTCGCGTGACCAGTGCTGTATACTCACGTGACCCGGAAAACCAATCACATGATGCGGCAGCACGTCATGTGACAGGAAGTAATGCCAGAACCGCGAGTATTTAAACGCGGCTTTCCGTGGACTTGTTGCTTCACAGCTATTCTTTGCAACCTGTTTGGCGTTACATGTTCCTTGGGATTTCTTGACTTTTCTGGATTTTTGACCTCGGCCTGTTTACTTGGACTTCACTTGGATTATCTTGCTGGCTTTGTTACTTTGGATCATCTTGTGCATCGAACTTGGACTGTTTATTGGACTGCAAAACGGATTTCCCTTTTTGCATCTGGCCTTCCTAAGAACTTCTTGCTTCAAGCTTCACAGTATCAAATCATGTTCTTGTCATCAGGTGGTGCTCACGCCATTTTTGGGACTACTCTCTATCTGCCCACGTGAGTCCCGGACCCCTACCTCATAGGTTCATTACCTTTCTGCTGATCCCTCTGGTAAGACCTTTTTCACATTATTTGGTACTGTCATTTACTGTCATTTGCTTGGTACTAAATCAGTATTTCCTTGCAGCGGATTGGGGTCCCAGAGGTTCACGGTTCCGGAGTTGACCATCTCCACCTGTGGCCTCAACGGTCACACAGGGAGTGACTTTGACTTCTCTCTGTGTGGCATTTCGGGACAGAGGACTCTTCAGCCTACACGACATTCAAGTCTCAACACTCTACTCTCGGTCATTTGCAATTAATCCAGAATAGGACTGCAAGACTATCCTTGGCCTCAAGCCCAGGGATCGTATCTCTCCAGCCCTGAAATCTCTCCACTGGCTCCGGTGGCTGCAAGGATCAAGTTCAAGACTCTTTGCATTGTCCACAAGGCTTTCTGGAGCCGGGGCCTGTACTGCATCCAATGTTCTCTTCAAAAACACCTTCCTTCTCAAGCACTTTGCTCAGCTACCTCCAACTCTCTAAGAGTTAGACGCTTCTTCAGGTAGAGAGTGGGGGGTAGATCCCTCTGATCTGCTGGTGCCTCCCTCTTGAATGCCCTCCCTCCCCCTTCAAACTTGAGATGGACCATCTGAAGTTTTGAAAGCAGCTCAAAACTTTTTCTCCTCTGCTTTCTCTCTCTCCCTCCACTGCTGACCTACCTGTCTGCTGTACTGACCGGTTGCTTGGATACCCTTAGAGTCTCTCTGAGTCCAGGGTCTTACTTGATCAGTCACCCTTGCACTGTATCCGTGGCTACCAAGCACTTTGGGGCTGTAACTGTAACCCTGAAGCCCATTGTTCTCCTTGCACTTTCCATAGTCACGTTGCCCTGGCTGCACTTACTCAGAGCATTGCAGCCCTGTTTTCCCCTCCGCTCTCCCTTGCACTTCCCCCCTCCCTTTTCTCTTGCACTTCTCATACTTGCAATGACACAAGGCCTAGTGAGATTGTTTGTCTTGTCCTCTCTCTATCTTCCCTCCCTTGTCTCGGATAGAAATACTTGTGTACAGGCGCGTTATAAATGACTTATATCATATCATTTTATCACAGATGCCCAGACAAATATACAATGCCGCAGTAAGAAATGGCTAGACTGGCAGCACCCAAATGCCAATCTAGCCAGGTAATTACGCTTAGCAGGACTGCTTTATCAGACATTCCCAGTTAAAAGAAAGTCACACCAAACTGAGGAATGACTAGACTGGCTGCACTAAAATGCCTCTCTAGCCACTAATACCACATATCATGCCTATTTAGCCTGGATATGGGCTACCACTATGATTTATTGGACAATCCTTCCCCCCCACACATCCCCTCTCCCACCCCCCCCTACTCCAACCTCCAAAATCAGCTCCTTGGCCAAGAATTACCTCCACATCCCTCTTCCTTTTCCCAGAGCTTACGTATGAGGCTCCTTGCCGCAGAGGTAAGTACTGGGATGAGGAAGAGTGGGACTAGGAGTAATGAAGATTACAGGTAGCTAAGTCAGGCATTACTTCCATGTACCTCTACCTCACCCCAGTACTTGTGTATGAGGTGCAGTGCCTCATACACAAGTATTGCCTCATACATAAGTACTGGGACGAGGAAGAATAGGGCTAGGAGTAATCAAGGCATTAAACACAAGTGGTGGAGCAACACCATTGAGATGAATGGGCTTCAGCACCCCCCCCCCTGAAATTTTGGGCTATGTTGAATCGATCTGAATGACCTTTAGAGCAGTTGCCCGACAGAACAGGACACAGAAGTTAAACGGCACCTTGGTTTTGCTGTTAATAAGGGCCCAGTAATTACCAATGTAAAGCATTTCACAGTTAGTACCCACATTCAAATGCCAAACTTTTTAGGCTATTGAAATCGCGTTGTGGGACTAGTACTTGCATGACAGGGGAGTGATTGGAAGGGTAGAGAGGGAGTAGGAGACTTAAAGGCGAGAGTTAACTGCTTGTAAAATTGAAGCTGTACTAGAATAGTCTCATTAAAATGCGTAAAGAAGTTCGATGCCCCCACACAAATAAGTTTGCCCCTCCCCACCACCCGTGAAGGAAATGCCTCTCCCAACATTTGAAGGGTTAGCCCCCATAAATTGTAGGTTTTGTTTTGCCCTTGTACACAAGCACACACACCATTCACCATATACACACCCAGTCATCCATACATTTAAGTGTGCACTCTTTCACCATACAGGCAGTCACCCATGCATTTAAGTGTGCACCCTTTCACCATACAGGCACACACCCAGGCACCCACCCATACATTTAAGGGTGTGCCCTTTCACCATACACTCACACAGGCAGCCACCTATACATTAAAGTGTACACCCTTTCACCATACAGGCACACCCAGGCTGCCACCCATACATTAAAGTGTGCATCCTTTCACCGTACACGCACACATGCAGACCCAGCGACCCATACATTTGTGTGCACCCTTTCACCATACACTCACACAGGTAGCCACCTATACATTTAAGTGTGCACCTTTTCACCATACACTCACACACGAACACCTCATGGGGTTGAGGGGAGGCGTATTACTTCAAAAAGAAATTGGAGCTCATTAAGGCTCTGGCGGTAACCGTGCCAGTGCTACAGGCAGGTTGCCGCCAGACACGTAAAAAATTACTGGCGCCTGACTTCCTTGTGCCACCAGGCTATTCCAAGTCCGGCATGCGGGAAGTCAGGCGCTGGTAATTTTAGTAATCCCCATTCCTGTGGAGTCCCATTGGACTCCATGGGAATGGGGACACGGAAGCACCGGCACCAATGTTAACCTCAGGTTCCCTTCCCCAAGATTCACCTTCAATGTCATAATAGTTTTTTTCAGTTTTCTTACAGGTCTGCGCCACACTTAAGTCCTTTGTATATTACTGGTATTTGTACAAAAATATCTTAACTGAGAATTGCAGTTCATTCAGCGTTCCAAGTATATTTTATTATTTACAAATTCTCCTGCTCCTGCTCTGTTGTTTAATATGCTTTTCTTTGGTTCATTGTTAAGGGTCATCTCCAAAGTTCCATTCACCCTGGAGTTCAAAATATATTAGATCACTTGTATGGTTACATTTCTGTTCACTTTAAAGTAAAATGTGTTTTGGTTTTCATTTAAATGCAAGGTTTTGTTCACTTGTCAGTTCGGCATAAATTAATTTTACTTGTATTAAACTTTCATTCACTTCTGAGCTCAGCAAATTGTGGTCTTGATTGCATTTTAAAGCTCCATTCATGTGTAACCTTCATAGGTAACAGTTCTGTTTATTTATTACATTTGCCTTCGAATCAGAATTCAATAAACGTAAAGACATGTTGTTAAGATTTTCATTCAGATCGGAATTCAATAATCGTTAAAGGTTTCATTCAGTTCCCCTCGTTGTTTCACGTCTTTGTAGATTACCTTTTATAACGTGCCCAGCACTCAGAGACTTTCAAAAACGTTCTTTCTTATGCATGAGACCACTTTGCTACAAAGTATTCTCAATTGTTCAATAGTTAATAAGGATTGAGACTAGAGACCTTAAAACACATGTTTTATCATCCACGCAAACACTCTGATACAAAGTAATCCTCAGAGCAAGTTCAAACACTTGCATACCGGGCTTCCTTTTCATAGAAACTCACTGGTTGCTTCTTTGGGTTTTCCCCAGCACAGATATATCAGCCTTCTGTTCTCCATCTCAGAACTCCACCTCATGCTCCTCAACGACTCCTGTGTCAGCTGGAGAATGAACACTTCGAACACCAGAAAAAGGGACAGCCACCCTGCACAGCTCCCTTTCCAGAGTTTGTTTGGCTCCACGGAGCCCCAGATCCCGGGTCTGCACTTCCATGAACCATCGCCGTGTTTTACACATACAGCTCCCTGCTGCTTCTTGTCCCCTCTCTGCTTCTGCTTCAGCATACCTGACTTTGCCTCTCTTGAAACCATTTGATTGGGCCTCCTTTTATCCACCTGCAGCCCTTTAATGTGCATCTGCCCGACCACCATTAAGTAGACATACATGACCTCTACAACTCTCAGCAGGCATCTTTCTCGTCCGAATACCAGAGTGGTAAAAGCACCTAGTCTTCATTATTCCTGGTTGCCTCTTCTTTGTCCCAGTACTGTCATGATCATATATGAGGAAGTCAGAGGAGTTGACTCACAATAACCCATAAAGGCAGGGGAAGGGTTGGTTTGGTTGTTAGTAGGAAAAGAAGGCTATCATGCATCGCTTGTATTCTCTTCTTCCCTTTTAGGGCCCTTAGGACCACCAGCCTGTGTTCTGTACTGTATTTATTTATTTATTTGACATTCTGTTTTTTGCATTTTCACGCCATTGAGTTCCATTGTAGTGTACTTTTTGGTGGTTGCATAGTTTCTCCCCTTACATTAGGACCTTGCAAGTTTATAGTGTTCTTGTTATGTCGTGTACCACCTGCTCCAGCTCTTTTGTGTGTGAACCCCCATGTGTGCCTGTCTCGTGTTTGCCCCTAGCGTGTGACCCCCCTGCATGCTTGGGCTGCCCTGCCCCCCTTACTCTCCGCCCAGACCTCTATGGTGCTCTCTGTCTCACCTATCTTCTCTAACCACCACTCTATTGACTATCCTATCCCTCTCACTAGTCTGGTAGGAAGAAGCTCAAAAGGAACATCCTGGTCTTCAATCCAGGCCTCCCTGTTGCTGATAGCTACACCAGTGCTTCCTCCAGGCAGACCCTAACCAACATCCCTGTTCGGGCCTATGGACTCCTCATATGGTCTCTTTTCTCTCTCCTTTTTCCTCCTCTCTGATTAATGGTGGCACCCGGTGCGAGGCCCTCCTGGACCCTTTCCACTCCTCCAAGACCATCATTAATGTCTACTTAAATGGTACTATCTTGGGCCAGGGACCTCAGGCCAATCTCCTCCTTTTTGATACACGCTTCCTGTGTCTTATCAACTTCCTTTCTTCTCCTGCTACTCCTATCTACCCCTCTCTGGCTCCTCGGCAGCCTCCTTCCTCTGCCACCTCTCTGGCACCCACCATTGCTTCTTTGGTTGCTCTCCCACCTCCTTTCTCTGCCACCTCTCTGGCATCCTCAGCTGCTTCTCTGCCCGCTTTGCCTTCTTCTCCTTCTGTCACCTCTCTGGCATTCTCTCCTTCCCCTCTGGCTACCCTGCCATCTCTTCCTTCCTCCTCTGCCCATTCTCTGGCAGCTCTAACACTTCCGTAGGGAGTATCTCATGCCTGTATCCCTCCACGTAAGTCTTGCAAAGGTTGCAATCTGTTGCACGTCGCCACTCTAACTCTTGCTCTGATGTCAAACACTCCTCAGACATCTGCTACTTTATTTGGATGTTCTCAGTCTCACAGAGACTTAGTTCATGGCCAGCTCTGTCACAAGTTTTGACATGCTCCTCCCTGATGGCTACAAGATCCTCTCCGAACCCTGAACCAAACGTCCTGGTGAGAGTGTAGCTCTGATTTTCTCATAGTGGATCCCTGCTTCTGTCATTCCCACACAAGCCTACTCCTCCTTTGAATGCCTGGTCTGCAGGGTCTCTATCTCTCCTGGACTCTTTCTCACTGTGGCCACCATCTACAGGCCGACTGGCCAGGTCGACCTCTTCCTCTCTGAGTGGGCTGACCTCTCCTCCTCCCTGCTTGCCTCCACCTCTCAACTTCTCTTCCTCGGAGACCTTAACATCCACTTGGAGGCTGCTAGCCCCTCTTCAGGGCACTTTCGCAACTTCTGCCACTCTCTCTCTCACTCTATTCTACACTCTGGCCCGACTCACTCTGCATGGGACATCCTGGACATTCTGATTTTTTCAGACCTCCCCCTATCCAACCCTATCACCACTCCTCTCTCTTGGACTGACCACTTTCTTCTTTCCTCTGACCTTTCGCTCTCTACCCCTTAGGTTAAGCTGCCAGCACTGCCACTCACCTCCTCGGTCTTCCAGCCCATGAAGCATGTGTTAGTGGAGGCTTTTGCTGCTACTTTCTCTCCTCCTCACACATCTTTGGCTGACTCAAACTCTGCCACAGCCCTTCCCAACCTTCATTTCTCTATCTATAACGCTCTTGATGTCATAGCCCCTGTCATCAGGATCCGTTTCAAGCATGCATCCAAGTGCAACTCTTTGTATGATTCCATCCTCGCCACCCTTAAGCATGAGTGTAAGGTTGCTGAGAGGAAGCAGGGAGCATCAAGCGCATCCTCTGACAAACTTGCCTGCCGCCTGCTCCAAAGGCAATACAGACTCTCGGTCCTCTTGAAGAGACCCTACATCCAAGCATGCATCTCTGCGGTCTCAAACAACTCTGCCGAACTTATCAAAATCTGCATGGAAGTGGCCAATCCTGCTGCAGTCTCTACCATTCCTATTCCCTCCCAGGCCCTTTGCACGGCTCTGGCATCTCATTTCAACACTAAAACGTAGGACATCCTGTCCATTCTTTCTTCCTCTACATCCTCTTCCTCTCCCACTACCACTCCAGTCCCCTCTTCGGCCGTCTCCCCCTTTCCTTTCTCCTCCTTTCCCCTGCTCACTCCAAATGATGATTCTAGACAAGTCTGATCTTTTAAACTCTCATTAAAGCACGTGCTCTCCTGCTTTTCCAGAAACATCAAAGACCACATCGACACAGCATTGGCTGATTAGTGTAAAAAGAAAGGAACAGATTTTCATTCAACTGTTTGTGCTCAGCGACCTAACAATCCAAAACTCCTGTTGGTCAAGTTATTGCTTCTCTGTAAGAGTATAACGGTAAAAGCCCAAAGCCGCTTATACTGGTAACCACGAAGATACTCTTATTAAAGACAAGCCCCAAAAAAGAATTGTAATCATCACTTGTGATATATTTTCCATACAGTGTGCCCTTTTGGATGAAACATGTTTAGGCCTTAGACATTTCTCAAATCAGGGCATATTCAATAGTTCTATAATGTACATTTGCTTGTGCATAAACAAATATTTCACAATGAACAGTATACATCCACCATTAAATAAAGCGTATCAGACAATAACATGAAATGATTTGACAAATAACATTACCAATGAGGCGGATTCGGGTAGAGGGGGTGAGAGTAGTTTCATCATGACAGAAAGTAAAAGAATGAAAAAAAACAAAAACAAAAATGAGAGATGAACAAGAACTAAAATTAGTATTTGGTTTAACCGACGTTCAATACAAAATATATTTATTATCACTTTTACGATATGTTTAACAGTAAGGTTAAGTAGTATATATCCTTTGTGCCTGATTTAGATATGCTGTATGATATGTTGTATGATTCCAATGGTTTCATCTGCCCGTGTACAGTACAAAAAGAAATTATTTGCATACCCTTAGTTGTGCTATATTGTTCCATCTGTTACTAAGATACCATACACAGGGATCTATACAGGTATTAGGTGGCTGCGGTATATATTTAGGAGATCCTGTTTACTATGCCTTTATGTCTATGCTGTTTCAATAGATGATTGACAATGAATAAAAAGATATAGGGCCTCATTACGACCCTGGCGGAGTGGGTTTACGCCAGCGTTATTCGCGGCGGACCCGTCCGCCCTACTACGAGATTCCGTAGCGCCATGGAGCGTTTTCCGCCTGGTTTTTCCGGGCGGAGAAATCCATGGCGCTACGGGACCTTGTCGTTAATTACGCCACCGTATTTTGAGGTGGCGTAATTAACGCCTTCCCCACTCCCATTATACCCTATGGGGCAAAAATGGGAATGGGGAAGGGTAAAAGGGGGATGGGGATTTACCGCCCCGCCAAGGTCGGAATGGGGCGGAAAATCCGCCAACCCCCATGGCGCTATCGGCAGCTTTCCGCCGTGCTCCAAGGTGCATTTTGCACCGCGATTTCCGCAAGGGTCGTAATGAGGGCCATAGTGACTTACCATTCGTTATATTCAGTTTAGTTTCATATTGATGGGATAAATCCCTCTAAGTGCCAAAACGTATTCCTTTAAAAAATATTACTCTCTGAATAGGTTGCTTTACATTCCTAACGGTATATATGCAAATGTTAAACTAGATTATGCCTAAATGGCTTTGGTGCTCCGTATATTACTGTACAGGTCCTGTTTCAGTGTATAAAGCTAAGGACTGTGTCTACTCACGTTGATTCAGTGCCATCGGGCATTCTAAGACTGTGTCAACTGGTTGGCCTGTGCTCCCGTAACAATAGAATTCTTGCTAATTCATTAATACTTCCACAAAAGTGAACGATTGCTTGGATCGTTTTGCGTGAGCGTGTATAGCTGGTGTCTGAGATGCGGCTTGTCATTGCCCGTTGGCTACAGACTCAACAGAGTTTACTTTCCACTATTCTAAAAACCTATTATGGGTTGTTCAGAGTTAATCACAGTCGGATCAGATTCTAAGTTCACGCTGCGGCTCTCCTGGAGTTCGTGAGACGCCGTCACTATTAATACATAGGGCCTCATTACACGGATGGCGGAGAACCATGGCGCTATTAGCGCCATGTTTCATGCCGGTAAAATACCAGCACCGCCTTGGCGGAAAGGGGAATTACCACCCCATTCCAAGGTTGGCAGGGGGGTAATTCTCCCTTCTACCATTGCCCTTCCCCATTCCCATTTTTGCCCCATAGGGCATAATGGGAATGGGGAAGGCGCTAATTATGGTACCGGTACCGTAATTAGCTCCCTGGGTCCCTTTGCGGGTTGGTTTTTAACGCCTGCAAAAAGCAGGCGTTAAATCCCCCAACCCGCAAAGGGACCTTGTAGTAAGGCGGTAAGGATTTACCGGTACCGGTATTTTACCGGTACCGGTAAATCCTTACCGCCATCCGTGTAATGAGGCCCATAGTTGTGATGCATTGCTACGGCAACCACACTCACTGGACCGTTCTCTATTGCTACTACTGGTGCAGGGCGCCATCTTTTGGGGTCGAGAACGTATATATGTGTTAAAAGAGTGTGTAACTGCCCAAAGTGTAGTATTTAATACGATCACCTCGGCAGTGTGTTAATTACATTTGGCCTCATTACGACCCAGGCGTTAAGGGTTAACGCCGTCGTTAACCCTTAACGCCTATTCTGATTTTAACGGCTGCTCTGAGCAGCCGTTAAAATCCATGGCGCTAACCTGCCATGATGCTAATTACGCCACCGTAATTTACGGTGGCGTAATTAGCGCCTTCCCCACTCCCATTATGCCCTATGGGGCAAAAATGGGAATGGGGAAGGGAAAATGGGAAATGGGGATTTACCGCCCCACTCACCTTGGAATGGGGCGGTAAATCCGCCATCCACCATGGTGTAAACGTAGTTTACACCATGGTGGTAAAGTTGGCGCAATTAGCGCCTGGGTCGTGATGACCCCCATTATGTCCCGTGTTTGGAATGCGGGATACTGGGCAACAAGTCAAAACGAATTTGAAAATAATTTAAAAAAAAGAAGAATACTGAAGTCCCTGATTCATGAATTGTGGTGCTAGCTGTAAGCGAGGCAATGGTAGTGTCTTAAAAGTGAAGCGGTTATTAACAATTCTGAGCAAATGTAAAGAGGTTAATTAACAATTATAATGGAATCTGTGAGGTTTTGTTCGGTCCTCAAAATGACAGAGGCACATACCACGCGGGAGCCGTTGTAGAGATGACCTGCTTTATTAACTGCCAGACATGAACTGCTGAAACCCCTCAAGCCCCTCCGACCCCCAACGTCACTTCCCGTGTGGCGGGAAGAAGGACCGCAACGGTGGTCCGCCCACCTAACGAGGTGGACAGGTGGTATGCCCATAGGAACAGCATGACAGAATCTAACATTGCAATGTACTATCTAATATTAGGGTTAGGAATTGTAGAAGAGCCGCTTAAATACCACAAGGGTGGTAGTGGCAGTTTCCATTCTGTTAAACAGAAATATTAACCAATGATATATCAAGACAGTGCAGTCGTCTACCATACACTATTGCTCTACTTCTAAATTAGATAATCGTATGCCTATTACTTGTTTGCCAGCAGCATTAACAAAGACATGCTGTTGGCCCATATATGAATCAATAGTGGGATTTAACCTACGGCCCTCAGTGCCAATGTTATGATTTTTTTATTATAGTATATTACTAAGCAGCATTCTCTGATTAGGTACATGAGTTTTTTCATTATAAAAAGTGGACCATCTCATTGTCTGTGTTCAGACCCATCACAGTTGTGTTAAATTTACTTATCAGTCTTGCTTCTGGCTGCCTCCGGCTTTGTTCTCTATCGCCACCTCTCCTGCCGAGTGTTATCTTTTGTAAACCGATAAATCTTATGTCAGTTTTCTTATCCAATTGATGCTCTTTTTGCCAGTGTTGGGCTAGCGGAATTTGTGGGTCTTGTTTTCCAATTTTAGAGAGTTGTTCTCTAATCTGTGTTCTAACTTCTCTGATTGTATACCGATATACAACTTTTTACATTTGCAAATGATCCCATAGATATTTGGACCGGCTGTTAATTGTGTTCTTGATGTTGTATTCTTTGCCAAACATGTCCAAGAAGGTGCTTGTTTTTTTATGTACGTATTTGCACATGGTGCAAGAGCCGCATTTTCTAAATCCGTCTCGAGATGATTGCAGCCAAATCTTAGCTGATGTATATGATTCTTGAGGCAATAATGAAGGGCTCAGTTTGTTTTTTATTGTATTTTCTTGTCTGTAGATGATCCATGGTTTCCCTTCTACATATTTTTGAATATGTTCATCTAATCTTAGTAAATACCAATGCTTTTTCAAAATATTCTTTATAACATAGAAGTCACTACTATATTTCATGACAAATCCAATTTTGTCATCAGATTTATCTTTTTGTTCCCTTTTTTCTCGAGTGTTTCATCTTGTGATTTGCTTTTTGATATCAAAAAGGGCACACTGTTTGGAAAATAAATCACAACAAGTGATGATTACAATTCTTTTTTGGTGCTAGGCTGAGTAATGCAATGACTCTTTTGCCACTGGAACCTTCCCCTCCCCTTAAGCACTCCCTTGTGCACCCTCTTCTTAAAAAGCCCTCTGCCGATGCTTCCTCTCCGGCAAATTATTGCACAATCCTCATCACTCCTTTTCTGGGAAATCTGTTGGGTGTCTCCACAACCACCAGTCCGGCTTCAGAGCAGCTAGAAGTATGGACACTGCTCTCCTGAACACCTGTGAAGACTTGCTCTCCAATCTTGACTCTAACCTTCCTTCTGTCCTCATTCTCCTTGATCTGTACTCTGCGTTCAACATAGTCAACCACGCCATCCTCCTCGATTGCCTCTGTGATACCCTGAGTATCTCTGGTGAGGCCCTGGTCTGGTTGACCTCCTTTCTCACAGATCAACCCTTCCAGGTCCAACTTAGGTCTTTCCTCTCTTCGATCTCTCTGTCTACTTGTGGTGTTCCCCAGGGGTATAACCTCTCTCCCAGGCTCTTTAACCACTACCTGTTACCTCTTTCCCACTGCATCTCTACCTTCTGCTCTAACTTTGAGTGTTATGCAGATGACACCTTGCTCTCCTTCAGTCTCCCGTCAGCCTTTTCTGCTCCTTCTCTCATAACAGACTGCCTGTACGCAGTTCAGGAATGGTGTGCCTCCAAGGATCTCTGCCTCAATGCCAGTAAGACTGAGATCCTCCTCATTGTGAGACTTGCTTTCTCCTTTCCTCTCTCACTCTGGCTCCCCATGCCGGGCCCTAAACCTGCTCCTTCCTGTGAGGCTAAGATCCTTGGTGTCATCTTCGACTCCACTCTCTCCTTCTCTCCTCACATCTTTGACATCTCTAAGAAGTCACACTATCAGCTGTACCTCCTCGAGGTATTCTTCCTTTTTACACTTCCCCAGAAGCTCACTGTCTCCAGAGCTACTTGTTTTTAACAGGACTTCAGCAAAGGACAGGCGTAAGGCTTATACATGAGTGGCTTAAGGCAGGAAGTTTGACATTTTTATTACACCTATAGAGGGATTGCAACTCCAATGAAGTCATTCACTCTCAGCAGACTTCTTTGGAAAAATACTGGCAGGCACTTGAGTGCAATGTTTGATGATAAGACTTGATTGAGCGAGCTCAAAGAGTTTCCAATAGGAGGTGTTGTGTGTGGGGAGGGGCAGGAACTGGGTGAGAATTCCCATAGGAATTAGCATGATCATGGGCAGTCAATGGGTGGGCAAACAACCAAACAACACCTACAAGCTGTCTGTCCCTTCTCACATGCTATTTTTCCCTGTCTGTACTTGTCAGGCTTCCTTGTCACAGTCCTTAGTCATTTGAGGATATACCAAGCAGAAAATACCCATAAGTGGTCACCAAGGTAAAAACAACATCCACAGACCAAGTCAAGATGATACTCAGTGAGCCTTTATTAACATTGTTCAACATGCTACTGCAGCCAGAACAGCTGACCCAAAATTACAGCCTGGTCATCTCTAGATTGGCCTACTGTATCTTTCTAAATCTGCATGCCTCTACTCTACGCCCTTTACAACATATATAGAACAGGACTGTGAGACTTGTCCTTGGCCTCATGCCCAGGTATCATATCTCTCCAGCCCTGAAAACTCTCCACAGGCTCTCTGTGGCTGTGAGGATCAAGTTCAAGACCCTTTGTATCGTCCACAAGGCTTTCTAGGGCCAGGGACCACACAACCTCCTAAGGTTCTTCCTTCTTGAGCCTTCCGCTCATCCACCTCCAACTCTCTGAGGGTCAGACTCTTCTCCAGGCAGAGAGTGGGGGGTAGATCTCTGTCCTTGGCTGGGTCTCCATCTGGAACAGCCTCCCTGGCCCTCCCAAACTTGAGCAGCACCACCTAAGGTTCTGGAAGCAACCCAAGAACTTCCTTTTCACTTCCGCTTTCTCTCTCCCTTGCTGATATCCCTGACCACTGCGTTCACTGGTTAGAGCTAAGGATGCTAAATAATCTGAACATTGGAAAGGCTGAACTTGGAAAAAAAATCTAAAGCACTAAGTCAGCCGTATAAACAATGGTTGGTGGGAAGGAAGGCCACGCATCTTCAGCACAACAGTGAACTCATGCTGAAGTTGGTGGCAAACAGGGATTCTGGTAATCTTTGGAAGGTGATAAACTCAATGGAGGGTAGCCCAAAGAGCTCACTTTGCAGCCTGGTTCCTGAAAAGGTCTGAGTGGAATATTTCTCTCTCACCTTCGGCTCCTGCAGAACACCCATCCTTCCAGCCTTGGAGAGCATGAAATGGGAGCTTCCGTTAGATACAAAAATACTGGAAGATCTAATCAGGAAGAGCTCGTCCTCCAAAGCAGCTGGTTCAAATGGGCTTACGTACCTAGTGCTAAAAGAGAATCCAACAATTTGGGCTAAATTGCTGGTCTGTTTAAATCCTGCTAAAGAAAGTACTGCCTCCCACTTGGAAGTCGGCTATAATTATTCCACTATTTAAGGGGGGGAGTCGGACATTACCAATCAATTACCGACCGATCGCCCTTCTGGATATTGATGGAAATCTCTTCATGAAAATCCTTTTGGGTGAGGTGGAGAAATGGGTAAAGGAACACAAGATCTTCTCCAAGTACCAAACCAGTTTTCGAAAAAGGGCCTCTCAACAGCCTTAAATGGTGTTGCTCTGAATGTCATATCAGAGAAGACGGGTAAGCTTGGAGGAAATTTGTTGTATGGGGCTTGGGTGGATTTCTCCAGAGCTTTTGATCAGGTGGACAGGAGCAGACTGTGGGCAAAGTTAAGAACCTGGGGCATTCCTGAGGGGTTGCTCGCCATGTTGATCGAGTTCCACAAAGATAATACT
Source organism: Ambystoma mexicanum (assembly GCF_040938575.1). Taxonomy (NCBI): domain Eukaryota; kingdom Metazoa; phylum Chordata; class Amphibia; order Caudata; family Ambystomatidae; genus Ambystoma; species Ambystoma mexicanum. The sequence goes on from NC_090927.1 coordinate 593,861,064, forward strand.
ATAAGAATTCGACTTGACGAGGAAGGAAACTTGTCTGAGTCTATCAGATTGGAAAACAGGGTCCGTCAGGGCTGTCTGGGTGCCCCGTTGTTTTTTAATTTGTACCTAGAAGATGCGGGAGAATTACTGACATCCTTTGCGTTGACCAGACCAGTGATCGGTAGATCAAGGGTTCACTGGCTGGCGTACGCTGATGATGTGCTTCTCTTAGACTGCACCCATGTAGAATTTCAGAGACTGCTCAATAGACTGGATAGTTACACTAGCGATAATGGTTTAGCCCTTAATCCAAAAAAATCAAAGATTCTGGTGTTCAGACAAAGTCTTAAAAAAGTTCCCTACAGTCATTGGGAGATAGGAGATCAGTGAATTGAGAGAGTGGAAGAGCTGTTATATTTAGGCTTTAAAATATATCCCTCCCCTGCCATTTGTAAGGTTGAGAAGGATCTGCAAAATAAAATCTTACAACTATTAGCTCAGATGAAAAAAATCTTACTAAAATATTGCAAATTCTCAATACTACCATTGATTAAGTTTTATAAGGCTAAAGTCATCCCAGTAATACTTTACGGGCTGGAAACCAAATAACTCTTATGGCACACGGATTGGCAGAAATGGGAGGGCTTGGTCTGGAAGAAAGTCCTCAATCTCTCTATGAGCGTTCCAAAGGGACTTCTCAGATTTGATTTAGGGTTAAGCGCCTTAAAAACCATTGCAGGCTGGAACTAATTTCTCTCTTTAGGCTTATCTCGGTCGCACATGATGACTCTCTATATGGGGACATCAAAGAGCATTTTCAGAGGGGCGGCTCTGAGAGACTAAGAAAATTGGAAGAGTGGGCCCACTGTGAATTATCTAAAGCAAATACAGATCTGGATACTTTGATACACAACCCCTGTAAGGCTAAAAAGAATCTGGCGGAAATGGACTGGATCACAACAATTGATTGGAACTATGCATGCAAGAGCAAGAACCAATCAATTCATGACAGAAGAAAAGAATGTATGCTTTGTTCCAAGCTATATAGTAAAATTCCTGGATTGGAAAATAAGGAACAATTTCCTCACAATTCGGCTCAATGTAGCAAGAACTGGTGAGGTTGTGGCACAGAGAGGACAAGGTGATTTAGCAACAAGTTTATGTGATCGGTGCTCTAATCCAAAAGTCCAAACTTTGAAACATCTTTTTATGGACTGTCAAGGAACCGGGCAAGCCAGATCTCGATTTTTCACTAGATTTGGTCTCAATAGTGCTAACTTCATACCAGAAATGTTCTGGGACCGTCTAATCGCTCGTGTCCATAATCCTCTCACAATCGCAGTGGTGCAGGTGCTTGCTAGCTGTAATATTGTTGACTAACCACTTTTTAAATGTGCCAAAAGGTCACGTAGGTCTCTCCTTTTCCCTCCTTTTTCCTCAAAATTTGAAACTAATGTTTAGGATCCTTGTGTGAAAAAGAAGAGTAATGTTATGGTTATCTATAATAGTGTTTAGGATGTGGACATTTTATAGATATTTTTTAGATTTTTTTTGTTTTCCATTTATATTTTCAAAAAATTTTCAATATGAATTGTTTTTATGTGGTAATTCAAGAATTCTTGTAATATGTGTTTGTTGATGGAAATATGTTGTATTTTCATTTTCTAAATCTTGCTTTTTTTCTTCTCTTTTTTTTAAGGACAAATCAGTTGCGCTTTTCTTTTGTAAAAGGTTGTTTCAACCAAACACAAATAAAAAAATAAAAAAGAAAGGTTTACTGGTTACCTGGCCACCCATTGAACCTAAGAGTCCAGTTACCCTTGCACTGCCTATGGGCTTCCCAAACAATTAAGGGACTGAATCTGCAACCCTACAGTCCCATGACTCTTTGCACTTATGAGACTGCACTTCCCAGCAGCACTTATATGTTACCTGCACTCTCCCTTAGCCCATCATCCCCTGGCACTTCTCCCTCTCCCTCCCCCGCACTTGTACGAATGACACAAGGCCTATTAAGATCATTGTTTTGTCCTCCTTCTTTCCTCCCTTACTTGTCATGCCTAGAATCACTTGTTACAGGCGCGTTATAAATGACTTATCATATCAAATCTCCCAAGGACATCCCACTCCCTGTTCCCAAAGACTCTCCACCCAGGTGATCCTTCTAGCTTGTCCACCCCCAAGTTCAGGATCCAAAAGCAATGGCCTTTCTCTGGCCCACTGCGCAGAGGACCCATGTTGAATAGGAGTGAGAATACCCTCAGGTTGCTCACACCAAATCTTTCTAATCTACTGCACATGCTCCTCAACAATAGGCAGTGCTTACCTCAATACTCTCTTCTCTCAATCCCTATAAAGAATGACACAACTATACAATAGCCTGCACTACTCACCACTCCATCTAATGGAAGTCTGCCACCATCTACGTAATGAGCTATTCCACAATAGATGTGCCCACCTCAAACCCACTCCATATCAGAGGTGTATGTAGGAGTTGATGGGTTAAAGGGGATTTGAATTACGTGGGCGTATTAGTTGTGCATGTACATGTAGTTTAACATGTAGTTTTAGTGTAAGTTTTAGTGTGGGTTTATACAGAAATTTAGAAATGCAGAAGTACAAGCCTATGCAAGGCATATTTTGCCGATGTAACTGGCGCATGCCAGATGAAAAATGCCCAGAGTTCAGAAATACAGAGCATGCTCTAAATTGTATTATTTC